>NC_053490.1:159389432-159708953 GCF_905171775.1 Rana temporaria
CCCCTTATTTAAAGGAATTGGAATCATATGTTTAACATAGAAGTATTTTTAAAATATTCTCAATTAACAGTTAAGTCCTGAAGCAAATGAAAGCTGTATGATGGAAATATTAAGAATGCATTTTCTCAGATATTTACTCCTACAGAGAGACTTGTCTAAACGATATCATCTTTGTCACTGGTCAAATGTATTACATTGTATTACAATTCAAGTCAAGTCTTATAATATTGTTTTTTACTCAGCTGTCATTAGATAAATGAAATGCATTTTTAAATGAATACTGTTAAAGAAGAAATATGTAAATTATATTATGTAATGTACTAAAGTATAGCAATTATCAAATTATCTTCAGGTTATCTGATGGATCCAGGCCCATGTAGCATAAATCAGGTAAGTAGGTTTAGATGGCATTTTTTATAAGATAAAAACAAAACATTGGGACAGGTTAATAGCTACTCCAGCAGAAAAAAAAATCTGTGAAAAGAAAAAGTTTAAATAGCTCAGGGTGTCAAAGATCCCCCATGAACTCATAGACAAGCACTGTAGAGAGAGGTGAACATTATTAAATATGAATTCTAGGCATATATACAAAACACAGCGGAGCTGAATGGGCATGCACCCGAAACTGAGGAAATATTCCCTCTGCTTCGACCAGCACATGATCATCAGAAAGGGGCACAGATAATGGAAAAAAATACACCCCCCCCAAGCTAGTAGGAGTGGCAGAGCGGGGGCGTGTAATTCAATTTTTTTTTATTCTGCACTGACTCTTTGAAATTTCCCGGGCCCCTGTTCAAATCCAATCCGGGGACAAAACCGGGGACATACTTGGTCCAGGGACAGTATCCTCAATCCAGGGACTGTCCCCTGAAACCAGGGATGTCTGGTCACCCTAATTTATGGGGTGGTTAGACTCAGAGTGGTAGATGAGTTTTAGTGAACCATGTAAGTCAGAACTTCCGTGTAAAGTAGTCCACTTTTATAAAAAAAAAAAAAAATAGAAGGTTCTTTAAAAAGTTGCCCACACAGGGAATATCAGCTTCTCACATCAAAACATCAGCAACAGAATATATATATATATATATATATATATATATATATATATATATATATATATATATACACAGTATATTGCATGCACCTTGCTGGCCATTTAGGTTAGTTAGTGGCTTAGGCATTTGTTGTTAATGATTCTGCAAACAGAGGAGGTATAGTGCCGTTACAGAGAGTTTTTTCGCATTAGAACCTGCTTTCTGGCTGGTGATCAAAAGCAACTGCCATTAAAGATAATGCTGTTAAGAATGTGAGCAGAAGGAGATGTTCTATATACAAAAGTTTTTACTTTGACAGGTTGCAACAGAGCATTTATTTATTTTCTTTGCATGCACTAGCACAAGGGTATTGAATTAAAATTAACGTGGGTCCAGTCGGAAAAAAATTCTTCCAGCGGAGGTCCGAATGACAAATTGATATTGATATTGATATTGATATCCTCCACTTGACAACCTCCCATCACAGAGCCCCCCCCCCCACCACCACCACCACACACATGCGCACACCTTTATGACCCACACACATCACACTTTTTTTTCTTTCAACTTTATTGAAATGTAAAAATACATTTAATTCATTTTTATGCACCACAGTTCAATTGCGGTGCATAGAAACAGAATGCATTTTGCAACATACTGCTCAGCACGCAGGGGCGCTGTTGCAGTGTCAACAGGACACATAGAAAACAATTGTTTTCTATTGTCCTTGCAGAGACTGACGCATCACAGACCTCCCCCCATCACAGACCCCTCATTACAGCCTAATCCCCCCCCCATCACAGACTGACCTGACCCATCACAGACTGACTCCCCCATCACAAACTGGTCCTGACCCATCACAGACCCCCTATAACAAACTGACCCCCCCCAAATACCCAACCCCCATTACAGACTGACCCCCCCCCAAATCACAGACCCCCTATCACAGACTGACCCCCCATCACAGACTGACCTGACCCATCACAGACCCCATCACAGACTGACCCCCCATCACAAACTGGTCCTGACCCATAACAGACCCCTATAACAGACTGACCCCCCAAATCACAGACCCCCTATCACAGACTGACCCCCCAAATCACAAACTGGTCCTGACCCATCACAGACCCCCTATCACAGACTGACCCCCCCCCAATCACAAACCCCCCATCACAAACTGGTCCTGACACATCACAGACCCCCTATCACAGACTGACCCCCCATCACAGACCCCCCATCACAGACTGACCTGACCCATCACAGACTGACTCCCCCATCACAAACTGGCCCTGCTGACCCATAACAGACCCCCTATAACAGACTGACCCCCAAATCACAGACCCCCTATCACAGACTGACCCAATTCTTAGAAGGACAGAGAGGGCAATCTGTAACAAAGACATGAAGCGCTAAACTGTATGTTGTCTACTGGGCGCTCGGGTTTGGCACATCACGGATTTGGTGGACAGATTACTGGGAGGGGCTGGGGAAGACCCAGCTGCCATGGTGCACGTTAGCACCAATGACAAAGTCAGAGGCAGATGGAGCGTCCTAAAGAATGATTTTAGGGACTTGGGAGCTAAATTGAGGAAAAGGACCTCCAAGGTAGTATTCTCAGGAATACTACCGGTACATCGAGCCACACCAGAAAGGCAGAGGGAGATTAGGGAAGAAAACTAGTGGCTGAGGAGCTGGTGTAGTAAAGAGGGGTTTGGGTTCATGGAGGACTGGGCCGACTTCTCAGTCGATAACCAGTACTATAGAAGAGATGGACTTCACCTAAATTAGGAGGGTGCAGATCAGCTGGGAATAAGGATGGCCAAAAAGTTAGAGGGGTTTTTAAACTAGGCGACGGGGGGGGGGGGGGGGTCCAGAGATAGAGATAGTCAATGTGGAACATATTCTAGAGGGTAGTATTAGGGGAATTAGTCGTAGGGTAACCAAAGCACATAAACCCAAGGTAAGTAGAGTAGCAGGTCCTAGTTGCAATCTCAGAACACCCAAGAGGATAGTATGTGACCGGTCAAAATATATTAATGCAGTAAAGTGTTTGTTCACCAATGCCAGAAGTCTGCCAAGCAAAATAGGTGAGTTGGAAGCTCTGGTGCATCAGGAGAGCTATGATGTAATCAGTATTGCTGAAACTTGGCTTAATTCCTCACATGACTGGGCTATTAATATTCCTGGCTATGCACTCTTTCGGAAAGTCAGGGTAAAAATTAAAGGTGGAGGGGTCTGTCTCTATGTAAGAAGTGATCTTAAAGCGAGTGTGAAAGAGGACATGGTGGATAGAGAGTGTGATGAGTCTGAAGCATTATGGGTGGATCTGCATACAGATGTGCATAGTTCAAAGTTAATCATTGGAGTTTGTTATAGACCACCCAATGTTAATGAGGAGGTGGAGACTCAGCTCCTTGCACAGATGGAAAGGGATGCAAGGGCCTGGGACGGTGATAATAACTACCCAGAGATTAACTGGAGTAATGGCACTGCTATGACAGTTAAAGGGAAACAATTTCTAAATATATTGCAGTACAATTTTATGGTCCAGCTTATTGAGGCCCCAACTAGGAATGATGCTCTGTTGGACCTGGCAATCTCAAACCATGCAGAGCGTATTACTAATGTTCAGATAAAAGAACACCTGGGTAGCAGTGACCATAACATGATTTCATTTGATGTTAGCTGTAAGCAAAAACCACATACGGGAAAGATAAAAACACTTCATTTCAAGAAAGCACATTTTTCAAGGATGAGGGCTGCTCTCCAGGACTTAGACTGGGAGAGAATATTGGCATCAATGGGCACAGAACAGAAATTCCTCAAAAAGACTGTTTGTGAACTCATTGCAAAGTATATTCCCATGGGCAATAAGTTAAAAAGGCTAACAAATAAAACCTTTGTGGCTCACGGCCAAAGTTAAAAAAGCTATAAACTATAAGAAAAGAGCCTTTAAAAATATAGAAATGAAGGAACACTAGTGTCGTTTAAATGTTACAAAGAATATAACAGGATATGTAAAAAGGAAATCAAGGATGCAAAAATTCAAAATGAACAACAGATTGCAAAAGATAGCAGGACAAACCCCAAAAATTCTTCAAATATATTAATAGTAAAAAGGTCAAGTCTGAGCATGTAGACCCTTTACAAAATAATCTAGAGTGGGTGACTGGAGACAAAGAAAAGGCTAATTTATTAAATACTTTCTTCAGCTCTATGTATACAAAGGAGCATGGGGGAGCTCATGTCCATAATGGGGGTTGTAGTGACACAGCCCCAAATGGTACATAATGGCTCAAAAGTGATATGGTCCAGAAATATTTAGACAGAATAAAGGTGGATAAAGCACCTGGACCCGATGGCATCCACCCACGGATCCTAAAAGAATTGAGCTCTGTCATTTCAAAGCCACTGTATCTAATTTTTAGGGACTCATTAATGACAGGAATAATACCACTGGATTGGCACAGGGCCAATGTAGTGCCCATATTTAAAAAGGGAACAAAGTCTTTACCAAGTAACTATGGACCTGTTAGTTTAACTTCTATAGCTGGGAAGATACTGGAGGGATTAATAAAAGGCCACAGAGGAGTTCTTGCTGGAAAAAACTATTCAAGCAACAGACAGCATGGATTCATGAAAGACAGAAGTTGTCAGACAAACCTGATTTATTTTTATGAAGAGGTAAGTAAAACCTTGGACAGAGGCGTGACAGTAGACGTAGTATACCTGGATTTTGCAAAAGCATTCGATACAGTTCCCCACACATTGGGTCTGAGATCAAAAGTAACATTTCTGTCTTTGCAGATGACATCTGCAAATACAGAAATGTTACTTTTGATCTCAGACCCAATATCATTTATAAAGATATTTGTACAACATTCTCAACTGAACACTTCTTCTAGTGGTGGTGGTGTGAGGTCACAAAGTAATTACACAGGAGCCACGGCAATCCTAGCCATACAGACACTGCAATCTCAGAATGTATCCCATTTGCCCCCTATGGGGATTGGCAGCTCTAACTCGATTCCTGATGTACACACTGGGGTACCTAGGAGAAATATCTCCCTAGATACATCGCCAGTAGTTACTCAACTACAACAATGTACCAGACAAGGTACCTTGGACCCACATATTATCTCCCAGGTTCCTAATTTTCAGATCCCTCAGAATGCGACACTACCAACGTAACCATAAGTCCTGAACTGCATGTCATTAACCTCACCCCCTATACATTTTCAGACGAGCAGCTTGAGGTTCTACGTTTAGGCCTTAGTTTTTGCCCCTCCATGAGCCTCAACAAATATGAAACTATAAAAGATATATATCTCTTTACGAGAAATCTTACCTTCAAATTTCTATTTGACTGAGATCGTCTTCGTAGTATTGAGGAAAGACAAATTTCGGAACAAATTAAAAAAAATTCCATGGAGGACTTTAGAGCCTTACGAGACCTCATGCTCCTTCTAGAAGAAAATGAACAATCTACCTCTGAGATGACTCCCTGTACCAATCCCTCTGTTTCCACTGCTAAAAAATTTTTACTTAAGTCCCAACGTTTTCCAGATCTTATTAGCAACCCCAACATGGGCTTTCCTTGTAACCACTATCAATGATCTCAAAAAGTTAGACATTAATCCTTTAAACCATAACATTTCAAAAGAACAACGACAAGCCATTAACAACCTTCAACGCCACCCTGACCTTGAAATCAAGGCATCGGATAAAGGTGGAAATGTAGTATTAATGACGAAACAAAATTACGAAAAAATGGTGATGAAAATACTTCAAAACCAAGACTGGTACAAATGGATCAATCAAAACAAAATTACACAATTCAGAGATGAATTTTTGGTCATTCTAGCTTCGGCCCACCAGAACGGTTTGATAGATCAAGACCTATACAACTATTTGAATACACAGTATCCTAGAACGCCAACACTATATGCGCTACCTAAGATCCACAAACACCCTAAATGCCCACCAGGAAGACCAATAGTCTCTGGCATTGGATCACTTATGGAAAATGCGAGCCGCTATGTGGATTCGATTCTTATGCCACATGTACTGGCATTACCATCATATACAAGAGATACACTTGACCCTTTGAAACAGATTGAGGATATGGTCGTGCCTCGAGATGCCCTGTTTGTGACTCTGGATGTGGAAGCCCTCTACTCCAGTATTCCCCACGAGCAGGGCATCTCGACAGCGCGAGCATTCCTCAATGAACAAGATCACCATTCGTGGAAACTTTTTACGTTTTACGTTTTATACTTACCCGAAATTATTTTATTTTATTTATTTTCCCACTACCTCCAGGTACAGGGCGTGCAAATGGGCACTTGTTGTGCCCCTGCCTACGCGAACCTGTACCTGGGGGGGTGGGAACGATTTATTTTTTCAAATGAAGAACTAGCCATTTACACCAATTAAGTCGCTAATTGGTTACGTTATATTGACGATGTTTTCATAATCTGGACAGGGTCATTGGGCCTACTACATGACTTTATAGAGGCATTAAACAATAACAGCTACAATCTGAAATTTCCCTACACTAGCACACAAAATCAAGTGACTTTTCTAGACCTTACTATTCTTAAAGATGCAAAAGGACGACTAACATCATCTCTCTATAGAAAGGAGACGGCAGGAAACACACTGCTACATGCAGACAGTGCCCACCCAGCTAACTTAATTCGGAGCATACCATATGCTCAATACCTGCGCCTCCGTAGAAACTGCACTTTAACTACTGATTTCATTGAACAAGCTAACCTCCTTAAATTCCGTCTCCTGAATAGAGGGTACAGTAAAACCTTGTTACGTAAAGCATTTAACAAGGCTTTTCGAAAACCTCGTGCCAGTCTACTATACAAACAAAAAGAAAATCCGGTTTTCCAACCGGTAAGATTTATTACACGATTCTCTGGCCATCATAATGAATTACGTATTATACTGACCAAACATTGGACTTTACTCACCAATGACCCTGTCTTGAAAAAATACATCGGCCCAAAACCTGATATAACATTTAGGAGGTCTAGATCCCTACGAGATCAACTGACTTCAAGTCATTATGTATCAAATTCTAAACGGCTAACACCCATTAACGGTATCACCCGCTGTGGTCACTGTTCATTTTGCCCATGGGTTACTGAGGGCACAACTTTTACTTTACCAAATGGTGAAATTTTTACACCCAACTTTCATGCAGACTGCAATACGCAGGGAGTAATCTATTTGATGACATGTCAGTGTCAGGCCTTTTATGTTGGGAAGACTATTAGAAACTTTAAAGCTAGGATCCAAGACCATGTCTATTACTCGGCAGAAGGGAAAATGTTGACCTCAGTGAGTCGTCATCTAGACCTTTATCACAGTTTTAACAATAAAGTGGTCTCTTTCATTGCCCTTGCGGTAGTCCCCAAAAATGAACGGGGGGGGGGGGGAATTGGGACAAATTAATACTACAAAAAGAAACATTGTGGATTGAACGCCTCAATGCCCTATGTACCCCTGGCCTAAATGAGGCACAATCTTACAAACCCTTTTTATAATTATTTCTTATCACCCCACCCCCTTCATTTCCCTCCCCCCGCCTTCCCTCCCCCCTTCTTCTTCCTCCCCCCTCCCCATCTATAACCACTAATTATTTATATAAGTTATGAGTTTTACTGGAAACATGCTGTTTAAATATGTATATATATCTTCTCATTACACATCTCTACTATAAGTCTTGAATTTACTGCCTGATACATTTCCCACTATGCTATTAGCTTCAGGCAATATTACTATACATCGTATTTAATGTATGATTCATGGTATGGTTATAACATTATTAATTTTGATTTTTATAATACAATACCCTTCCCCTCCTCTCCTTCCCTCTCTCCTACCCCCCTTCTTTTCCATTTGGGTTTTTCCTACATTATCCTTATTTCTGTGTTTTATGCTATACTACACAGTGATCTACAGTATTCATTCTGAAAAGTCTGTACAAATTATAACTTTCTCCATGATATTTCTAAACTTAATTATATTCATCTTTGTCTCGATAAAAAATTTTTTTTTCAAAGGAATCAATAATTCAAATTGTAATATATATACTATGGTTCTATTTAAAGAATGATGCAAATAATGTAATTTACATGATTGGGCTTGTGAAGTGCCAATCCCCCTCAGGTGCTTTTTTGTGCCTCTTGTTTTGTTCATTTCCCTTCCTTTTTGTCCCTCTAAGTTCTGTTTTACCTGCGTACTATGTTCTATCTCACGTGATATTTCCCTCCCCATGTATAGTGTTGGCCGCGCACTATATATCTCCGTTCCATCGTGGAGATATTCGATTGCACCACTAGATGGAGCCTTCCGTCGTGATGCAATACCCTCTACGCAGCGCGCCGCCTGTGTCTATGCGACGACTACGTTTATTAGGGTTTGCGCGGCCTTTGCGGATGACGGCATACAGCCGCGCCGCACTGTATGTCTTCCATGCATGGAGCGGGACTCTATTTAAGCCTCCACGTTAGAGACACCCATTGCTGCAGTCTCCCGGGAGACTTGTGGATTGAGGGTGCCGTCGCCACTACTATACAGGTAAGACTCATCCAGCTTTCTTGCTACGTCTCCTGACTCCTTCCCCTTCATGAACAAACTTTACTAACAGCAATTGTCTGTCTTTGTTCTTCTTTACTCACCAGGATTCCTAGTGCCTAATAGCCATTGAAGGCTTATACTTAGGCACTGTGATAATCTTTATATACCATATACCTTTCACCAGGGATGCCCTCTTTTGGCTTTTTACATTCTTGGCACCAATACTCTCCACTGAAGGTAATGTGTAGACATTTTGATTATTCCCCTTTTTCATTCTAATATACACTCTATTTACCGTATATACTGATAATTACAGACAATTATTTATTCATTATCTTTTAGACTTCTTGCCCTTTTGGATTTGTTTTACATTTACCTAACGTCCAGCAGCCCGGACCTAGCTATTCAATCCTTTGCTAGGAAGTTACCTTTCCTATGCTTTGTACTCACTACTACTGGATTACTAATATGCCTTAAACACTATCTGTGAGTATATTCATTTTTCAAATGAATTTTGCTGTCATTACAAATTTTATTCTATGACTCCCACCCTCTCGTCTATTCAACATTACTACTATATATCCCTGCTTCCACTATACTATTGAGTGAATGCCCGTGAGATTACTGTATACTGGACCCTCTATCTATTTTTCTGGCCTGCTCCCTAGGACCACCTTTATTCTTTTCCATTTTTTCTTCTCCACCAATCCCCCACAACCCCTCCCCCCCTTTCTTTTCTTCATGAGGGCGATTGACGCTACCTACACGCTCACTTATGTGCTCTTTTATATATTTACTAAATATATTCATTGTCTAATTAATTTATTTTTGTACTTGTTTGTTTTCTTGTGTTTTTTTCTTTTATTATTGTCCTGCAGCTAACCATACTGAGACTCCATGAGGAAGCGCTGTAACAAGCGCGAAACCGGTTGAGTCAGCTAACTTTGCAAGCCTTATCATCTCAGACATATACCTGTCTGCACCTCCATCATTACACAGGACTATTAATCTTTATACGGGTTGTCTTTTATGTTACAAAAGCTTTCAACCCTATCGCTGAAACTTTGTTGTTTTCATTCATGACCATTTATTTTCTATATTCCTGGTATATTTTTGGAGGTTCTTGCATTGTTAAGTTGGTTTACCAGATAGTTTTGCTGCTGATGGCAATCTCTTTTTAACATGTACTGTATATTTTTTATGTCTGAATAAATTCCAAACTTTTTAGAGAAAATTCTCTGTGTGACTATATCCTGACCAGTCAATAGTGCCTGAAAAGTCCAACAACTCGCCCCCAGTTATTCCTTTGTTCATACGTATAAGGACGTGGCACATTCTTATAATCAAATATCCACATGTACACTACATGTGAGGATATTTTCACCTTCCTTTTTCCACTGATCCACCTGTGCGTTCAGGGCGGACAGGAGTGCTGGTCCGGTGTGACTCTGCTTTCAGGCAAGTCAACCCCATGATGGCCTGACACTGTCGTATACGGATGTGGAATAGCCCCTGGGGAGCTGGGGGGTGCAGTTGATGTGGAGCAAGATGCAGCAGCAGAAGAAGACTCAGCTGAGGAGGTTATCGTAGAGGATGGAGTAGGAGAAGTAGAGGAGGTGGCAGCAGGCCTGCCTGCATGTCGTGGTTGTGTCACCACCAACTCCTCTGCAGAGCCACGCATTACATGCTTGGCAGCCATCAGCAGGTTTACCCAATGCGCAGTGTAGGTGATATACCTGCCCTGACCGTGCTTTGCAGACCAGGTATCAGTGGTCAGATGGACCCTTGCCCCAACACTGTGTGCCAGGGATGCCATGACTTCCTTTTGCACAATAGAGTACAGGTTGGGGATTGCCTTTTGTGAAAAGAAATTTCGGCTGGGTACCTTCCACTGTGGTGTCCCAATAGCTACAAATTTTTTGAAGGCCTCAGACTCCACCAGCTTGTGTTGTAAAAGCTGGCGGGCTAAGAGTTCCGACAAGCCAGCTGTCAGAAGCTGGGCAAGGGGGTGACTCTGTGACATTGGATTCTTACGCTCAAACATGTCCTTGACAGACACCTGACTGTGGGCAGATGAGCAGGAACTGCTCAAGGCGAGAGACGGAGTGGCGGATGGTTGAGAGGGGGCAAGGAGGACAGCAGTGGTTGACGTGGCTGAAGATGCTGGTCCAGGAGGAGGATGGTGGCTTTGAGCTTGTGTGCTGCTTGTACTCGTCATCATGTGTTGATCCCATAGGCGTTTGTGATGTGCCTTCGCAAAGCAGTTGTACCTAGGTGGGTGTTGGATTTTCCACGACTCAGTTTCTTTTGGCACAGGTTGCAAATGGCATTGCTGTTATCAGAGGCAGACACACAAAAAAATGCCACACTGCTGAGCTTTGCAATGACGGCATTCTGGTGGTGGCAACAGCATGCGTTGATTGGCGTGCTGTCTGGCTGACCCCGGCTGCCGATACATGCTGTCTGACTGTGCCACTAGCTCCTTGCTACGACCTCCTCCTGCTTTCAACTCGTCTCGTCCTCCTCTCTGTCTCCCCATCTGAACTTTCCCCCTGTTCTTCTTCTCTTCGAGCAGGCACCCACGTGACATCCACGGACACATCGTCATCTTCAACCGATTCACTTGTATCTGACAACTCAGCAAAGGAAACAGCAGCGGGTACAACATCATCATCATCACACTGCACGTCCATGTGTGTAATGCTGCCTGACTGAGACATATCCCTTTTATCTACATCCTCTGGCAATAATGGTTGTGCATCACTCATTTCTTGCAACTGATGTGTAAATAACTCCTTTGACAGATCAAGTGAAGCAGCTGTGGTGCTAGTGTTGGTGGTGGCAGCAGGCGGGTGAGTGGTAACTTGAGAGGTGCCCGAAACTGAGCTGGAGGAGGATGGTGCGTCAAGGTTCCGAGCGGAAGCTGTAGAAGATTGGGTGTCCTGTGTTAGCCAGTCAACTATGTCCTCAGAACTTTTCGAGTTAAGGGTACGTGGCCTCTGAACACTGGGCATTATTCTAGGGCCAAAGGGAATCACAGCAGCACGACCATGGCGGCCCCTGCGGGGTGGCCTGCCTCTGCCTGTCTTTTTTTTTTAGATTCGTGGCACTGTGCACTGGCAGAAGTTGGCAGAGTAGACGCTGTAGGCCTGACACACACGCTTGCAGACAACTAACTGCTATTCTATTACAGTAAAAAATGTTTTTTTTTTTAATGTAATCTACTGTGACAGCAGATATGAGTGGTGGCACTGGGCAAGTGGGCACAGTATACGCTGTGAGCCTGACACACATGCTGGCAGGTAACTGACTGCTATTCGATTACAGTCAAAATATATATTTTTTTAAATGTAATCTACTGTGACAGCAGATATGGTGGCACTGGGCAAGTGGGCACAGTATATGCTGTGAGCCTGACACACACGCTGGCAGGCAACTGACTGCTATTTGATTACAGTAAAAAAAAAAAAATTTTTTTATGTAATCTACTGTGACAGCAGATATGAGTGGTGGCACTGGGCAAGTGGGCACAGTATACGCTGTAAGCCTGACACACACGCTGGCAGACAACTGCAATTAGATTAGGGAAAAAAGGGCTTTTTGGGGTGCTGTCAGGACGCTGTCCTGACAGCAGAGATCATATGAGTCTTTCAGGACTGCAGTGGACACTGAATACACTGGCCTAGCTATCGATTTCCCTATTAAATCAGCAGCAGCTACACTGTCCCTCCTCTCACTAAGACTGCAGCTTCCAAATGAATCTAAAATGGATGCTGTCCAAGAGGTGGGAGGGTCTGGGAGAGAGGGTATGCTGCTGATTGGCTGGAATGTGTCTGCTGACTGTGAGGTACAGGGTCAAAGTTTGCTCAATGATGACGAATAGGGGGCGGACCGAACATCGCATATGTTCGCCCGCCGCGGCGAACGGGAACAAGCGATGTTCGCCGGGAACTATTCGCCGGCGAATAGTTCTGGACATCTCTATATGTAACTGCAATTTATACTATTTGGCTTCACAGACACTTTGACATACAGTAATTAAACTTTACCTGAACCTCGTATGGTGCCACATCCTGAGCTCTGACATAGACATGGTTTCACACGTTTAGCTCAGATCTTAAATGTGGGAAACTCAAATCTTTTTCAGATTTCAAAGAAGAATTTTCAAATTTTCCAAATTTTTTGTTTTTCCATTACCTTCAGCTCAAACAGTATCTTAAAAAGGTAAGTACACCCCTCACATTTTTGTAAATATTTTATTATGTCTTTTCATGTGACAACACTGAAGAAATGACACTTTGCTACAAAGTAAAGTAAATAGTGTACAGCTTGTATAACCATGTAAATTTGCTGTCCCTTCAAAAAAACTCAACACGCAGACATTTTTTTCTAAACCGCTAGCAACAAAAGCGAGTACACCCCTAAGTGAAAATGTCCAAATTGGGCCCAAAATGTCAATATTTTGTGCGGCAACCATTATTTTCCAGCACGGCCTTAATCCGCTTGGGCATGGAGTTCACCAGAGCTTCACAGGTTGCCACTGGGATAGCTAAGGCATATTTAGACTAGGATTTGAACACATCCCTACTAATGAGAATGCAGCAACTGATCTTAAGGCCTAATAGACATTCCTCAAGTCTTTAGGTTCATCTATTTAGCATTATTTTTTTTATTTCCAGTGCTATTTTTGCCATTTTTGCAATCTATATTAGTGCAACATCTCTGAAACACAGAATTTCAAGAAAAAATACACTAAAGTTTATTTTAGGGTACACAAGCACAATTTATTACCCAACTTTTTGGTACAATATAAAAGATGAGGTTTTGCAGGAAAATAGGTACTCAACATGTCAAGCCTTAAAATTGTATGCGCCAATGAAACAGCAACAAACTTTGGTACCCTATATTTTCCATAGGAAATGCCTTAACGCCCTTAGGGGTTATCAGTTCAGAGTTAACTGTGAGCCAATAACTATTCCTATCACTCTGGAGTAATTGG
The DNA here is from genome assembly GCF_905171775.1 of Rana temporaria. Classification (NCBI taxonomy): domain Eukaryota; kingdom Metazoa; phylum Chordata; class Amphibia; order Anura; family Ranidae; genus Rana; species Rana temporaria. Next base: position 159,403,059 of record NC_053490.1, read on the forward strand.
TGATGTGTAACGTGTAGTGTAATCATTGTTTTTGGTGTTACCCAGTGACATGTACGGGTGAGCCCGCTCCCCTCTGACGCAATGGGAAACCCGCGTTACGTCAGAGGGGGGGCAGGGTCACCCATACATGTCACTGGGTAACCCCGCGGCACTTCCCCATTGCGTCAAAGGGGGGCGGGGTCACCCGTTCACGTGATGGGCGGCCCCGCCCATAAACACTCCCCTGGTACAAAATTTAAATCACTGCTTACCGAAAAAACTTTGCATTGATACATGTCCCCTGGGGCAGGAGCGGGTCCCCAAACACTGTTTATGACAATAACTTGCATATAGGCCTCTAAAATTATCACTTCTGATTTTTCACATGTGTCCCATAGGCTTTAACGGTGTTCGCACATTCGAACAAATGTTTTGCCTGTTCGTTTGTTATGCTGCGAACCGAACCGGGGAGTGTCTTCGGCTCATCTCTATCTAAAACCTCTAAATCGTCCTGGCCATACTGGGGACACTGATACCGGGACTTGGAAGTGATGTTTTACAGTGGGTCATAACTTTAATATAAGTATTGGGAACTGCGCTGCCGGCTTAATGTGCATGAGCAACACAATATTAAAAAAGCCCCCTTTCCACTCCCCATTCCTGGGCCCTTCTGCTGAACTGACAGAGCCCAGGGAAAATATAATTTATGTCCTGGCAAGCCTAGGAGGTTGGTCTTCTATTAAAAAACTGGTTGCATCATAGGTGTTGAGCTAATGGGGCCTGGGCCTGGTACAGGACTGGTTGTATTGCCTTAGTGGCAGCCCTGCTTGCAGAAAAACTTCTGTCTGTCACTGTGGTTAAACCGTCAGTGTAAATAAACCATCTTATAGCCCATTATGCTCTAAGTGTAAAGGGACCCCTGGATCATTTTTCAACCTGCTCTAGTCCTGCCCACAGACACAGGCTTGTTGAAAGCAAATAATAATCTTTATGCTATGCCTGCTTGGCCCTCTTGAGTCTTTAAACATCTGTCCACATTGTGACCTGGGAAATTGCTAGCTCAGTGGTAAATGCGTTGTTTAGTGAAGATAAAACAGAAGTCCAACAAAATGTTTCCAATGCAGGGAGCCTTCTCCAGTAAAATATATACAATGGAAAATCCTTTCAGTATATAGCCCAGAGAATTGACTAGCTGGACAACCACAGAAAGCTAAAACCATAGCCAATATTGGTCAGGTCAGAATATTGAACACAGAAGTTCTAAGCCCAAACACAAATATAGGAGATAGGAATTCTTATGCCGCGTACACACGATCATTTTTCGGGCTGTAAAAAACAATTTTTTTTTAAAATGTAATTTAAAACGACCGTGTGTGGGCTTCAGATAATTTTTCGGGTTCTGAAAAACGGCTACATTTTTTTCGAACATGCTGTATTTTTTCACAACGTTTTAAACGTTGTCGTTTTTTGGGTTGTAAAAAATGGTCGTGTGTGGGCTTTAACGACGTGAAAACCCCGCGCATGCTCAGAAGCAACTTATGAGACGGGAGCGCTCGTTCTGGTAAAACTACCGTTCGTAATGGAGTAAGCATATTCATCACGCTGAAACAGACATAAAAGTGCAAATCGTTATTTACTAACACAAAATCAGCTAAAGCAGCCCAAAGGGTGGCGCCATCCGAATGGAACTTCCCCTTTATAGCGCCGTCGTACGTGTTGTACGTCACCGCGCTTTGCTAGAGCATTTTTTTTCACGATCGTGTGTAGGCAAGGCAGTTTTAATGATCAAGTTGAAAAAAACTTCGTTTTTTCTAGAGCCTGAAAAACGTCGTTTTTTACAACCCGAAAATTGATCGTGTGTACGCGGCATCAGAGTCAGTGCAGACAAACTCAAATAGACAAGCTAATGAGGCTGAAAGCCTTAAATAGCTACATGTGGAAACAGACAAACTAAGCAGCTCTAACAGAGAAAACTCACCAAATTTAAAAGTACCAATATGTTACATGATGCAACATGGTAAATGCAGAGTTTTGGTAGCATCTAGTACAGCTTTTTTCAAGCAAGGTTTTATGGAACCCTAAGGTTTTTTTAAGCTTGCAAGGGGTTCCTTGAGTGGAAAACAATGGTGAAATGATCTCTCACCTATGCTAACCACCAAAGTAAGGGGTCATTTTTGCACTCATTACTCAAGTGTTATGGGACACAAAAATCTTTTCTATGTTTGTTATTCATTTTATTTTATGTTTAATACTGAACATAATGTTGGAGGTGTTAAAAAATGGCATACCCTACATCTCTTTTATATTTTTGTTATTTATTTTATGTTTATTACTTGAATTAATGTTGGGGGGATGGTTAAAATGTATAATTTTTGGCTGACAGCTGATGACTTATCTGTTGTTAAGGACGCGGGGTCGGCTTTCCGGGCCCACTCCTTAGCAATCAGCTACAGTATATACAGTGTTTTAACCCCTTCCCATCCACGCTATAGCAAAATGATGGCTACAGCGCAGACCTACTTTGCCAGGAGGGCATCAATAGGCGTCCTCCCATGCTCAAGCGGGCTGCGTGGCCCCTGCAGGGCGCGCGTGGTGCAATCTGTAATCAGCGAATCTATGAGACTTGGCTAATCACAGATCAGAGTAAGGGGTCCCCTTACAGCGTGATCAGCTGTCAGCCAATGACAGCTTATCATGTGATTTAAACAGAGCCGGTAATTGGATATTTTTTTTCCTCGCGCTAATAGCTTGAGGAGGAGAAAGAAGCCAATCACCAGCGGCTGTCAGAGGAACATCAGTCCCGAAAGCAGACGTGATGACCCATCTATGTCCACCAGTGCCACCTGCCAATGCCACCTACCAGTGCACACAGTGTCACCCATTAGTGCCCACAGTGCCACCTAGCAGTGCCCACAGAACCACCTATCAGTGTCCACAGTGCTACCTATCAATGTCACCAATCAGTGCCTCATCCCCAGAGCTGCCTTTCAGTGCCCATCAATGCCACCTATTAGTGCCACCTATTCATGCCCATCAGTGCCATCTATCAGTGCTACCTATCAGTGACACCTATCTGTACCTTTCAGTGCCCATCAGTGCCAACCATCAAAGCCCATCAGTGCCGACTCATAAGTGCTGTCTTATCATTGCCCATTAGTGCCACATTATCTGTGCCTATCAGTGCCTCCTTATCTGTGCCTATCAGTGCAGCCTTATCTGTGCCCATCAGTGCCCATCAGTGCAGTCTCATCAGCGCATATCAATGATGGAGAAAAATTACCTGTTTGCAAAACCGCCAGTGGTGATCAAATACCACCCAAAGACATCTCTATTTGTCTGAAAAAAATGATAACATTTTCATTTGGGTACAGCGTTACATGACCGCGCAATTGTCATTCAAAGTGTGGCAGTGCTGAAAGCTGAAAATTGGCCAAAAACACAACACTTGTGCTTCTGGTGTGACTCCATTGCAGTCTATTACACGTAAACAGCCCCAAAATGCACCAGTTGAAAAACGCATTGATGTGAATGTGTACCACAGGAAACCATGTCAAATTGACTGTAGTGCATTTCTTTAAAATTTAAAATGCAGCAAAAAGTGCATAGGTGTGAAAACATGGTAAATTATGTTTATGGGGGACGTGATCTTCTTCTGAAAGCTTTAAAGATATCAGACCAGGGTATTGATCCATCTAGAAAAAAAACACCAATAAAAGGCTTTTTAAACATTACTTAGTTTTTTTTTTTTAAATAAACTCTTTGTTAAATAGTAAAAACAAGCATACAGAAAGTTTCTTTCTTCTTTGTTTTAACGGGGCACTTTTTTCTTTCACAGAAAATTGATGAGCTCATACTAGGTAATGCTACATGTATTTTGTTTGTTATGGTATACTATGTATTTATTAAGAAATCCCAGAAAATGTAATTCACTATAGTTACAATGAGCAGAGCAAAATAATAATTTTAATGTTCATCATTTGTTTTCAGGGAATTTTATACTTTAATGCACTGAATAAAATGGAAACATTTTCATAGTTGCTTCTGGAAAAGCAAACAGATCAGAGTGAATGCACACATCAATGTACTATTTGCAAGTATTTTACTTTCTTCTTAAACTTCACTCAACTCAGCAACCTGCCTCACAATATGCAATTTACACCCAAAGACCTGTCTGAAAATGAGGCCTCATTAACATGTCCTAAACTACCCATTGTGCAGAAAGTATATCTACGGATACATATGAACAAGATCCAAGGTATTCAGATCAGCAGTAGCTGTTCAGCCTGAATCCTAATGCATCCCAAGCATGTATTACTATTATATTATACAGGATTAATATAGCATCAACAGTTTGTGCAGTGCTTAACAAAATTAAGGCAGGCATTACAGTTACATTACATTTGGTACAAGAGGAATCAGAGGTCCCTGCTCGTTAGAGCTTACAATCTAAGAGGGAGGGTCAATTGATACAAAAGGTAATAATTGTGGGGGATGAGCCAAGAGAAAGTAAAACAATGTGTTAGTTAGAAGCAGGATAGGCTTCTTTAAAGAAAAGGGTTTTCAAGGATCATATAAAGATGGATATATTAGGGGACAATCAGACAGATTGGGGTAGGGAGTTCCAAAGGATGGGAAAAGCTCTAGAGAAATCCTGGAGGAGAGCATGGGAGTAGGTGACAAGGGAACTAGAGAGCAGGAGGTCTTGGAAGGACTGAAAAGAGCGGCTTGGTTGGTATTTTGAGACTAGATTAATGATGTAGCTGGGGGCAGAGTTATGGATGGCTTTGTAAATTATTGTTAGTACTTTGAATTTAATTCATTGGGTAAGGGAAAGCCAGTAGAGGGATTGGCAGAGAGGGTTGGAGGACATGGAATGGTTGGTAAAGTGGATGAGACTTGCAGCAGCATTTAATATGGACTGAAGGGGGGATAGTCTATGTAAAGGTAATACAATGAAGAGGGAGTTGCAGTAGTCATTGGAATAATGACCATTGGTTTTGGCTGTTAGTAAGTCATTTATGAGTTTTAGGAGAGCAGTTTCTGTGGAGTGCTGTGGGCGAAATCCAGACTGAAGGGGATCAAGAAGCTTTTTCTTAATGAGATGGTTGCTCAGTCAGTTGTAGATAAAACGTTCAAGGTGCTTGGAGGCAAAAGGGAGTAAGGAGATAGGTCTTAGGTTGTTACGATTAATGGGGTCCAATGAGGACTTTTGTAGTATGGGAGTGACCAGCACATGTTTTAGAGGGTTGGGAAAGATGCCAGTAGAAAGGGAGAAGTTAAATATATGAGTTAAAGAGTGTAGGATAGAGCCAGAGGGCAACCATAATATTTGAGAAGGAACAGGCTCTGTCTGGGACATTCTGCTCCCACCCTCCCTGATGTGTGAGAACAGGAAATTGTTCCCCTCCACTTTGTGACGGACTTGGTTGTACACAGACTTGAACACCGAACTTAACCCAGCTCCTAGGCTCTGGATTATTATCCTTTGTTATTTTCTACACGATGCCTGATACCACGGTGGCCCAGGCTGGGCCCTTGGCCGGCCTGGGACATTTCTGGGGGGGGGGACATGGGGCCGTGGGGGGATTCGGTTCTGCCACAGTGTGATCCCACGGGGGTGGCAGGCTGGAGCTTCTGGGCTCGGTGGGAGGATCCCCCCTACTGATTCCGGGGGCTTACCTCAGCATGGGTCTCCGGTAGCTTAAAGCGGGGGTTCACACCAAAAAATGTTTTTAAATTGTATCTAGCAGATTCAGCATATTAAGGACAATACATTTCGTCAGTTTTTTTTTTCTTGGTACATACCTTTATATCCTGATGTTGTCCAGGGCTTCCGGGTTCCGATGACTGCTTGACTGGGCGTTCCTATCCTTCCGTACAATGATTGACGTCTTGTGAAACAGGTGACCTGTCGCGCAACGCGCGTCACCAGACATCGGGAAAGAGCCGAGCTGCGAGTCAGCACTATACGGCGCCTGCGCAGTCAGCTCTACAGGGCGGGCGCAGGCGCCGTATAGTGCCGACTCTTAGCTTGGGTATTTCCGGAAATCTGGTGACGCGCGTTGTGCGACAGGTCACCTGTTTCACAAGCCGTCAATCATCGAACGGAAGGATAGGAACGCCCAGTCCCGCAGTCATCGGAACCCTGAGGCTGGGATAGGAACGCCCAGTCCCGGAGTCGTCAGAATGCGGAAGGCCTGGACAAAATCTGCATATAAAGGTAAGTACAGAGCAAAAAAAAAAAAACTGCCGAAATGAAATGTACTTACTATTGTACTTTTTAATGTAAAAAAATAGTTTTTAGGGTGAACCTCCACTTTAAGGGAGATATCCTTGGGACAACCCCCTGGAGAGGGGGGATACATACTCGGTCTCTATTGACCTATGATCAAGGTACCAGGGAGTGACCTACCTTTAATCTGTTGATATGCGATGCAACCTTCGTTTTTAACAGCAGACTAATGTTGTAACCTTGTTATCAATGTTTCCATTTGTTCTGTACCTGTGAAAGCAGGCCTTGTTGGCCGACGACCAGTATGTTACTGTATTGTAGGTTCTACTTTCTCTGTTAAACTTCAATAAACATATTGAAAAGAGAAGGAACAGGGCCCACGGGCCAGAATGTTATGTGGCGTTAGAAAAAAGTTTATTGACTCTATAGTAGCTGGGTTAAACAAGGGAAGTATTGATTGTGCAGGAGGACAAGGAGTGTAAAGTGATGCCGCGTACACACGATAGGTTAAACCGATGAGAATGGTCTGATGGACCGTTTTCATCGGTCAAAACCGACCGTGTGTGGGCGCCATCAGTTATTTAACCATCGGTTAAAAAAAAGCAAACTTGCATTAAATTTAACCGATGGATTCCTAACCGATAGGTCAAAACCGATCGTTAGTAGGCACAACCATCGGTTAAAAATCCACGCATGCTCAGAATCAAGTCGATGCATGCTTGGAAGCATTGAACTTCGTTTTTTTCAGCACGTCGTTGTGTTTTACGTCACCGCATTCTGACACGATCATTTTTTTAACCGATGGTGTGTAGGTGCGACGGACCATCAGTCAGCTTCATCGGTTAACCGATGAAAACGGTCCATCGGGCCGTTCTCATCGGATGGACTGATCGTGTGTACGCGGCATGAGAGAGATATCTGTAGAGTAGAGATCTCAAGACAAATTGTCAAAATCTTTTTTTTATTAAGTGAGCTCCTGGGCAGTGGAGGTAATGGAGGACAAAGTAGAGCAGTAAAGGTAGAAAAGAGTTGACAGGGACTGCATGAGATGGTGTTAATGAGAGTGATAAAGTAGGTCTGTTTAGCAATGTGAAGGCAAAAATTAGGGCAGATTTATACTGGCTGAAATCTGGCACCACAGATGCTCAAGTGTGTGGCTACGTTTTTTGAGGCTTCTGGTATTGTCTGTCTGTCAGGGTTATAGCGGTCGGGTCTGATTCTGTGTGTAGTGAGGGGTGCTAATGTATCCAGGGTGGATGACAGCAAACTATTGTAAACAGAAGTGGCCAGGTTGGGGCAGGACAAGGATGAGATTTTGTAGTAGAGACAATCTGCAACAGAAAAAAGAAGAGAAGGTTTAACATGGCAAAGGTTTCTACAGGTAAAAGATTGGTAGTTGGAACAGTGGCTTCACTAGGGTTGGTGTCACCTGGTGCAGTAAAACATGGTGTCACCCCCCCCCCCCCTGGCACTAAGCAGGCTAGTAAGTCGGTGTTTTTTTCCCCCTTAACCTGCCACAATGAATGGAGCCCGGATGGGATGGAGTGGTGGATGGAGCCGGGATGGGATGCAGTGGTGGATAGAGCTGAGATGGGATGGGGTGAAGACAAGGAGAGAGTAAAACGAATAAGGTGGTGATCAGAGAGAGGAAAATTAATGTTGGAGAAGTTGTGCATAGGTAGGAGTGTCCATTGTTTTAGGTCAAAAGAAGAGGTTAGGCTAAGGAGTTTAGAAGTAGCAGGAGTGTAAAGATTAACAGGGATATTTAAGTCACCAAGAATGATTGTTGGAATTTCAGAAGAGAGAAAGTAGGGTAGCAGGTGACCATGTTCGCTGACATCCGATCCGCTAAAATCAACCGTATGGCGATATGTCACCATCCGTCCTGGTGGATTGGATCGGGTGAGATCTGATGAAAACAGACATGCTGTCCATTTTCGTCCGATCTCTCCATAGACAAGCAGCGGCGCTTCATTTCTTGGTTCCATTTCTTCAGGGAATCAATTCCAAAGTTTATGTGACAACAGTTGTGGTTCAAACAAGCTGGTTACTTCTAGCATGATCCCTCAGAAAACAATTTTTGAGGACAGAGATGAATCTTCTAAATTAAACAGACATGAAAATAATAGGAAATACTTGATTTAATGAAAACGGAATGTTTTATAAATACAATGGCTGCTACATTTTCCCCTTCAAGTACAAATAAACTATTACTGAGAACTTACATGTGGTGTATTTTTTTGGGGAAAAAAAGTAAAACTGTAATGTAGATTCCCAGGTTAGAAAATGGTTGTTGGGGGTCCTGTTCAAATTAGGGCTTGAGTCAAAATAAGTGTCATGGACGACCTTCCGTTGTCAGGAGAATCCGTTCCCGGCGCGTGCGCATTGGTGCGCGCTTGCCCGCACATGCGCGCATTGGTGCGCGCATTGGTGCGCGCTTGGCCGCACATGCGCGCATTGGTGCGCGTTTGCACGCGCATGCGCGCGTTGGAGCGCGCATTGGAAAGCACTTGCACGCATGTGCGCGCGCCAGTGGCGCGCGTACGGGTGCGCGCACACGTTGACAGTGTTTGGCGCCAAGGATTCCCTATATAAACAACCTGATCCCTCACCAACTTGCTGTCCTGTCTACAGCGTTTCCCTGGATAATCTGCACCTGTGTATTTGCTGTTCCTGATTACCTGACCCGGCTTCCTCTGACCTCTCTTGTTTGCAACCTGCCTCTGACCCCGGCTACGTCTGACCTCCGCACCTGCTTAACCCCTGGCTCTGTCTTTGCTTGCCTGTTATACCGACCCGGCCTGAACCTTGACTACCCCTTTTGGACTTTGCTTTGGCTCTGATCTGCTCTTCTGTGTTGACCCGGCTTGCCTGACCTGTTGCTTCCTGCTCCACAAGTGCCTCCGTTGCTTCCAGCCTGCTGCCAGCTTCCTGCCAGGACCTCAGTGCTTCATCCTGCTTCTGCTTCCAGCAAACTACTCAGCCTACTACCAGGCACTTGTGCCCCTCTGTACACTTGATCCCCTGTCCACTCTATCAGGGGCTCCTGAGTCGGAGGCTTACGAGAGGCCGCTCCCTGCACATCGGGCTCCCATCACCAGGTACGTGACAATAAGTTAATAAATCGTGAAATGTACTCACTTCAATATCTGTTTTTTTTTATAGGGAGTAAATAATACTGTAATATTCATTTCCAGTTTTAGAAATGTCTGTTAGTAGGTATTTTTTTCTGGGATTAAGTTATACTGTAATGCATTATATTTAAAGTGGAGGTTCACCCTAAAAACAAGTATATATCATTGAATCCAGCATACTGCCGACATGTACAGTATGCTGTTTTTTTTCAGTTTACATACCGTAGTATAGGTATTTTCCCCCCGGCTTCAAGGTAGTGAATCCGGCGGGATCCGACTTTTTTCCTAATATTGTCTTGCAAAAAAAAATTTTTTATGTTTTTTTATGCAATCCTTAAATGAAAAAGTACCAACACTAAAAAATCACTTTCTTCTTCAGTGTTATGCCGTGTACACACGACCGTTTTTTTTTACTTGAAAAATGCAATTTTTTTAAATCGTCATTAAAAATTATTGTGTGTAGGCTCCAGGGCATTTTTCTCGACGTGAAAAATGGGCATTAAAAATTTAAAACGTGCTTTAAATTTTCGCTTCGTTTTTCACGTTGTTGTTTTTCACTTCAGGAAAAACGATCGTGTGTAGGCTTTAACGACATGAAAAAAACGTGCATACTCAGAAGCAAGTTATGAGATGGGAGCACTCGTTCTGGTAAAACTAGCATTTGTAATGGAGATAGCACATTCGCCACGCTGTAACAGACTGAAAAGCACAAAGACTGAAAAGCGCGAATCATCTCTCTCCAAACTTTTACTAACACAAAATCAGCAAAAGCAGCCCAAAGGGTGGAGCCATCTGAATGGAACTTCCCCTTTATAGTGCCGTCGTACGTGTTGCTGTACATCACCGCGCTTTGCTCAAGCATTTTTTTTCACAATCGTGTGTATGCAAGGCAGGCTTGACAAGAATCACGTAGAAAAAAACTTTGTTTTTTTCTTGGACATTAAAAATGGTCGTGTGTAAGCGGCTTTAGTTAAAAAAAAAAGTGTTATGGCAGATAAAAAGTAAAATATTATGCTATAATTTGTCCTGTGTAAAATTACACTTAAGATCCAAAGCTGACTGATGGTCTGATGTGCCTACACACCATCGCTTAATGAACCGATCGTGCCAGAACGGGGTGACGTAAAACACAACGACGTGCTGAAAAAACGAAGATCAATGCTTCCAAGCATGCGTCGACTTGATTCTGAGCATGCGTGGGTTTTTAACCGATGCTTTTGCATACTAACGATCGGTTTTGACCTATCGGTTAGGCGTCCATCAGTTCAATTTTAAAGCAAGTTCTCTTTTTTTTTTTACACACGATCGGTTTGGACCGATGAAATTGTCCTTCAGTCCGTTTTCATCGGTTTTGACTGATCGTGTGTACGCGGCCTAAGACCCCCACCTACTTATAGTGGCCAAGTGAGGGTGAGGCATGGATGGAAGCCTTCTGTAAACAAGTTCAGAATCAATACAAGAGATGATTGCAAATAGCAAAGTATCTGTGCAATGCCATTGCCACAAATATATTTTATATACAGTATGAGCCCCAGGGCATGGGGGTCTTGTTTACAGATATGTTTGAAAAGGGTCATGGTATCCAAATATTATTGGATTATTGGATTATTTTGCTAAATATTAGCTGACTTGATCCTAAGGGCCAAAGGCCAGGAATCCCCAGGAGAGGAGCAGAGTAGAGAAAAGGAGGAAGGAAACCATCAGAGAGGGAGGAAGAGCATGTAAAAAAAATGATGCAAGCAAACCAAACGGGTCACCATCAGCATTCAAAAACTACAAAGAATGCATTGCATGTTACTGTAATTTACTGTGCTTTCATCTTTGAAATAATTACACTCCAATTAATTAATAAGGGGCTGCTTGGGTTCTGTTCAAAATGGGGTCTAGTCAAAGTGTATGTACTTACTAGAAATATTTAGTTGCTTTTTTCAGCAAAATGAAGACACAAAAAGTGCATAAATGTTGTGCATAGTCAGTACATTATTCTGCCTTTTTACTTTGAAAAAAAAAATAGATTTTTTGATAATAAATTTGCCTTTTGTCTATATGTGAAACTGCAGCCCACTAAAAAACCTCACCTAGAGGTATAGCTTACAAAATTTTCAGAACTCTCTATCCTGCAAAATTGCATGTACTGTACATATGTTCTCTGTGAATGCCAGCAAAAGTTGAATGTTATTAGGATATTTTTTCTCCAGAGCCAATGTTCAATATTCATAAGAATAATGGGCCAGATTCAGGTAGAAGTGCGGCGGCATAACGTATCGTAGATACGTTACACCGCCGCAAGTTTTCATCGCAAGTGCCTGATTCACAAAGCACTTGCGATGAAAACTACGCCGGCGGCCTCGGCGTAAGCCCGCGTAATTTAAATGGGCGTGTGCCATTTAAATTAGGCGCACTCCCGCGCCGGACCTACTGCGCATGCTCCGTTTTGTAATTCCCGCCGTGCTTTGCGCGTAGTGACGTCATTTTTTCGAACGGCGACCCACGTAGCGTAATTCCGTATTCCCGGACGGCTTACGCAAACAACGTTAATTTTTAAATTTCGACGCGGGAACGACGGCCATATTTTATACAGCAATACGATTGCTGTGTAAAGTTTGGGCAGGTCAAATAACGACTAAAATTGCGATGGGAAACTTGACTACGGACGACATAGCGAACGCGAAAACCCATCGTGGATCCGCGGTAACTGCTAATTTGCATACCCGACGCTGGAATACGACGCAAACTCCACCCAGCAGAGGCCGCGGTATTGCATCCTAAAATCCGACAGTGTAAAACAATTACACCTGTCGGATCTTAGGGCTAACTATGCGTAACTGATTCTATGAATCAGTCGCATAGTTAGAAACAGAGATACGACGGCGTATCAGGAGATACGCCGTCGTATCTCTTTTGTGAATCTGGCCCAATGTGACTTAAGAAAATACCACATTATGGCCACTAGATGGTTCAGATAATCATAGGAAATAAATACTTCTTATTTTCCTAATTCACGCTATTTTTATGATTAAACAAAAATCCACCCAGTAGAGAAAATAGCCTAGTGAAAAAAATTAGCTTGGTTCATTAAAAACCAAACTCATTAAAATTATAAGTAAGAAAAAATATTTTAACATTCTAATAAAAGTTTATACATTTAAAAATATGTCTACTTTGAAAATTATGCATTTTTGGAAAATTTATCAAAACTGTAAATCAGCAACTTACACTAAAATCTCTGATGCCTAAGTTGTTGATCACTATACTAAATTGATGTCCCTAAAACTATTTATAAACCCCCAATAAGTTTTTATATTCCTTTTATGTTGATACAGCCCTTATTACGTTTGGGGTGCTTAAATGAGAGCATTGACTTGTTACATACCATCTGTTCTTTGAGCTGGCATTTTTTTTTCACAGCATGCCACTGTATCACCGTTATGTTTGGGGTTTGCACATTTCCTGCTGGGTTCAATGTATGTCCAGCAAAACAAACTTTGCTCAGTTCACTCATCCCTAGCCAACATACAGCTTTCCTGCTATTTTAACTGCATCATCATTTCAATAGCCAAAATGACAGCTGGAACACAGAGCAGGACATTTTAAATGAATGCACCCTAACAACATGCTGGACACAATAAAACTGCAAGCGTTAAATATATTAACAGGTTTAAAGTGTACTACCTCCTTACACATATAAACGAATAGTATGGCAACCAGACCCAATCTTTTATCAACATTTTCAGCAAATACTGTACATTTAAATGGATGTCACGACTTAAACTCTTCAACAATAGTGTTGCTCACGAATATTCGCATTGCGAATATTCGACTCGAATATAGCATATTCGAGAAATCGCGCTATATTTCGAATTTCGCGGTGAATATTCGCAATTCCGAATATTCGCATTTTTTCAATTTGATTTTTAAAACAGATCACATCCTATCGACGTCTAAAAGCATTGCTGGTATGATTAGAGACCCTGGGCCGAGTAGCTAAGCTGAGGCGATCCTATTATGTTGCCAAATTGAAAAAAAAAAAATTGCGATTTTTCGCTATTGCGAATGCGAAAATGATTGCGAATTTTCGATAACTGTGGTAGGAGAACTCTGATTGTCTCTGATGCAAAAGGGGGGGGCTTTGTGTATGTGTATGTTATGAATATTTGTATGTTTGATATTATTATTTTTTGTAAGAAGGAAAAAATTGCGCATACCTTAAAAAAGGGGAGAATACAGCAGCAACTCAAAAATGTTATACAACATAAATTAATACAAGACAGAAAATGGAGTCGCTCTACAAGAATAAAAAATATGTCTAGTGACAAGACATGTGGGCAAATTATAAAATAAGCAAGCGCAAATAACTTGTGAAATACACAGTGAAACAAATATATAAAGAAATATAGTCCCAATAATAGAAAAATAATCTTTCATAAAAATGTCTTTGATATGTGAAGTGAAAAAAAGTCCAAAGCATGCAGCATGAACGTGTTCAATCTTTAAGGTGTTTGATTGACAAACGGCTGTGACAGATGGATAGAGTAAAGAATCACCACCAATGCAAAACACTTTTTATTTTCTATTGTAAAATATCAAGAATATTCTGAGCCAATCAGAGTGCTCCTTCCGCATTTGCCGAATATTCGCAATTATTTTGTATTGTAAAATATCAAGAATATTCTGAGCCAATCAGAGTGCTCCTTCTGCATTTGCCGAATATTCGCAATTATTTTGTATTGTAAAATATCAAGAATATTCTGAGCCAATCAGAGTGCTCCTTCCGCATTTGCCGAATATTCGCAATTATTTTGTATTGTAAAATATCACGAATATTCTGAGCCAATCAGAGTGCTCCTACAGCATTTCTCGAAATTGCGCAATAAATATCGCATTCGCATGTTGCGATATTTCGATAAAATATCACGAATATTCTGAGCCAATCAGAGCGCTCCTCCAGCATTTCTCGAAATTGCGCAATAAATATCGCATTCGCATGTTGCGATATTTCGATAAAATATCACGAATATTCTGAGCCAATCAGAGTGCTCCTACCGCAGTTATCAAAAAATCGCAATTATTTTCGCATTCGCAATAGCGAAAAATCGCAATCATTTACTTTCGATAAAATATCACGAATATTCGAATTTAGCGAATATATCTCGAATATTCGAATATATATTCGAGATATATCGCGAAATCGAATATGGCATATTCTGCTCAACACTATTCAACAATATCCTCCCACAAACTTATAAGATTTCTTCAATTTTGTTTGACATATATCACTTGATATCACTACATATCAGCACTCTTTTTTTTCCATAATCTATTCTTATCTGACAGGAAAGATTGTTATGAGAGAATCTCCAGACAAAGGAATATGTCATTCTCTTTTAATGCTTTAGAACTTTATGTAAGCTAGATATGTAGATGCCACATTGTAGCATGTTATGTAATTGTTGTAGTCTACCACAGAGTTAGATGAATGTAGATATTCTACAGGATATTTGTCTGCCAAAATCTGGTGCTTTTTTTATTGTCCTTCAGCTAGAAAAGATCTCCAGGAAAGATGAATGAACTAGTAAATTGCATTACAACATATATTATGCCAGCAAAATGCAATTAGCTTGTTCTGCTTGGCATTCAACTGTAAAGCCTTAGGCCCCATACACACCATAGAATCTATCCGCAGATAAATCCCATCAAATGGGTTTCTGCGGATAGATCCTATGGTGTGTACACTCCGTCGGATATTTATCCGCGGAGAAATCTCCCCTGGGATGGATTTCCAGCAGATGGATATTTGCTGACATGCTCAACAAATCCATCTGCTGGAATCCATTCCAACGGATGGATCCGCTCGTCTGTACAGACTTACCGGATCCATCCGTCCAAAGGGATTCCCCGCACGCGTCGTAATGATTTGACGCATGCGTGGAATTCCTTATATGACAGCGTCGCGCCCGTCGCCGCGTCATAATAGCGGCGACGGCGCGACACGTCATCGGCAGAGGATTTCAGCGCGGATTTCAATGCGATGGTGTGTACACGCCATCGCATAGAAATCTTCTGAAATCCTCGAGAGGATTTATCCGCGGATACGGCCGTATCTGCGGATAAATCCTCTCGTGTGTATGGGGCCTTAGCTGTGTTGTACAGTGACTGTGCATTATCCAGAATGTAGAAAGTGACATTTTCACTGTTTTTAAAGCAAATGTTAGACACTCGGCCCTCACAAGTTGCAGAAGAGAAAGTGCATTCCTGATTAAAGTGGAGGTTCACCCTAATCTGAAATTCAGCGTTAAACACACAGGCTCAGTGTCTGTATTGAAAGTTCGCTGTCCAAAAAAATTTAAATCAACTCCATACCTTTTTTATCTCTTCTGAACCAGGCACTTCCTGGTTTGGCTCCCGCGGGAGTGGGCGTGTCGCTTTGGCTGCAATGTCTCCTGGGAGCACAGCGTGACGCTGCCCAAGAGACGATTCTCTAGCCCACCAGAAGCACTCTCGCGTGATTTTACACGTCACATGACTCTTGCAGCCGGTCATGTGACGAGGGCGGATACAATTCCGCCATTTTAACTGATGGAAAACAGGTGAAAACGCCATTACACATTACAGTTGTTATGGCAACTGTGTAGTGTTGACGGCGCCGCTCGCCGTCAACACTGCACATGCGCGGGATAGAGCAGTGAATGCTGGGATATCAGCATTCACCGCATCCCGGAAAGATTTATTTCTTATAATTTTTATAAATTTTCTTTTGCGGCAGAATGACATTCCGGGGGGCTAGGAAATAAGGACACGTGAGTACCCTATTAACTATGTGAGGAGCGGCAGATGCATATAAAAAAAAAGTATTCCCGTGGAACCCCCGCTTTAAGAATAATGAAATCCCTCTAATATGTGTTATTCAAAGCACTGGTAATTTTTAACGTCAATTTTCTATTTAGTTTTAGTCAGAGTCTTTGTCTAAAATGCCATTTTAGTTTTACTTGTATTTTAGTCAACTAAATTGTTTTATTTTTATTTTTTTAATCAAATCATCTTTTTATTTTGTTTTATATACAAACAACATATATAACAAAAACAACCCAGCCCGTATTAAGAGGGTAGAAGAAAACAAAACAAAAAAAATAAATACATTTTTTAACTCAACCCCAACATCCCTGACTCCCATGCTCCCCCTCTCTCTCCCCTCCCTACTTAACCGTTTGTCCACTCCTCTCTCGTCATCCCTCCAAAATATCAGACCATCTTCTCCATATTTTTTCGAATTTCCCTAAACATCCTCTATGTAAGAAAGTATATTTTTCTTTAATTATGGTTTCCCTTACTTGTGTTTTCCATTCTATTACAGTGGGTGGAAAGGGTGATAACCACTTTTGTTTCTATGAGCTTGCGGGCCAGAAATAGACTTCTATTAATTGAAACACTATATTCCCCCAGTATTCTTGATTCATCCCATATTCCCAGAAGACATCCCCCTGGCTCTATAGGCAACCCACTCTCAAATACACTATTAATCATAGATACCACCCCATGCCAATATCTATGGATTTTAGGGCATCTCCACAACGTGAATTACATTGGCTGATCTCCGCTTTACATTTAGGACATTGTGTCTCTACATTTCCATTGTTTTAGTTTTAGTTGTATTTTGGTCAACTAAAATCCCCAGTACATTTTAGTTGGCTAAAATCTCCAGTATTACACATAAAAATAAAAAAGGTCTTTGAAAAAAAGAAGTGCGACTTTAAAATATAAAAAAACAAAACTATAAACTCTATTGGCTGTAATGCCATTGCACATACTGTATTACCTTAAAGAGGTTGTAAACCCTCAAAGATTTTCACCTTAGTACATTCTATGCATTAAGGTGAAAAACCTCTTGTGATGCAGCAGCCACCCAGAGCCCCCCTTTGACTTACCTGAACCTGGTCTTTCCAGCGACGGGGACGAGCACAGCAGCTCCAGCTGGTGTCTTAGATTGATAGCAGCGCAGAAATTATCTCCCGCTGCTGTCAATCAAATCCAATGATGCTGGAGGCAGGGGGACCAATAGACACAGTAGCAGGACATGGGAGCGTGTCCACATGAGGACCCCAAGAGAGAGCGACTCTCCAACGGTGCACTCGGGAAGAGGTGGAGCTAGGAGCGCAGCTGAGGGTCCCAAAAAGAGGAGGATTGTAAATGTGTCCCACACTCATCTGCTGCATATGTAGCCTTTATTAGAAAGGATTTATTGAACATATTGCTACATTGCAGGGTACGTAATTGCAATGACAAACAAAGGGAAAAAAAGATGCATGTCCAGAACTATGACAAATCTATATAGTCACATCAGAGGACACAAGAGTAGCCATGCAGAGATACTGTACACTAAGGTATAGAAAAACATACACAATATCATGCCCAACTTGACATTGCAGCGTCTCATTTGTACTAGCTTCCTTGGACTCAGGTGTGTCAAACCATGGCCCCCTAATTGCTCAAATTTACACGAGCAGCCCCAGTGCTGGTATTCGTGTCGTTCATGGAGAAGAGTGTTACCCACATTAGTCCCCAAAGCCCCAAGGGAGGGTAGTTCAGGAGATTTCTACATCTCCAGATTACATTTTTGGCCCTAAAAGAGGGTGCACATAATATAACAAAAAAAAATGTACTACTGACATGCATTATTATGCAAATTCACCCTCTGTGCACTATGACGTTTTAGAGTGAAACTATATAAATTCACGTGCAAACAAATGACATGCGTTAACATGTATCAAAAATCATACTAACTAAAACTCCCACATGTAAAGTGCATATTATATAACTGTGAATAAAATATAATATGTACACAAGTCCAATCCACAGTTCAGTTGATATATTCCAAAGGTGCTCAGTGCCCAAAAACATAATCTTAATGGTTCAAGATAAATTATTGTGTACACCCAGTGCAATTCATCATTAATTACACTAGCTGCGTACTTCAATTATGTATAGAGCACCTTACCCTTTAACCAGGTTCCTTCCTGCTTAACGTTGTCAAGCTACGTCCCTGACATATTTCGTCATGTCCGCCGCTGCTTCCTCATGGTTAAATGGAAGCATGGAAGCTGTGGTTGAATGTTGGTATTAAATTTTGCCAAAAAAGGCACGAGAAGCTGAGTAAAATTGTCATTTTAATAAACACTGTACAGCAGGTTAAGCGATTTTTCATGTGGCTTCAAAAGCAGCATCAAATACACACAAATCCTTCAAATATTGTGCTCAGCTGTGGTTAGGTTTTCTCAGTGTACACTGGCAGTACATTTGTCATTGTGGAATTGATGGTTAGTAACAAATAAATGCTCTGCTTTAGGAACCAGAATCTTAAAAGGCCCTAGCCCCAACCCAAAATACCACCCCTGAAACAAAAGGACATATGCAGAAAAAAAACAGTTAACCTAAAATAAAGGCCATAGCAATATAACAACAACAATAATAAATGGTGAAAAAAGGAATATAAAGGCGCCCTTCTACCTTCTCACACCCCATTGCGCCAAAGAATAAACTGAAAATAACCCTAAAGAAGCTACTTTAAATAGATAAATAGTGATATAAATAGAATCCCATTGAAGGAGTCCTGAGAGATGAAACTGGTCTGGGAATGGTTACACGGCGTTCCATTACGTTGGGACCACAGAGTGTGCAGTGCTTTGAAGTGAAGAGGAGAACGAACGGAGCGGGGGTGAGACTTATGGTTAAACGCTGTGTCTGCTGAGACCATAATACATCAAGGTTTTTCCGCAAGTTGTTTCCGCAAGTTTGTCTCTGGTTTTGGAGCCCACTGCCGAGTTCACTGTTGAAGTGCCTCTGTTTGTTTTAATAGATGTGCAATGTGTGAAGGCCTCTTGTGCTGTTTTTAATAAATAGTTTTGATATACTTCACTATTGGAGCCATTTTATTTTTACATGTGGAGCAACATCGAAGTATTGGAACACTGGTGGAGTTGTTTAATGCCTTTGGAGACTTTACTGTATTGCCAAGCATGTGAGTGCGAGGCATGTCCTATTGGTAAGCGCAATTCCTTGGGGTGTGGAGTCACTGAGCACGTTCAAGAAGACTAAGTGGACACTAGAAAGTTTAATCACTTGAAATGTAATCACTTTTCTCTCCATATGCAGATTCTTCTATGCTTTCCCTACAACAGCTTCTGTCTCACTGGAACTATGGTTGCTCAGTACACTCCCTTATATACTGAGTGGACTGGATTATCCAAAAGCCACCTTTTGGCCCTTGTAGGTTTGCAGGCCATAATTCAATGGTTATGAAGTTCATTTTGGTTTAAGAAAGACTGTCCAGAGGATATGTGACAAGAATTTAGAGAGACGTCATAGTTATATATACATATTTACATAGTAGGTAAGGTTGAAAAAAGACAATAGTCCATTCAATTCAACCTGTGAAGCCGTACATGTGTCAGTCGATAATCATTTGCCATATCTCTTTATATTGTGTTCTCTAAGATGCACGTCCGAGAGTGTTTTAAAAATATCAATACTCCCTGCTGATACCACCAATTGTGGAAGAAAGTTCCACATTCATTTTTCCCTGATAGTGAAAAAACCCTGTGCAATTTAACCACTTCAGCCCTAGAATATTTACTCGCTTAACCTTCTGAGCGGTATTCCCGTGTGTGTCTCGGGGCGAGATTTTTAGGCTACGATCGGTAACCCCGAGACACACACGGGTTTGCTTTGCTAGATGCAGGAAGAGGTTTCTTACCTTTTTCCCTGCGATCCAGCGATGTCAGCGATGTCTTTCCCCAGTGCACGGCGGCCGGATGTCCGCCCGATGCACTGTGTTCCCCTGATTCCCTTCCCTGCGAGCGTCGCGACGCAGGGGGGCGGAACGGGGGGGGGAACGGCGCGAAATTCAAAAAATATAAGTAACACATAGTAAAACACACTGACACAATTGGCTAAAAATTAAAAATAAATTACAGTGACCTTTGATTGCCCCCCAGTGCTTGCCCCAGTGCCCTGTCTGCAGATTGACTGTACCTGTACTGTACCTGTGTCTGCAAACTGCACAGCGATCATGGCAAAGCGCACCTGTACATCAAAATCGCTATGCGACCTGCTGCAAAACAGCGACAGCGATACGGAATCACTTGCGGAGGAGCTGAGTGACAGCGACGCATGGCAAAGTTCGTCATCAGACGCAGAAAGTGATATAAGCGACGATCCTGTGCCCAGCGATGTGCGGACTTGGTGCGCAATTGATTGCGGTGATGACCACGTAGCGCCCCCAAGATTTCCATTTACAGGAGCACCTGGGATAAAAGTGGACGTTGATGACAATCCCCTGGAATACCTCCAACTTTTTCTGACCGCTGAAGTGATCGACAAAATAGTTATTGAGACAAATCGATACCAAGAACAAGAAGCTGCGACTCCTCAGCGATTTTCAAGGCGCAGAAAATGGGTTTTTGGGCCTCATTATTTTACAGGGAGTGGTGGGGAAACCCCTGCAAAAATGGTACTGGTCCACGAACAAATTATTGGCCACACCTTTTTTTGGATCCGTGATGTCGGAGTACAGATTTTCATTGATCATGAAATATTTGCACTTTGCAAATAATGAGGACTTTGATGAGCATTCTCATCCAGCTCCAAAGCTGAAAAAAATTTGGGAGGTTTACCAGCTTATTTTGCAGAACTTCCAGCGGACCTATATTCCTGAGCGCGACGTTACCATCGATGAAAGTCTCATGGCCTACAAAGGTCGGCTCAGCTGGATACAGTTCATCGCATCAAAGCGAGCTCGCTTTGGTATAAAAACTTTTATGCTGTGTGAATCCAGCTCTGGATATATTTGGAACTCAGTCGTATACACTGGGAAAGGGACCAAGTTCTGCGAGCGATTCAGCGATTTTGGGATGGCAACCGCTTCAGTTCTGTCATTGATGGAGCCCTTGCTCAACCAGGGCTACTGTGTCACCACAGACAATTTTTATACCTCCCCAGAACTGTACGAGTTCCTTATCCAAAATAAGACCGACGCTTATGGAACCGTGAGGCCTAACCGGCGTAACATGCCGTCAGCATTTCCCAGCAAAAAGCTTGGGAAAGGAGAAGTAGCTGCATGGCAAAAAGGGAAAATGTTGGCACTGAAGTGGCGGGACAAAAAAGACGTTTCCCTTATGAGCACAGTCCATAACACCTCGACCGTCATGGTGCATACCAAAGGTGGCAAGGATATTATGAAGCCACAAGTTGTGTTGGACTACAACCACACGATGGGAGGTGTGGACAGGGCTGACCAGGCCATGACTTTTTACCCAGCGATGAGGAAGCAGCAGAAAAAGTACTATAAAAAAAATTTCCGACATCTTGTCGAACAATGTCTCTGGAATTCCTTCATCCTGATGAAAAAAAAAAGTGACAGGCCTATAGCCCATTCAGACTTTGTGTGGAAGGTGGCAGAACAAATCTTTCTGAAGCACCAAACGCCAATGGCGGTAAACCGATCTGGACGTCGGGCTTCTGGTGTAGTGAACCCTGAAAGACTGACCGGTCGTCATTTTTTGGACCACATTCCACCTACTGAAAAAAAAAACAGCACCCACAAGGATGTGTGTGGTTTGCTGCTCCAAACGCGACGAAAACGAAAGAAAAATCCGTAAAGAAACGCGTTTCTATTGTGCCGACTGCAACGTTGGACTTTGCGCTGTACCCTGCTTTAAAATGTTTCATACCCGAGACGTTTACTGAATAATTATTTTGCACCCTTGTTTGACCCCCCAAAAAATCAGAGTATCTGAATATATTATTTGTTAAGATTTATTGAATAAAAAGTATTGTTATTATTAAATTATTACTTGTTATTATTTATTATATTATAATTTATGATTTTGTGTTTCAAACTTCATCATAGTCTACTAGAGACTCTGGTTTGGACAGATTTAGGTGAGTTATTCCTAAGAATTACAGGCCTGCAATCTAAAACGCCAAATTTCCATGCAAAATAATGGTACCGCTTTCAGCACCTTTTTTCAGAAAGAATCATACCGCCAGGGAGGTTAATGACCAGGCCATTTTTTGCAATACGGCACTGCGTCGCTTTAACTGACAATTGCGCGGTTGTGTGAAGCTGTACCCAAACAAAACTGACGTATTTTTTTTCCACAACAAATAGAGCTTTCTTTTGGTGGTATTTGATCACCTATGTGATATTTATTTTTTTGCACTATAAAAAAAAAAGGCTGACAATTAAAAAAAAAACGATACTTTTTACTTTTTGCTATAAATATATCCCAAAAAAACCCCAAAGAAAACATGAATTTCTTCATCAGTTTAGGCCGATATATTTTCTTCTACGTATTTTTGGTAAAAAAAAATGCAATAAGCGTATATTGATTGGTTTGCGCAAAAGTTATAGCATCTACAAAATAGGGGAAATATTTATGGAATTTTTATTATTCATTTGTTTACTAGCAATGGTGGTGATCAGCATTTTTTTGCGAGACTGCGGCATTGTGGCGAACAGATGAGACACTTTTGACACTTTTTTTTGTGACTAGTGACATTTATACAGCCATCAGTGCTATACAAATGCACTAAATACAATATAAATTACACTGGCTGGGAAGGGGTTAACACTTGGGGGGGTCAAGGAGTTAAATGTGTTCCCTGGGAGGTGTTTCTTTCTGTGGGGAGTGGACTGACTGGAAGTAGAGAGAGATCCTAATCACGAGGAACAGACAATCACTCTGTACTCCTTTGACAGAACGAGGATCTGTTTGTTTACATTGACAGATTCCCGTTCTGGCTCTCTGTGGAGTGATTGCGGGTGGCCAGCAGACATTGCCGCCCCATCCAGCTCCCCCACCATGCGCCTGCTATAGCTGTTAAAGGGGCCGACGTACAGCTACGGTGGTTCGCAGGATTGAGCCGACCTGCCACAGTTTAATGACGGCAGTTGTTCGGCAAGCGGTTAAGGTTAAACCACTTCTCTTCCAATCTCATTGTGTGGTTAAATATCCTCTTACACCCCCTGAGACTGAATAGATTATTTCCTATGGTGGGATCATAACTCAGATTTTTGTAAATCTCTATCATGTCCCCTCTCAAGCGTCTCTTCTCCAGTGAGACTGCAAATCTTAAACTACTGAATCTAGGGCAAATCAGAACCTCATTTCTACTGGTAACATAATCCTGAGTAATTTTATGTGTGTCTGATGTGTATTCTGTCTTCTTGATTAGAAACCTCACAGGCAGTACACGACTAGTGTGAACATCAGCCTCCCCTTGGCTGCGTCATGTGATCGGGCTGAGAAGGAGCTTCCTCATTACTCTGAATTGCCCCTGTGAAGTGATAGAAGCATCAATAGAGAGCAAATATTGTAGTCATTGCAATGCCATGCAACAAAAACTATCTCATGTGAAGGTACCAGGTGTGGACCGCAGCTATTGAACCCCCCTAAGTACTCCCCTTACTGGATTTGTGTTATCTTCACATGCACTTGCTCATCCTTGAGCTTGGCCACCTTTTGCTTGCTGGAATTTTGACCAAGTGGAACATTTGAAAGTGGTGAATTAAAAACCAGAGTTGAAAACAGGAGATAATAGCAGGAGTCTTCTGGCCTGTCAGTAACATCTGACATTTCCTGTTAGTAATATTAATTTTGTAACTGGGATAATGAGTGCTAGCAAGGCTGAAGGTTTTGTGCAGTGCACAGTGTGCCGCATGTATACAGTAAAGGAGCAACAGCTCCAGGATAGATACCGATGTTACAGATGTGAGCAGGTCGCCCTTCTTGAAGCTCACATTAGATATCTGGTGGAGCAAATGACAACACTGGGCAAAACTGACAACTTTGAAAGGGGTCCTCTGCTAACTGAGCAGGTGGGTAGTAGGGTTGATGTTGAGGGTGGAGAGGAAAGTCAAGATTATCAGGTAGGTAGGAAGATGGGTTACTGTAGTCAGAGGGAGTGGTAGGGATTTACATAAAAGGAAGGCCAGTCCTGGGTTTGAGCATCCCAAAAGATTTGCCAGGTTGGGTGAAGATGTGAGAATGCCAAGCTCAGAGATGGCAGTCCTAGATTTGAAAAGTGATCTCAAAGCAAATGTGAATGAGGACCTAGTTGAACTGCACATGGGTGTGCATACTACAAAGGTAATCATTGGAGTTTGATATAGGCCATCCAGTGTTAATGAGGCAGTGGAAACACAGCTCCTTGCACAGAAAGGGCTGCGAAGGGCTGGGACAGAGAGTAAAGGCACTGCAGGAACAGTTAATGGGGAAAAAATTATGAACCCTATACAAGACAATGTTATGGTCCAGCTAATATAGCTCCCGACTAGCAGGATTTTGTATATAGGATTGTAAAACGTTTTTTCTTTCTCCCTTTTATTGGTTGAGCTACATGGACTTTTTCCTTTTTTGTCTTTTTTCAACCAGACTAACTATGTAACTATGTAACATAAGTTTTCCATGTTTATTTTGACTCAACGGCCTCTTTAATAGCCCCCCCCCCACCAAACCTAGGCCCCCACCTGTGGGTTGCTACTGGGTGAGCTGTGTGCTTGGGAGTGGGGAGTAATTTTTTTTCTTTTACACATCACTTTGCTTTGCAAATTTACATACTTGCATATGTATTTTTATTACTGTCATTAGTGTAGCGCTCCCTTGCTTTCAGCTTGGGCACTACGCTAAAGTTAGTGGGGAATGGGAGAGTTACTTTGCTCCCATTCAAAATTTGCTAAAATTGGGATTCTGTCACTCCAGAAACGTCCACTGGGTCAGTCTGTGCTCCAGGGATGCAATACCATCCCTGGCCAGCAGTTGGCACCAGAGGGGTTCTGGCAGAGCAACTTTCCCCAGCAGCCAATCAGAGAAGTTTCTCCCTTGCAAGGCATGCTGGGGAGGGGTATATCTGGGACAGAATTCATGTGCTAAGCAAGTTTCGTGGGGTCCTGGTTCCAGGTGCGGCATCCACCTTCAGGGTGCGCGCATCCATGGACCCCACCAGCGAGGCCCACCAGGCCAGAGTTGCAGTCTACATAAACCCTCATCCGGAGGTAAAAAGGGACTCCAGTGACTTGCTGGATCCCCGGTTCTATTGAGAGGATCCTAGGCTGGGTGCTGTTCGATTGGGGAGTCGGCTTGAGGAGAACCCGGAGGCAGATTGTCCAACAGGGCTTGAACGAACCAATCGGGGATCTGGTGAACGGAATGTTGACAGGTACGTTTTGCTGTCATACGGTGACCTATGCTAAAAACCTACTGGGAGGATTCGCTCCAATTATCCATCTAGCTCACCTAAAGTAATTGGCCTGTGGCAGAGGCCCTGGAGCCAGGTCTGTGAGAGAAATCTGTATCTCCCAGCAAATCCTAAGTGACACTTCGGCTGCCAGGCTTGTGAGAGGAGTCTGTCCGGGGGCACTTTACCCACTCCAACTAGAGTGGCGACGAATAACAGTTTGGTACTCTATTGAGCAAGTACTGCTCAATTAATATCCGGGCCTGACACTGCAAGGTTCTCCCTTTTCTTCATCAACCTGCTCTTCCCACTTAATGTTGATGTTGGCCGTGTTTGGCCTGGAATAAAGCATTGGAAAACCCTTTATTCACTGTCTGGACCTTCGCTTACTGCTTTGTTCTCCAACTGCACCCATATGCCACATTAAGGTAACTTAATATGCCGATCCCAACAACAAATCAGCGGCTCCTTCGGGGGTAGCGCCATATTAGTAAATGAGGTGACACGTCCATTTTATAGATGTATCCAGGATCTAAATGGACCATAAAGGTATCACCTATATGTTTAAGGTGTCGATCGAAGAGTGTTGAACGCCATCTGCTATAACCCCCAGAACCACACACACACCAAGCACTTCAGTGTACGTTGAAAGCAACTAGGACATCAAAGAACTTGTCTAGTCTACCTAAACTCCCTACTTGCCAAGTTTGCTATAAAGCCAGCTGTGACCCTGGCAACATCTAGGGTAGGCCATGTAGTCATAAGTAAGTTAAAAGTGGGGGAGTTTGATAATGAATGCATTTTCAGTCTGTAGAAGTGTTCACCCAAACCCCTTTAAGGCCCCATTCACACAGCTTGAAGCCTGAAGCTCCAAAATGCTGGGGGACAAAAAAATGATTATTCTCTATGGAGATGGTTCACATCTCCACTACATCTCCACTCCAAATCGCCTTAAGCTCAAAAAAGTTCTGAAGCTTTTTTTGTAGCTCAATTCAGGCAGATTTGGGCATTTTTCGGCTTTTTATATTGGTGACATTTTGACCTATACAGAATCGAGACAAAATCGCCACAAGTCACCTAAGAAAATGCATAACAATGACATAGTTAATATGCCCTTGGCAATCAACTCTTTAAAACACTGAAACACACCAAAATATATGTTTTTAATTCTGAATGAAACTATTCATCTCTACCATTTTCCTAATCAAAAAGCAATTTTATTGAGAGAATTTGACATGTTACATGGATGTTATTTCAGTAAAAGTAGCAAAAAGAAAATACTATTGCTTGATATCAATAGGATGCACAAGACACAATACTGAAAAAACTGCTCAGCGCTGACAATCCAACATCTTCATACTATATACTTTAAAAGATACAGTATCTCCAGTATTTTTTTTTATTAAGGTACAATTGTATGACAATGAATAAATTGAGTTTTGTACTCATTATAAATGTCACAAATTTCTCATTATAGTTTTGTTTGAAATGATGTAACATTGTTTGTGTTGTTTTGCTACACCTCAGTAATTCTTGATATTTTTGTGCTGTAGTACTAGATCAGAATGAATAATGTCCTGCTGATGTCTCACAAAGGTTCTAAATTGGAAATCATTCTGGATTATTCTCCGGTTGTATTGAATGTGGAACTGCAGGTGACTCAATCAGCTGTGATTTGTACTGCATTTCTACCTTTTATAAAACAAATTGATAAGGAGAAATGGCAATTTCACTGACCTGATGGCCTTCCATTCTTAACTTTCAAACCTTTCTTTAAATTGTGATCATCATGTAGAATAAAATTGTAATGAATATAAATGGGTTTGTACATGTGTGGCATCACAAGTGCTGAATACATTTGATGATTGAAGAAAAACAGCATGCATACACAGACTTTGCTTCTAACACAGCTATTTACTTCAGTATAATTGTTATTGATTAAGTCAGAGGTTTAGTAAATGATGCTGCTTTATGATAACGTTAAATGAACTTTAGAAATTTCAGCATTATAAATCTTAGATGTTTATTGCAAACTTTTGGAAACTATTGCTCTTTTTGCAAAATTCAAGCACGTCCCATTTAGGTTTCAGATATTTTTGTAAATGGGGCAGATATTGGTAATATTTACTGAACTATAGGAATAATGCAGTAGCAAACATACACAAGTGTTAAAAGATAGTATTGAACACAAACCAGGAGGACATATACTATCACCATATGTTCACCTAAGATTGCTAGCATCCGTGTGCAGATAGATGTACTGTCTGTACTGATTAAATACAAGGCAATAGGACATCTGCTATTGCTAGATGTTCACTTATGTTTACTAGCAACCGTGTGTGCAGATAGATTTACTTCCTGTAGGTCATAATGAAAGTGCTGATCAATGTAGGTTTTTACATGTTTATTAATCTTAACAAAATGCTAATACAATTTTAAATCTAATACACAAGATGGGGCTTTCATTTTATGGAGAGAGCGAGGAAAAGATAAAAGCTGTACCATGGTGAGTTTACAGGGCTCTACACAGTTGCAGTTTTCTTTTAAGAAGATCATTAGTGAAAGTATACAGTTTTCTCATTGGAAGACAGATATTATTTATAAAATGAAAATACATTTTATTAACCTCCCTGGCTGTATGTTGCTTTCAGATTTTTGGTGCTGAAAGCGGTACAATTATTTTGCATGGAAATTTGGCATTTTACATTGTAGGCCTATAATTCTTAGGAATAACTCACTTAAACAAGAGTCTAGTAGACATCTCGGGTATGATAAAGTTTGAAACATTAAATCATAAATTATAATATAAAAAATAACTATAAATAATTATAACAAATAATAATATAATAATAGTAAAAATTATTACTTTCAGTATTTGATAACAAATTTCCCCACAAATCACTATCGCTCAATTCTGCAAGTGATTCTGCAAGTGATTCTAATTTATTATCGCTGTTTTCTAGCTGGTCTAAAACCACTTTTGACATACAGGGACCATTTTTGGTTGCTATGGACAATCTACAGTTTCCAGGCAGAAAGAACAGTCTTTATTATATAAAAGAACACGCAGGACACTGGGCAGACCACTAGGGACAAAGGGTATGTGTAATTATTTTATACAGTACTGTAATCTGTAAGATTACAGTATACTGTATGTGTAATGTGTTTTTATGTTTTTGAATTTGGCGCTGATCTCCGCCCCTGTGCGTCGTAACATCGCAGGGAACGGAGCTCGGCAGCACACGGGCACTGTGTGAATCGAGCGAGGAGACATAGCTCGATCACACAGCGCGAAGACATCGCAGGATCCAGGGGACAAGGTAAGTAAACTCTGCCTGGATACTGCGATGCAATCCTGAGTATGGCGCGGGGATACCGCTAATGGTATTGGATTTCCACCCCAAGCCAAACTCTGGATTACCACCAGGAAGGTTAAATAATTGAGAAGTATATGATTGGGTATTCAAAGTAAACATACTGTAAATATACCTTATTTACTATTATTCACTTTGCTAAGTAAACCATTTATATATACTTAAAGTACTGTATACTCACCCACGCTAATGGATAAATTATATTTAAGTATTAAACTAAAATACGTAAACTATTAAATGTGTATAAATCAAACAATTATTATATGAGGATCAAAATAGATTTTATGTAAGGTTGCTGCTCCTTAAAAGGTGTGGTGCCTTTAAATCATGTGCAAACGTGAAAAGATCGGTGATAATAATAAGTGTGACTAAGATTACTAATGTCCATTCATATCAAAATAATATATAGAAAGGTCCGATGCGCTACTGTGAGTATACAAAATATGATAAAAAAGTGTATTAATTATACCTGGGGCAGCTATATCTAGAAGTGTTCACATACTTACCTTGCTCATCCATATCAAAACATTTCTTAGACAACTGATTAAACCCATATTTTCAATTAATCATATGTCCAAACAGTTCATCATTATTGGTGATCTTCTCAGTGAAATATACTGTAACTTTCCATTGCAGTTAAAGTGCTGTAGTGTCAAAGGATATCCTTTGATATAGTCCCGTGGGAGGGATGAAACGTGTCAGTGACCGCTGGTTGTAACATCAGATCAGTCACAGCGTACTTCCGTTTTTGGTTTAATGCTTGTTTTTTTTTTTTTCCACATCAGACTCAACCAAGAAGCAGGACAGCGAGACATGCTCACGGTAACTATGCCCTTCACGTCTCCTTTGTTGTCTCGCATCATATGTGGTTTATCAATATATTTACCTCTTTTTTCTTGTTTTATATTATTGTTATTTTTTATATGTTTCTTTTCTTTAGGCAATATACCGAAAAAACTCTTAAATTAACATTATTAGTTATGACCCTCGCTACATAAAAAAAGTCCCGCCCCTGAGTTGCTACTCTTCTCTCGTCTTATGTTCCCCCCGGACTAACCCCCCCCCCTTCCTGTCTGTTCTGTCAGTCCCTGTTTAGGTTTAATTTATCTGTTTATCCCTAAGTCTCACCTGTCTATTTCTGTCATTGCCTGTATGAATTTTCCTGATGTTTTAAAAGCTCTCCATTTCTCCCAGACTGTTCTGCTTCTAGTCTCTCCTCCCTTTTCCCCTCATCCCAGATATTCCATTTCTGATATGTAATCAACTTGGTGTATCCATTCTTTTTTTGGATGGCCTCTGTGGGTGTAGCCAATTTTTTGAGATTAAGCCCTTTGCTGCATTCAGCGTTTTGTGAATCGCGACGTGAAAAAAGATTTACGCTGGGAAAAATAAAAGATTTAAAAAAAATTCAAAAGCGACGTGGGAAAGACAGGCATACTTTAACATGGTGGAGTACTTTTACACCATGTTAAAGGTGCCCTATCTTTGCGACGGAAATCTAACACTCGCGACGACGTAACGACGGGAAAAATCTTCGTGGATCGCCGTAACTCCTAATTTGCATACCCGACGCTGGTTTACAATGCAAACTCCCCCCAGCGGCGGCCGCGGTACTGCATCCTAAGATCCGACAGTGTAAGTCCATTACACCTGTCGGATCTTCTGCCTATCTATGCGTAACTGATTCTATGAATCAGTCGCATAGTTAGAAACTGAGATACGACGGCGTATCAGGAGATACGCCGTCATATCTCTTTTGTGAATCTGGCCCATAGTTTTTATTATCTTGAAAAAGCTTTGTGGAATTCTTATAGGGAGCATTTGGAACTTGTAGATTATTTTCGGTAAGATCATCATTTTAAATGCATTGATCCTACCTACCAAGGAGATCGGTCTCTTTGCTAGTTTTTTCAAGTCTAGTTTTATTTCATTGATTAGTGGGATATAATTGGCCACATATAGTTTTTCTACTCTAGGTGTTATCTTTATTCCTAAGTATGTTAATGTTTTTTCCCCCAGATAAATGGGAATTCTTTCTGTAAGTCTTTTTCTTCTTTTGCCTCTATTCCCAGTTTCAGGATTACCGTTTTTATAGGATTAATTTTAAAATTAGAGAGCTCCCCATATTTTTTTATTTCTGTCATTACATGCAGGAGGGGCGAGAGCGGCAGCCCTGTCTTGTTCCGTTCATCATTTCAAACTCAGACGACACACTCCCATTAACCTTCACCCTTGCCGTCGGGTATTTATATAGGTTTTCAACCCATTTCATGTATCTAGGTCCCATTCCTATAGATCGCAAAGTTTCCATCATAAACCCCAGTCGACTCTGTCAAAAGCTTTTTCAGCGTCTATTGACATGAGTACGACTGGGGGCTTCTTCTTTTCTTCCTCCTGTAAAAGCAATAGAGTTCTTAGACTGTTATCCCTCCCTTCTCTCCCTATTATGAATCCCGTCTGATCTGTGTTTATTAAATCCGGCATAAATGCCTTTATCCTTGTTGCCAGAATTTTTGCATAAACCTTTATGTCAGCATTCAATAATGCTATTGGGCGATAACTGGAACAAAGAGTGCCATCTTTTCCCATTTTAGGAATAATTTAAATATTGGTGAGGAGAGATTCATTCCTTATTTCTTCTTTTTCTCCCAATCGATTGAAGTAGTTGCATAGCTCTGGTACCAAAATGTCTTTAAATTTTTTATAGTACTTAATCGGTAACCCATCCGGACCTGGTATTTTGCTCAATCTCTTTTTTTACTATGTCCCTTACCTCTAGGTCATCTATCAAGTCCTCATTTAAATTCCACGTCCCTTTTCTTTGTTCTATATCATTAAAACGTATTCTAACTATTACCTATTGAGGTTTTGTTTACATGTTCCAGTACATCGTGATCTACCATTAGGTAATCTAATCTTGAGTATGTGTCGTGCACAGATGAGTGATGTGTATAATCCCCTATTGGGATATGCAATTCTCCACGGGTCTATTAATTGATGGTTGAACAGTTTTTTTTTCAATAATCTCAGTTGCTTAGAATCACGCATCTGTGCACCAGACATACTATTCAGTTGATGTTCCAATGTAAAATTAAAGTCGTCTGCTAGAATTACATAACCTTGTTTAAAATCCATTAGTGCATTTAGGATCCCCCTAAGATATTTTTGGGGGTGTTTATTGGGACAGTATATGTTTGCTAGCATGTATTTTTTCCCTTGTAGGGCCCCTCTTAAAAACAGATAGCAACCTTCTGGGTCAACTCTTCTTTCTTCTACCTTAAAGCTAAAAATTTTCCCTATGGCAACCCCCCTAGATCGTTTCTGTGGAGAATCTCCATAGTACCAAGGTGGGACTGCCCGAGAATAGAGTCTGACACTGAAATCTACTGTTATATGTGTTTCTTGTAAGAAGACTATTTCTGCGGAATATCTTTCAATTTCTTTAAGGACCATGTGTCTTTTTTTCTGGGGAACAGAGGCCTCTTACATTATATGTAATACAATTTACATTAGACATGTTTTTATTTTATTTATATATATATTTTTTTCCTTCTCTCCTTCCTCCCTTCTTCAGACAGATAACCAAACCTAAACTCCTACCCACCCCCTCCTCCCACCCTCCCCCACCGCCCCCCTTCTTCCCTCCCCCCTCATCCTATGATGGAACCTTGACCCTATGGTCTTGATGTGGAGCATCTCCTCTTGCGCCCCCTTTGGCGATCTTATGCTCCTCTCTGTAGGTGGAGAACTATTTGCCGCGGTCTCCTGTCCCCTGTTTCTAGGGGATTAGCGCCGGGGCAATCATGGGATCTCCGGTCCCCAGCTCTCTTTCTTTCTATATCTTCCTATCCCCATTATGCTCCCTCCCCCTGCCCCCTCTCACCCTCCCCACCCCACACCCCGATTTTTTTTTCAATTTCATCAATTAGTGGGTATTGGAATATCTAATTTTTGTCAAAATTCCGGTGTTTCTTCAATAAATCTTAGTCTTGCCGTGACCCCATTTTTCCTGCCGATCAGGCATGCTGAGAATCCCCAATTATACTGTATTCCTAACTCTTGCAGAACCTTTAGTAATGGTCTTAAATGTTTTCTTCTAAGCGTCTCTTGTGATAGATCCTGATATATTTGAATGTTGTGCTCTTCAAATTTTATTGGAGACTTTCCTCTCAGGTTTCTCCAGAGTTGATTTTTCTCTTCCCAGCTTTCGAATCTTATGATGATGTCTCTAGGGCTCTCTTGTGGTATTTCTCTTGGCCTTCTTATCCTGTGTGCCCGTTCTATTTTTAGTGGGGAAGTTATTTCTCTGTCCAATAATGGGTTACAGATTTTCCTTGTTATTTCTGGTAGATTTTCTGGCTGAGAAGATTCTGGGACTCCACGTAATCTAATATTCTTCCTTCTGTCTCTGTTTTCTTGATCTTCTAGTTTGTACGCTTGTTCCTGTTGTTCTTTTTTTATAGCTATAATTTCTTCCTCTAATTTTCTGATAGTATTTTTATTCAGATCTGTTTTTTTCTGCATCTTCCAATCTTTCCAACATATGCCCCATATTTCTCTCCATTCTCTCCATTTGCGATTTAAGTGATTTTTCTAATGCTGCAAACATACCTTGTATTTCAATTTTTGTAGGTAGTAGCGCCCAGTCTTGTTGTTCCCCCTCCGTTCTTTGTTCAAAGTCTGTTTCCATCTACGGGTCTATCCTGACAAGTTTCCCCCAACAGCAAACAGCTTGTTGTGGGGGCACCCAAGCAGGCTTGCTCCCCCAACCCTTTCACTTCTCATTGGCTGTGATTGACAATAGTAGGAGCCAATGGCTCCTGCTGCTGTCTCAGCCAATGAGGAGGGAGAGTGCCTAGAGGGCCGATGCTCTCGTGCACATTGCTGGATTGAGATGGGGCTCAGGTAAGTATTAGGGGGACTGGGGAGGCTGCTGCACACAGAAGGTTGTTTACCTTCATGCATAATGCATGATGGTAAAAAACCTTGAGCCTTTAAAACCACTTTAAGATATATCATTATTTTCCAAGGGACATTATCATATTTGATACAAAAAAAAAAATATATCTCAGTGTATTCTCATTAAAGCGGTGGTTCACCCTCCATAACAACATTTTAGCATAAAATGAGGCATAGTAGCGCGAGCTACAGTATGCCTGTCTTTATTTTTTTAGCCCCGTACTCACTGTGCAATCGTAGAGAGAAGATTCCGACTCCCCGCAGGGAATGGGCTTTCCTATGGAGAGGGAAGGTGATTGACGGCCGGCTCTGACACGTCACGCTCCCCGAAGACAGCCGGAACAGGTCTCGGCTCTTCACGGCACTATACGGCGCCTGCGCACAGACTATGCGCAGGCGCCGTGAAGTGCCAAGTCCTATTTCGGCTATTTCCGGAGAAGCGTGACGTGCCAGAGCCGGCCGTCAATCACCTTCCCTCTCCATAGGAACGCCCATTCCCCGCGGGGAGTCGGAATCTTCTCTCTACGATTGCACAGTGAGTACGGGGCTAAAAAAATAAAGACAGGCATACTGTAGCTCGCGCTACTATGCCTCATTTTATGCTAGAGGAAAAAAATATATATCTTTTTTATTAATAGGGTGAACCCCCGCTTTAAGAATTAAGGTAATTTCTTCACAGCCACACAATCAGACTGAAACTTTTAGCAAGTTTGAATCCGACTGATGTTTGATATATTTGGCCTGTAATATCTCAGCAGGCTCATAGTGATATTATTTTTTAAACAAAATAAATATTGGTATTTTTGTCACAATTGCTTTGTTACTGTTTCACACAGGAAATAATGTTTTCAACAGATTCTTTGGATATATGTTATATGCTATCTTTCATTTCATTTTCACCATATTTTGCAGTTTATGAAGCTGTTTCAAGCTGTGAATGAATGGAGGCTAAAACTGAACTCAAACTTTTCCTCAAAATGTCCTAATTGTTCCATAACTTTAACTGTTTTAGCTGTTTTCTCTCATTGTCCCACAGTTTTCTTTATATTTTTTTTACTGCAACTTTGCATTGAACTTTTATTAATCTATATAATATTTTGTGGTGTTTTTTCTGATCTTCATTAATATATACATGTTTTTTAAACAAAATCACCATGCAGCTGCATACCTAAAACAGCCCCTCAAGGGCAAAAAATGTGTATAAAAGATAAATAAACGTAGGTTACGTTCATGGGTGTAGGAACCCTTACAAATCTGGGGGGGACAGCATTTTTACTCGCCAGTTATATTCTTATTCAGTAAACTGGGAGTTGTTTATAACGTGTATGTTATTTTGAAGTAGGTGTTCGGAAGCGGAATGCGCCAACATTTTTCAGCGTAATAAGCAGCAGGGGCGTACCTAGAGCATTTGGCACCCGGGGCGACTCCTATATCTGGCACCCCAACTTTAAAATGTAAAAACACCCCACTGTGCCCCCTGCATACCTCTGCACCCTTCAGTCTCTCTGTCACTACTGTGTAACCCCTCTCCATAACTGGACCCCTTTACATTACACAGCCCCTGCACCTTTGGACCCCTTTACATTATTAAACCCTCTGGACCCATTTACATTACGAAACCCTCTGGACCGCGTTACATTACACAGCACCCAGCACCTCTGGACCCCTTTACATTACAAAACCCACTGCACCTCCTGGACCCCTTTCCATTACACAGCACCCTGTACCTCTGGACCGCTTTACATTACACAGCACCCAGCACCTCTGGACCCCTTTACATTACAAAACCCACTGCACCTCCTGGACCCCTTTCCATTACACAGCACCCTGTACCTCTGGACCCCTTTACATTACACAGCACCCTGCACCTCTGGACCCCTTTACATTACACAGCACCCTGCACCTCTGGACACCTTTACATTACAAAACCCTCTGGACCCCTTTACATTACACATCACCCTGCACCTCCTGGACCCCTTTACATTACACAGCACCCTGCACCTTCTGGACCCCCTTACATTACACAGCACCCTGCACCTTCTGGACCCCCTTACATTACACAGCACCCTGCACCTCCTGGACCCCTTTATATTACACAGCACCCTGCAACTCTGGAGTCCTTTACATTACACAGCACCCTGCACCTTCTGGACCCCCTTACATTACATAGCACCCTGCACCTTCTGGACCCCCTTACATTACACAGCACCCTGAATCTCTGGACCCCTTTACATTACACAGCACCCTGAATCTCTGGATCCCTTTACATTACACAGCACTCTGCACCCCTGGACCCCTTTACATTACACAGCACCCTGAAATCTTTGGGTTCACACATGTGTCCTGGAGTTTGTTGCAGTGTTGGGGTATACATAGTTTTTCTGCATTGTATCCCCATTTTTAGCTGCAGTGCCACAGACTTCTATTAGCTTGTGTAATTTCACTGTGTTTTCTGAAAGCTCACAAAAGACGCAGTAAAGAGGACATTTAGTGCGCTTTCAGAAAATGTTGCAAACATGTGTAACCCAATAGAAGTCTGTGGGACTGTAGTGAAAATTGAAGTAATGCAGGAAAACTGTGTATACACCAGCACTGCAACTGAACCGCAGTGCATCAGTGTGATCCCACTTGAGTGCTGGTTTATATATATGCGATGCAGGAATCAGTGCGATTCCTGCATTGCATGTTGCTTGTCGGCCATTCACGCTGTCCTTTGCAAACTGCTACGGGTGTCAATATAAATTAATGAAACACCCAGATCGGTTGGCAGATCACAGTGAGAACTGTGAAATGGTGCAGGAATCGGATTGCATAGGTATAAACACCCATCCAATCCGATTCCAGCGCAGACCAAAAAAAGGTTTTGGTGCAAATGCGATTTCAGCCAGTTTGTATGGCTGAATTCGCATCGCACAGACATCGCATGTGATATGCACAGCAATGCAGTGCGAATCACATGCAAGGTCTATGATCATGCTAGTGAAAAGCCTGGCTAAAAGGAACATGATGTGGCCGCCTATCAGCATAGAGTTAATTACAGGCTCTGCTAGAGGACAACAGAGGAAAGAGGGGGAGTGAAGGATTTGGGGGAGAGGGCAGAGTCTGGACACAGTGACAGTGCTGATAACTCACTTTATGTTCCCAGGATGCTCCCAGTCTCACACTAGTTCAGTCGGCAGGCTCTTTAGCTGTCGGCTACTTGTTTAAGTGTTCCCGCCCACACGTTCCTTTCAGACACAGCTGAGCACGGGCTGCACGGAGCATGGAGGACACAGAGGGGAGGGAGGAGGCAGAGCTGATGCAGTCTCTTCCATTCCGGTAGAGGGGGGGGAGCTGTACTCACTGAGCTGTTAGAATTTAACAGAGAGTGAGGTGCACAGTAGTGTGTCAGTCTGCCTGAGCTCTCTTTGCGTTGTCAGCATATCACATCGCCGCTGCACTACCAAGCCTGCTCTCACTGCTTCATACAGAGGAGGATGGGGGAGCGCCTGACACCCCCCTAAATGTGTGGCACCTGGTGCGGTCCGTCCCTAAGTTAGTACGCCTCTGATCAGGAGGGCTCCAAGTCCTCCTAACCTGGGGGGGATTTTATCATACCTGTCCCCCCCGCATTATTTCCTGGGGGGGATGCGTCCCCCCCCGTCCCCCCCGGTTCCTACGCCCATGATTACGTTACACTCGCAATGATCCAAAATAGGTTTGATAAAAAAATCAATTGTACAAATTACACTTCACGCTGCATGATTTAATGGGCTTACTTTTTGTTGCTTCCCTTTCTTTGAAGTATTCCTAAATTGTGTGCCCCCACACCTGTCCCTAGTGGGCATTCGTGGCCTGGTGCCTGTACCCACTTGAGTGCATTGATGGCGAGCTTCATCACTCTTTGGGTATTCTGAAATCGTTGCTAAAAATTAGGATTATATGTTATATATAATAAAATTTTATCACTTATAGCGCTCATGTTTTCCTCCCGTGAAATGAGTCAAGCTCCTGTTTGGATATTCCCAGTGCATATTTTTGACCTTTAAGCCAATATATTGCTGGACTGCTTTGCACTATTAATTTACATGCATATTGATTGTGTACTTTAAGATGGTATGGGATATTCTGGGGTGATCGATCTATGGGAGAAATGTATGCCACACCTGCTTTCAGCAGGGTACTTAAACGCACTTTAAATGCTTGTGTTGAGTGCTGGCACCTTACACACATAAACCCCCGTGCTGCCGCTCGTGCACACGATTGCGCGTGGCCGGTGGGGATGTAGATGTAGTACAGAACCCCCTATGCTGGTATATTCTCCTGTGCACCTATCTTTTATTTGGGACCCTCCCAGATTGGTCTGGTAGCGTTTAAAAATGTGTGAATGGGGGCCCTTTATTTTTTTTAATGCTTTAATATAGAACTACACAAAAAAACTCATGTATTAGAGTGCCCCCACTCTGGATGAATGAACACAGGGGGCACAGACAGCATCAGACATCTATTATCTCCAACATTTCTAATGGCAGCAAAATCCTCGAAGGCAATCTAAATGTACCCTTATGCCCCATACACACGATCGGAAATTCCGACAAGAAAACCGTGGATTTTTTCTGACAGAATGTTGGCTCAAACTTGTGTTGCATACACACGGTCACACAAATCTTGTCAGAAATTCCGACCGTCAAGAACGCGGTGACGTACAAGACATACGATGAGCTGAGATCAATAAAGTTCAATAGACAGTTCGGCTCTTCTGCTTGATTCTGAGCATGCATGTTTTTTGCGTGTCGGAATTGCATACAGACAAGCGGATTTTCCAACAAGAACTTTTTCCGTCGGAAAAATAGAGAACCTTTTCTCAATCTTTTGCTGGTGGAAATTCTGAAAGAAAATGTTGGATGGAGCATACACACGTTCGTAATTTCCGACCAAAAGCTCACATCCAACTTTTTTTGACGGAAAATCCGATCGTGTGTACAGGGCATCAGTCCCTCCCTTAGACACTTAAATGGCCTAATTGGAGAACCAAGCCAATGGGGAATGCTGACCAAAGGTGTATGTATTACCAGGGCCGCTGATAGGCCAGTACAACTGGCCCTGTTGTACCGGGCCCGGCCAGCAGGGGGGCCCGGCAACCTGATCAGATCAATAATTTAATGTAGTAAAAAAAAATCCTCCAGCCATGTCCCTCAGATGCCCAACCACCACAACCATTTAATCCTGCCAGCACACACCACCACACCCCCCCGTTTAGATTTTCCTTTTTATTTGGTCGCTTTTTGTATTGTTAGATGGTGGCAGGGAAGGGACTATTTTGTGTGTTTTGGGAGCGGAAGAATACCTCTTCCGCTCCCGCTCTCCGTGCTGGATCAAGTCCCGGCCAGTGCGTCATCTGTGTACTGCCATCCTCCTGGCGCCACAGAGTGAGTGATTCCTTCCTGGCTGTATCTGAGTCTATTCCTGCACGTGAGAAGTAGCAGTAAGGCGACCACCCGGCGAGTAGCGGCAGCAGAGGATATCGCAGAGGCAGAGGCATCCTATCTACCTGTCCCTCAAGTCCATGTAGCAGCACCTATCAGGGAAGAAGTGATTCCTTGGGCCCAGGCAGCTAAAAATTACACAGGTGTGTGCTTGGGGGGGGGGGGGGGGCGGCTTCGAGATCTCCTCCTACTACTACTACTGCAGCAGCAGCATGTATACATTATAGCATGATTGGCATCGGCATGGGTGGCTCTGTCTGCCCATAACGCATGTGCTGCCTGCAGAGACAGTGCCACCCATGCCATGCCACCAATGCCGTAATGTGCTGCAGACAGTGCCACCCATGACCCAATGCCATAACGCATGTGCTACCTGCTGATAGTGCCACCCATCCTGCTAATGCCATATTGTGCTGCAGACACTGCCAACCATGCCTTCAATGGCATAATGCCATTGGCAGCATGGGTAAGCACTGTCTCTGCAGGCAGCACATGCGTTATGGCATTAGCGTCATGGGTGGCACTGCCTGCAGTACATTGCGGCATGGGTGGGACTGTCTGCAGGTAGCACATGCATTATGGCCCATAAAGCATGTGCTGCCTGCAGAGACAGTGCCACCCATGCCATGCCATAATGTGCTGCAGACAGTACCACCCATGACGCTAATGCCATAATGCATGTGCTGCCTGCAGAGACAGTGCCTACCCATGCTGCCAATGGCTTTATGCCATTGGCGGCATTGATGGCAGTGTCTGCAGCACAATATGGCATTGGCGGCATAGGTAGCACATGCGTTATGGAATTGGGTCATGGGTGGCACTGTCTGCAGCACATTACGGCATGGGTGGGACTGTCTGCAGGTAGCACATGCATTATGGCCCATAACTCATGTGCTGCCTGCAGAGACAGTGCCACCCATGCCGCTAATGCTGTAATATGCTGCAGACAGTGCCACCTGTGCTGCCAATGCCATAATATGCTGCAGACAGTGCCACCCATGCTGCCAATGGCATTATGCCATTGGCAGAATGGGTGGCACTGTCTGCAGCACAATATGGCATTGGCGGCATGGCATGGATGGCACTGTCTGCGGTACATTATGGCATTGGCATGTCCCGCTGTCAAGTCACTGGGCCAGGGGGCGGAGCCAGGATTGGGGCTGAAGGAGGAACCAGGGGCGGGACTGAAGGGGCCCCGTCAGGTAGGTTGTACGGGGCCCCATGATTTCTATCAGCGGCCCTGTGTATTACTATGATTGGACTATTGAGCGCATTTTGAAGATCAGAAATGAGAGGATAATATTTGCGGTGAGTGAGGTGGTACAAGGAGAGTGTGTAACACCTAACGCACAGTGGTGATCTGAAGAGGATGACAAGCAATAATGTATGAACTATTAATTACTGTTGAATGAGGACTTATTGCTCTGTATCATTTTATTATACACTTCTGTCTCTGGGAGGTGGAGTTTTTTTAGCCTCTCTTTTATAGGTGTCACTTATATATAACAATTAAAAAACAATTGGTTTACAGGATTTTTTTGGGTTATTTGCCTTTCTATTCCACATCTAAACCATGTTTTCCAGAATGTATTAGGCCTCGTACACACGGCCGAGGAACTCGACGTGCCAAACACATCGAGTTCCTCGGCCAGTTCAGCACTGAAGCCGCCGAGGAGCTCGGCGGGGCGAGAGCTCCCATTGAACAACGAGGAAATAGAGAACATGTTCTCTATTTCCTCGCCGAGCTCCTCGTCGGCTTCCTCGGCCGAAAGTGTACACACGGCCGGGTTTCTCGGCAGAATTCAGCCAGAAACTCGGTCGGAAGCTGAATTCTGCCGAGGAAACTGGTCGTGTGTACGGGGCCTGACATTTCCTACCCATACTCTTTCAGCAAAGATTTTCTATGTAAATGTTCTTATAATGATGTATTAGACATGCTGTGTTCACACCATCTATACACCTTATTGCATTGCCAGAAACAGGATCAATTGAGCTACAAATATAAACCTTAAATTAAAACTGACTTTGCATGAAAAATCCATTCTAGCAAAAGAATCTACATTGTTAATGCAGGGCTTTTACCAGAAATAACAAGATTAAAACGAATAACCTATTAAAAGATTACAAGTAAAAAAAAAAAAGAAAAAAATGTTTTTGTTAATCTGTTCACCTTCATTTCAGAGAATTTCCCCACTGTACTTTTCTGTGCCAATAGATATCTGCAGTTTGATGGTAGGTCAAGGGTTCTCCTGGGCATGCTCCAGCCTATGGCTGAATGGTAATTGCAGAAGTAGCATGGTGATGACCTCATATTTCTCATATAACTCTGCTTTCTCTTCCTATCAGCCTTGTATTTGTGTCTTGTTCCAATATCCTATTATTTTTGTTTTGTAATCTGTAAAGTAAGCAATCTCTCCAGTGGCGGCCGGTGCTCAAATTTATTGGGGGGCAGCCCCCCAGCCAGCCATCCATCCAACCACCACCAAACCCCCCCATCATTCGTTTGATCACTGCTTAACACCCACGCCCGTTGATAGTCCATCGCCCGCCAGCCCCGCACTTACCTTTATCCCTGTGTCTCTCTCCCAAGTCCTGGCTTCAAGTCCCGGCAGTCTCCTCCCAGCCAATCAGGGCTCCTGGAATCCAACCAATGAGTTCTTGGGACTCCTGGCCAATCAGGAAGCGGGTCCTGATAGGAGTAACAGAAAGACATTAGCGAATATTAATTCTCTAATGTCACACAACTGGGTGGGCTCGGGGCGCAATGCTCTGCACCCCAAACCCACCCTTTTTTAAGCCAATTAGAGCCTCAGGCTCTAATCATGTGCTTCCAAAAAAAAAAAAGCTGAAATCTATGCATCCGGCACCCAGAAGTAAATTAGGGGCCGAGCACATGGATTAGGTGGGGCAGCACCCATGCGCCCTGCATGAGCAGTCACCTCTGAATCTGTCTGCATGAAGCATCATAAGACTTATGACAGTCACTCTATGCATTCAGAGTATCAATGGCTGCACAGAAACACATTAAAAAAATGCAAGATAAATAGTGGCATTTTGTTATGTTGTAACATTATGCAGGAAGAGACTGTATTAAGTTATCATTTTTATTGTAATGTTTTGTAAAGTCTTATGTTGGTAGGTCTCAAAATGACCCATATAGTGGTGGTCCCGGGCAAAGAGACAGAGTAGTGGACTACCTAAAATGCCCCAAAATGAAATGATAATTTGGGCCTGATTTTAATATACATGAAAAGAGTAGTGCAGCAAATAAAAGGTGTGCCTTA
Organism: Rana temporaria; assembly: GCF_905171775.1. Classification (NCBI taxonomy): domain Eukaryota; kingdom Metazoa; phylum Chordata; class Amphibia; order Anura; family Ranidae; genus Rana; species Rana temporaria. The sequence goes on from NC_053490.1 coordinate 159,445,716, forward strand.
TTGTGAATGGACATGATTGAAACATTGGCCCAGATTCAGTAAGAATCTGCGCCTTTCTTACGCAGGCACAGGGCAGCGTTTTTGCCCTGCGCCCGGGCAAATTTTCTGCGCTGCTCGCGATTCACGGAGCAGAAGCTCCGTAAATTGCGGGGGCGCTGTGTTAACTTGCCCGGCGTAAGGGCGCCTAATGTAAATGATCCCGCCGGGGGCGGGAATCATTTAAATTAGGCGCGCTCCCGCGCCGAGCATAGAGCACATGCTCCGTCGGGAAACTTTCCCGACGTGCATTGCGGCAAATGACGTCGCAAGGACGTCATTTGCTTCAAAGTGAACGTGAATGGCGTCCAGCACCATTCACGATCCACTTACCCAAACAACGTAAAATTTGAACGTTGCGACGCGGGAACGTGGGAACGTGGCCATCCTATAGCATTGGCTGCGCCTGGTATTAGGATGTGTAACGTTACGCGAAACCCGACGTACGCAAATTACGTAAAATACGCAGGGCCCGCGCAAGTTTGTGAATCGGTGTTAGTATGCAATTTGCATACTATACACAGATCACAATGGGAGGGCCCCCTAGCGGTTTTCGCTAGAATGCAGCCTAAAATCTGCGTGGCATAAGAGCCTTATGCCACGCAGATTTTAGGCTGCAGTCGGCGTAGCGATGTTCCTGAATCAGGAGCATTCGCTACGCCGGAGCAAGTAAGCAATTGCGCTGTGTAACCTATGGTTACACGGGCGCAATTGCTTCTTGAATCTGGCCCATTGTATTCTCTATAGAACAATTGTAATGGTAAACATAAATGTGATATATTCCAACTAGTGATGGACAAATTTGCCTAGGTTTAATAAGTCAGGGGTTTCTTTAGGGAAATGTTGTTCAATATTTCCTGAACTTGAACTTATAGGTAAATCCTATTGATGTCTGTAATGGTAAAATCTTCTGTCCATTTTTTGGAGCTAACAAGTAAACTACAGTTAAAGTGTGGAAGATGGCCAAAGTCATGGGAAACATATTTTTAAAGATATCTTAGAGCAGGGAAATTAGTTCAGGCAGATTTAGTCAACTTTGAAAATGTACAAATCCTTTGAAGATTACCAACCCCAGAAGAGCATATTTTTGGTTGGGGCTTCTATAAACTTGCAGAAGATGGGGGCAGTGAGGGAATGGGAGAGATATGGAATACAATTCATTACCCAGTTATACCAAGATGGCATCTTGAAAACTTTTCAGGAACTGAGAGACCAATTTTCCCTATAGAAAAAATCATTTTTCAGATATTTACAGGTCAGGTATGCTCTGGAGGAGCATTTTAGAGGGAGGGCTTTAGAATGGGGTACAATCCCACTACTTCAAAAGATAATTAATGCAGATTCAGGAAAAGGCCTAATATCGAAAATATACCCACATACAGGTGAAACTCGAAAAATTTGAATATCGCGCAAAAGTTCATTTATTTCACTAATGCAACTTAAAAGGTGAAACTAATATATGAGAGAGACTTATTACATGCAAAGCAAGATAGTTCAAACCTTGATTTGTTATAATTATGATAATTATGGCTTACAGCTCATGAAAACCCCAAATCCACAATCTCAGAAAATTTGAATATTACATGCAATCGATAAGACAAGGATTGTACATAGAACATAGAACCGTTGAAAATTATAAGCATGCATATATACTCAGTACTTGGTTTGGGCCCATTTTGCAGCAATTACTGCCTCAATGCGGCGTGGCATGGAAGCTATCAGCCCGTGGCACTACTGAGGTGTTATGATAGACAAGGATGCTTCAATAGTGACCTTCAGCTATTCTGCATTGTTCAGTCTCATGTCTCTCATCTTTCTCTTGGCAATGCCCCATAGATTCTCTATGGGGTTCAGGTCAGGTGAGTTTGCTGGCCAATCAAGCACAGTAATCCCACGGTCATTGAACCAGGTTTTGGTGCTTTTGGCAGTGTGGGCAGCTGTCAAGTCCTGCTGGAAAATGAAGTCAGCATCCCCATAGAGCTCGTCTTCAGAAGGAAGCATGAAATGCTCCAAAATCTCCTGGTAGATGGCTGGACCCTGGACTTAATGAAGCACAGTGGACCAACACCAGCAGATGACATGGCTCCCCAAATCAACACAGACTGTGGAAACTTCACATTGGACTTCAAGCATCTTGCAGTGTGTGCCTCTCCATTCTTCCTCCATACTCTGGCTCCTTGGTTTCCAAATTAGATGCAAAATTTGCTCTCATCAGAAAAGAGGACTTTGGACCACTGAGCAACAGACCAGGTGTGTTTTTCTTTAGCCCAGGTAAGACGCTTCTGACGTTGTTTGTTGTTCAGGAGTGGCTTGAAAAGAGGAATACGACATTTGAAGCCGGTGTCCAGGATCTGTCTGTGTGTGGTGGCTCTTGATGCACTGACTCCAGCCTCAGTCCACTCCATGTGAAAGTCCCCAAAACTTTTGAATGGCCTATTCCTGCCAATCCTCTGCCAATCCTCTCCAGGCAATCCTCTCAAGCGTGTCGAGATCCTACAAGGTGGATGACCGCACCAGCCAGGAAGACACTGGCTGCAAAACGCGCCTAGAGGTGATTCAGTTTGCATGTGTAGCGCTATACAAGTCACTCATTCATTCATTCATTCATTCAGGCTGCGGTCATCCCTGCTGCTTGTGCACCTTTTTCTTCCACACTTTTCCCTTCCACATAACTTTCTATTAATGTGCTTTGATACAACACTTTGGGAACATCCAACTTCTTTTGCAATTACCTTGTGAGGATTTCCCTCCTTATGGAGGGTGTCAATGATAGTTTTCTGCACAACTGGCAGGTCAGCAGTCTTTCCCATGATTGTGATTTCTACTGAACCAGACTAAGAGGCCATTTAAAAGCTCAGGAACCCTTTGCAGGTGTGATGGCTTAATTAGCTGATTAGAGTGGGACACTTTGAGCCTAGATTATTGCACCTTTTCACAATATTCTAATTTTCTGAAATTGTGGATTTGGGGTTTTCATGAGCTGTAAGCCATAATCATCACAATTATGACAAATCACGGCTTGAACTATCTTGCTTTGCATGTAAAGAGTCAATCTCCTAAATTAGTTTCACCTTTTAAGTTGCATTAGTGAAATAAATGAACTTTTGCACAATATTCAAATTTTTCACGTTTCACCTGTATAAACAATGGGAGAATGGGAGGGATAGAGATTGTTCTATGCATAAGAGAAAATGGGAAAAAGATGTGGGAAATATTTCCGAAGCACAGTGGAACAGAATTCTTGAACTTGCCCCCCTTGTATCGTTGTCCCCCTCCCAGAGGATGTCACACCTGTTTTTACTCTATAGAACCTATTATACCCCACGTAAACTTTTTCAATTCAGCCGCCGACCGGATGCAAGTTGCCCCAGGTGTGGGGATATAGAGGGGGACATGATCCACATGATCCACATGTTCAGGAGTATGAGCAGGTGGGGTTGGTCCACAATGGAAGGTAAACTGCTCCCAGTTAGGACTACTGTGCAGGCAATCATTACTGTATGTGTTTGAGTATAGACATGCAGAGAGCATATGTCCAGGCCTTAAAAAAAAAAAGGGAAAAGGAGTTTGGGACTTTATATGAGGCCAATTGAATGTACCGCCATCCTGATATTTGAATATATAAAAGAACAAGATTTGGGACTTTATATGAAACATTCAGCCTGGGAGACATCTCAGAAAAATATTATAGTAATGTCTGGTGAGTAAGCCAAGGATTATGACCATATATCTAGACATGATAACATAATAACCAAGCAAATTAAAATAGGAAAACTTTATTCCACAACATAGTACATAGTAACATGATAACATAATGGCATAATAATAGATTAGTAGCATAATAAAAACATGCCAGACTGATCGCTGCGTATCTCCACAATAAAACATATTGTAATATAAATTGGTATAATCCAATGATACATAGTAATGGTAACAGTTGTGAAATGTATAAGAGGAATAAGCATCTAATAGCTCAACAGGTTTCGTGGCTGTAATGCCACTCTACATTTCACAACTGTAACCATTACTATGTATCATTGGATCATACCAATGTATATGATGTTTTATTGTGGAGATACACAGTAATCAGTCTAGTGTGTTTTTATTATGCTACTAATGTATTATTATGCAATTATGTTATCATGTTACTATGTACTATGTTGTGGAATAACGTTTCCCTATTTTACTATGATTGATTATTATGTTATCATGTCTAGATATATGGTCATAATCCTTGGCTTACTCACCAGACATTACTATAGTATTTTGCTGAGATGTCTCCCTGGCTGCATGTTTCATATAAAGTCCCAAATCTTGTTCTTTTATATGTCCAGGCCTGTCTAACCTAAAGTGGTTCTAAACTCGAAAGTTTTATTTTTACTCTAATGCATTCTATACTTTAAGGCTAAAAAAACTCCCATTGCCTTTCCCCCCACCCCCTCCTTAAACACTTACCTACAGTCCTACATCAATCTAGCGCTGTGCCTGGCTGTAGTTCTTTTCTCCCCTCTCTCTGCCCTCACAAACTGCACTGATAATAGCGGGAGTAATTGGCTCCTGCTGTTGTTAATTAAATCCTGGAAGGAGGGAGCAGGTGTATGTGGCTGAGCCACGATATGTGTGTGTCTGTGGATGCACACAGCCCAGCATCGGGCGCATGTTGACATGTGTGCCCTCATAGCACACAGTTTGCAATGGGGACACATGCAGGCAAGAAGGAGCAGACAGGGCCAGTGGGGACCCCTAGAAGAGGAGGTGAAAGGCTGCCCTGTACAATAACATTGCACAGTGCAGGTAAGTATAAACCTCTTTTTTTATTTTAATTAAAAAAAAATTGGGTTTACAACCACTTTAAAAATGCACCTAAACCAGAGTGGCATATGAGTGAAAAACTGGATCAGGCTGGGATGTTGTCTAGACCCGGCAGTGTGGTAAACTAGCCAGAAGGCTAAAAATCTTGTATCAGTTTCAAGTAACCCCTATGGGGATTGAATTTTATGTAGAATCACCTCTATGGGTAAATAACAAGGGCCTTACAACATACACGTATGAGTGATGGACTGAGTCTTTTGGGAGCTCTCTGTTTGCCAAGGAATCCTATAATAACTAATATACTACTCACGTTCAGGTCACTGGCACTGCAGAGTCTCTTAGAGGCTCTCATAGGTCTTAGAGCAGGGTAGCTGGTACAGAGAGATTTAAATATACCACAGGAACACCAGCAATTTTTTACTGGCACAGTATAGGACAGGATCCAATACTGACCTGGGATGAAGAGCCTAATAACAATTTATTCTAGCCCTAGTAGTGTCCAAATGACCCTATAACACAAATGTGATAGCAGTTATCTGTGGACCCCTACTTTTCTAGGCTTTTACTTCCCTCTGTTACTGACAGGTGTAATCTTGTCTACCTGCACTTGGCCCAAAAACCCTGGAACTGGAAAAATTATGTTGTGGTTCTGGTCGATTAGGATTACAATAATCTAAAACATGAACATGCTGTCTATGTAATAAGATTCCATTCTGTTTCCTTCCATACATATTTTTTTGTGACTTCTTCTGTCTGGATTATATCCATGTTAGACATATTTTTTCACGTTGTCCTGTAACTGCTGTGCAGAATAAATACGAAAAAGTTTATGCTCATAGTTTCACATCCAACATCATTACTTTCTAATTTTATAACTGAATGTATTAAAACTTCAGAAGGACTCCACAAGGCAATCATTGTACGACCGATGCTCTACAGGGCAGACTTGCTGCCAAGAAACCACACACTGCCTCATTTACAGTTGGCTTAGGATAAAAGAAATAAAGCTGTGTGTGGGTGCAATACATATTTATATTTTTCACAGAGCCAATAACTATATATAGAGTTTAGTAAAATCATGTTAAAATGACACTTAGTTAATTCATATACTGTAACACATGTTATATAAATTAGTTTAATTTATATAACACAAAAAACATAGGAAAGGAGAATAATCTAATCAAATTATTCATATGGCAATATTTAATTGTGTTTCACCTGGGTTCTGTTTTGACCTGACTGTGAATTGCAGATGGTTCCTGAAGAATCACTATATATGTCTGTGTCTACTATGCATAAGCACCCCCTTTCCTGGCCTGCCAGGCTGCAGGTCTGGTATGGATTTTGAGGGAAATCTCATGCCAAAAATAAAAATGGCTTGGGCCCCCCCCAAATCCATACCAGACCCTTAGGTCTGGTATGGATTTTAAGGGGAAATGCCATGCCAAAATGGGAGCCTGGCAGGTCAGGAAAGGGGAGGGGGTGCTTATGCAGAGCGGACACAGACAAAGCCTGCTCTCCTCTATAGTTGGTCGGATGTAAACAGACCTCCTGTCAATTTACAGTGCCTTGAAAAAGTATTAAAGGGTTAGTGCTGCGCTGTGAATAGGGAATGGGATAACGTGCAAAGGAAGTGTAGCAAATCCTTATATATGGAAAATATAGTCTGGCTACTAATCATGAGTGACAATCAGGCCTGGACTGGCCATAGGGCAGACCGGGCAAACGCCCGGTGGGCCGCGGCCACCAGCTCCGTGACATGTTGCTGATAAGGCCGCACAGCGGGAGTTAAGTGACGACCGCGGCCTGAACAGGGTTAACACAGGCCGCGGCTGCCGCTCGCCTACCGCTATGCGGCCATACCTGTCATCTCTGGCGGAAATAGCGGCTGCATGGGCTGAGCTGTGTGTCTCTCTTACACACAGCTCAGCCTCAGAGCTGCGCTGACAGTTCCGCTCTCCACTCCTCGTCCAGCCATGAGCGTCCGCACAGGTGGGAATGTTTCCCCAGCTCGCCCCCCCTCTTCTTCTAATGTCAGCAGCATGGAAAGAGAAGTCTTTCCTGCCCGTTTTTCTTCCCTCCCCATTGGCCACAGCGGAGACCAATCACAAGAAAATAGAGGGCATCATGGGAAATGTAGTTCCAGAGATAGGTGGCCCAGTTGTTATCAGTGGGGAGCAGACTACAGTCCCCAGCATGCACTCTGTTGGGGGGGGGAAGAGAAAACCAGAAAATGGGCTGAGCAGCTACTACAGGAGACATGGAAAAAAGTGAGGACTGTGCTGGGGGAACTAATAGCCCCAGCACCACCAGAGAGTGCCACACTTTACCCTCACCACCAGAGAGTGCCAAGCTGTACCTGCACCACCAGAGAGCGTCACGCTGTACCCGCACCACCAGATAGCGACGCGCTGATCCCGCACCACCAGATAGCGACACGCTGTACCCACACAACACCAGAGAGTGCCACGCTGTGCCCGCGCCACGATGTTCCCGCGCCACCAGAGAGCCACGCTGTGCCTGCGCCACCAGAGAGGGCCACGCTGTGCCCGCGCCACCAGAGAGAGCCACGCTGTGCCCGTGCCACCAGAGAGAGCCACACTGTGCCCACGCCACCAGAGAGCCACACTGTGCCAGCGCCACCAGAGAGCCACACTGTGCCAGTGCCACCAGAGAGAGCCATGCTGTACCCACGCCACCAGAGAGAGCCACGCTGTACCCGCGCCACCAGAGAGAGTCACGCTGTACCTGCACCACCAGAGAGAGAGCCACAATGTACCCGCACCACCAGAGAGAGAGCCACAATGTACCCGCACCACCAGACAGAGCCACGCTGTACCCTCACCACCAGAGAGAGAGCCATGCTGTACCCGAACCACCAGAGCGAGAACCACGCTGTACCCGCACCACCAGAGAGAGCCACGCTGTACCCGCACCACCAGAGAGAGCGCAATGCTGTCCAGTACCACCAGAGAGAGAGCAGGTCAGTGTCACAGGGCAGTGTGGACACAATAGGAGACAGAGAGTACTAGCATCGTATGGCCAAAATAGGACTGGGACACTGTGATAAAAATGGGACTGCACTGTAAAGGGACAATGTAACAATAGCAGGGCCCCTTTGCAGTGCAGTCCCCTTCATATCACAGTGTCCCTGCCCATTACAGTGTGGAGGACCGACACCAGCCACCCCCGTGAATGTCGACAACCCCCCCCCCCCAGTGACCGGGCTGCTCAGTCTAAAAATGCCCGGGCCTATTTTTTGTCCCAGTCCGGGCCTGGTGACAATAATAAAGAATGATACTGATATACCATACAAATAAATATCATCAAAATAAACGTGCTACAATGCAGCCAAAGCTAGCTGAAAAGATGTGAAGTAATACAGAGTGACAGTGCTGGTGTGACACCAGCACTGTCACTCTGTATTACTTCACATCTTTTCAGCTAGCTTTGGCTGCAGTGTAGCACGTTTATTTTGATGATATTTATTTGTATGGTATACCAGTATCATTCTTTATTATTGTCACTCATGATTAGTAGCCAGACTATATTTTCCATATTTTTCCATATATAAGGATTTGCTACACTTCCTCTGCACGTTATCCCATTCCCTATTCACAGTGCAGCACTACCCCTTTATTCTTCATTTGTTCCTGGTTTGATACACTATTTAGTGCAGCAGCTGTACCCCTTCCTTTTCCCCTCCCCCCACTCTTGTGGTAAGCGCGGTAATACCCACCCCATCACTTGAAAAAGTATTCATACCCCTTTAAATTTTCCACATTATGTCATGTTACAACCAAAAACGTAAATGTATTTTATTGGGATTTTTTTAGATAGACCAACACAAAGTGGCACATAATTGTGAAGTGGAAGGAAAATGTTAAATGGTTTTCAAAATATTTTACAAATATATCATTTGAAAAGTGTGACATGCATTTGTATTCAGCCCCCCTTTGTAGCCACCTTTTGCTACAATTACAGCTGCAAGTCTTTTTGGAGATGTCTCTACTAGCTTTGCACATCTGGAGAGTGACATTTTTGCCCATTCTTCTTTGCAAAATAGCTCAAGCTCTGTCAGATTGGATGGAGAGCATCTGTGAATAGCAGTTTTCAAGTCTTGCCACAGATTCTCAAATGGATTTAGGTCTGGACTTTGACTGGGCTATTCTAACACATAAAATTGTCTTGATCTAAACCATTCCAATGTAGCTCTGGCTGTATGTTTAGAGTCGTTGTCCTGCTGGAAGGTGAACCTCCACACCAGTCTCAAGTCTTTTGCAGACTCTAAGGCCGGGTACTCACGACCAAACATGTTCGCTGGAAAATGTCCGACGGGCTGTTTCCGGCGTACAAGGCTGTTTTGTCATTTGGCCCGCTGGCTTGTACACACCAGCGGACCATATTTCCCAGCGGACCAGAACGCGTGCACGTAATCCACGTTTGACGTCACTATAAAGGGAAAGGCCAAAGTCAATGGCGACGCCCTCTGTTCCGCTTTTGCTAGTTACGGCTTTGCTCGTGTTAGTGAAGGTTTGGTTAGAGCTGATTCGCGCTTCTCGGTCTCCGTGCTTTAGCAGGTAGTATTTTCTGGTTCAGTGCGTGTGCTTGTGGGTACGTAGTTGGCATTCGGGTACAGGCGTGCAGTTCGTTCTGCTTTGCAGTTTCGTACTGTGCGATCGTATCTGTGTGTCGTGCGTTCTTTGCAGGTACCGCTGGATTTGATTGTGCTTTCTGTTGGAGTGTGTTCTTGACTGACCAGCCGGCCGGTTTGAAGCCATGATGGAGCAGCAGCGTCAATTTTCGCGAGTTGGTGCTGTTTATGGGATGGCTGCTGGATATGTTCATTATTCCAGTACTTTGGCCAGAAACAGGGGGCGGAGGCGTTTCTGGACCAAGAATTGGTTGCGCCAGCGTGACCAGTTCTCACATATGCCTCTGCTTAGGGAAATCTAGGAGAATAATCCTAATGACTATAGGAATTTTCTCCGCATGACGGACCCCGTATTCAACAGTCTGCTGGAACTTCTGTCCCCCTATATCACGAGGCAGGACACTGTGATGCGCCAAGCCATCACGGCCGAGCAGAGGCTTATTGCCACGTTGCGGTACCTGGCGACTGGGAGGAGCCTGCAGGACCTCAAGTTCTCGACAGGCATCTCTCCGCAGGCGCTTGGGGTCATCATACCGGACACGTGTGCTGCCATCATCAAAGTTCTGCACGAGGAGTATATTAAGGTAAGTTACCTCATTTTAACCTCACAATGTGTCTTTAATAATGTTGGCAACTAACATTTTTTTTTAGTTCCCAGATATGCTGTGTGTTTAACTAACGTTCCCTTTTCTCCCTATGCATGTTGATATCAGCTTTTACATGTTCTTTTTATTTTGGCCTACCTGCATATTTGTATCTTACCCAATATTAACCTGTCCAGCATGCTATCTTCGGGCCAACCCCCACCTTGCCACTTTATTTTTTATTTTTTTATTTTTTGTTAAAACAGTTTAAACACCCCCCACCCCCCCTTCAAAGTGTTTTTGTCCCCATCAGAGGGCTGTGGAGTCTCTTATTAATTAAGTGGGCCTATCTATTTGTGCCCCGAAATTCTCCCTTCATAATTTGAAAATGCTATTTTTAAATTGTAAAGTTGCACAAGGATGCTTGTAGGATTATGTTTGCAATGTTTATGTGCCAAAGTACTAAATCTCTTTTTTTGTTTGTCCCCACAGCTACCCTCCACACCACAGGAATGGCAGTCTGTGGCTTCCCAATTTGCCCAGCGGTGGGATTTTCCTAACTGCGGTGGAGCACTAGATGGGAAACACGTCCGCATTGTGCCCCCACCCCACTCGGGGTCCTACTATTATAATTACAAGGGTTATCATAGTATTGTGTTGATGGCGGTGGTGTCGGCACAGTATGAGTTTCTATATGTGGACGTGGGGAAGAACGGCCGGATGTCAGATGGGGGAGTGTTCTCACGGACTGATTTCTATGATCGTCTCCAAACTGGTGGTCTGGCATTGCCACCAGATGAAGATAATGTGGAAGGACTTCCGTTTGTGTTCCTAGCGGACGAGGCTTTCGGGCTTGGACCTCACCTAATGCGGCCTTTTCCCCAGAGGACCCTCACCTTAGAGAGGAAGGTGTTCAATTTTCGGTTGTCCAGGGCTCGGAGGGTAGTCGAGAATGCCTTTGGGATCCTCACCAACCGGTTCCGCCTGTTCCTGACATCGATACATTTGGCGGAATATAAATTGAACACCATTATATTTGCCTGCTGCATTTTGCACAATTTTCTACGCAGGCACTCCCAGACGTACCTAGCCCCCATGGGCTCTGAGGCAGGACTACCCTCAGAGAACATTCCTGGCCTGGACACTGGTCGCGCTGGCTTGGCCCCCCAATCTGCTCGTGAGGTACGCGACAAATATGTTGAGTACTTCATGGGTCGGGGGGCCATTGCTATGCCAGATCATATTTCTTTCTAATTCGGCCCCCAAAAGAAAGGAATATTCTCAGAACTAATAAATAATTAGACCATTGGACTTTATACAGTTGTTTGTCATTACTGCTTTTTCTCTATTTTTCTGTCTTCCAGGTTCTCTCCAAAAATAGTGCACTTCTAGTGCAAAATTTACTTACTCAGATGTATTAACTAACCACATTTGCACATTATTCACTCATCTACAAACTGGGTATTCAGTCTAGAAATAAGAAGCCACTCATTTTTCAGCTTTTGATGTCACAAATTTTTTTTTTTATTTTAGTCCTTTTTCCCCAAAAAATGCTTCATTTTTGGATTCAAACATTTTTTTGTAATTTTGTTGTGTAAATATTTGGTTTTAATTTTTTCTTTTTTTTTCTTTATTGACAGTGATTATCAAGAATACTGATCGAAACACAATGTAATAATTATTTCTGTGAAAATATACCCCAGAATTTTCTGGCTTGTCTCCTATATATCTATCTATATATATCTATATATATATATATATATATATATATATATATATATATATATATATATATATATATATATATATATATATATATATATATATATATATATATACACACTTCTAAACGTATATTTTTACTACTTTTGACCAAAATTAAAGGTTTTATTTAGTTTGGTTTTCAGTAACCCAGAATAATTTATATGTTTCTAATTTTTGGGGTGTTTTTTAAAATATTTTTGACATTTTTTTTTCAGATTTGCTTGTTTTTTTTAGGAAATTTATTTACATTTAAACATTTTTGGGTAGTGTTTTTCTACAAAACATTTTTGTGCTTTGTATTTTTTATTGTATATTTTTTATTTCTAAATTTTAACACAACCAAAAATTTTTGTCTTTTTTTAAGCAAATTATTGTACTTATTTCTTTAGGTGATATTTATTGTTCGTTTTGTGATCTGAAACTGGAAACATTTACAACCAAAACAAGATCAACACCACAAAAAAAAAATTATAACAACAGCAGTCAGTCATGGATGGTGTGCTTTCACACTGGAACACGCCAAAATTTCAAAATGCACACATTCAGTGAAAAATCGCCAAATGTCATTGGTTAAACAGACAAATGGCCACATGTGCTATCTGACATCATGGGTGATCAATGTCTGTGTTTTGTGGGAGCAAACCCTTCTTCCTCTCAACTACTTGAGGATCGAGGAGGGGTTTGTACCCACAAAGCACAGACAATAGATAGTCTGTGATGGCAGATAGCACATATTGGCACACTGTGTGTGCATTTTGAAATTTTGGCGTATTGTAAAGTACAAAAATTAAAAATGGTTTTCTGGGCGGGGGATGGGCGGGGGATGGGCGGGGGATGGGCTTCTGTGTTTCAGTCTTTGACACGGCCCATCATGTCAATGATATTTTTTAAATTCTGTTCGATGACTATCATCCTTTGGCGCATGTTGTCCATTTCCGTGCTGCACTCTGAAATGACATTTCGAACATTCTGCTCCATGACGACCATCCTTTCCCGCATATTGTCCATTTCCGTGCTGCACTCCATTACTTGCTGTACAATTATTGAAGCACTTGCACGTGAAAAATGTGCTACACCATCTTCATCCCCTAAAAACAAACAAATTGGCATTCAAAAAATGTAAAGAGTTTCCGGCCTATCTGCATATCTTTGGCCCTATTAATGTTGGGGTGACACTGACCTGATGGCCTGATAATTTCCACATCCACAATTTCACAATCTTCGATGACTCCTCCTTCTTCCACCACCTCAGCCTCATCCTCCACGACTCCTCCTTCTTCCACCACCTCCCCCTCATCATCCACGACTCCTCCATCTTCTTCCAGAACTCCTTCTTTATCCATCAATACCCCTTCAAAATCACGCAATTCTGCTTCGTCCAGTTCCACCTCATCTTCACCGAATTCTAAATCCAGAGTTAAGTCTTCCTCCTCTCTTCCTTCCACATCCTCCTCTCTTCCTTCCACATCCTCCTCTCTTCCTTCCACATCCTCCTCTCTTCCTTCCACATCCTCCTCTCTTCCTTCCACAGCCTCCTCCTCCTCCACATGTGGAGGTGTTTGATTTTGTGGGTGTCTGGTCCTCTCTGCCTCCTACAATTGCTGGCGTCTTCTTTCCCCTATAAGAAATAATCAAAAACAAAAGGTATACTCATCAGCACACTGATATTGTATATCATAAATCGCACACATTGCATAGACGATACATTTATGATGATTTTTGTTTGTTTATTCTTTCAGCAATCCTACATTTTTGGCGTAGTTCTAGGCCAAGCTCTGATCCTGCCCCTTTTTTGCAAAGCAGTGACACACATGGATGTCCCCCCAAAACATTAATTCTCGTCGACCCTCCAAATAAATATCCTTTGATTGTTGAGACACAGGTGCTTTGCATTTCCAGATGTTAAAACATCAGCTTTCTTTGCATTTTGGAGAATGAATCTTGTTTGCCTGTCACATTCACTCAATTAAATTTCTGTGATTTTGCTATTCAAAAATGTTTGCAAACAAAGTTTGGGGCCAGTCAGCCATGTCCAGGTGTGTTGTTCCTGGACTAACCTCGCATTTCTGCGAAACAATGTCATATTACGCGTGTTACTATTTCACAATATTTGGTAAAGGTTGTTATTTGACATAAACACAATACAGTATCTACACGTGTTCAAAAGTACAAGCAGGCCAAGGAGGCAGATGTCAAAAACTACATATCAAAACATTATTGCAGACATTCCCCCCCCCTTAAATAATATGGACTTACTTTTACGCAGAATTTTGAGGATCTTCTTCATGTGATGTGGCTCCCTCAATTTTAAATCGGACCAACGCTTCCGGAGTTGCTCCTTGGACCTGGTGACACCAAACATTCTCCTCATTCTCCTTGCCACCTTGTCCATTATGTGTGACTTTCTACGGTTCGGTGTTTTGTAGGGCCCACATTCACCATCATAATCCTTCCTCCTCATGATGTAAACCAACTCCACCATTTCTTCAAACGCCATATTAGTGGCTTTATATCTTTTAGGCCTGGATCGGGACGGTCCTGCCTCTGTCCCTTCACTTGCGCCATGAGAGCTCCGTGCCCGCTCGTGTGACATCGCCATCTTTCCTTCCCACAGAGATTAGGGGCGTGGAAACGAGGAAATGTCCCGTCATGGGCGGAGATGAGGGCGGGGATTCTTGCATATGCGGAGTGTCGCAAATGCCAACAACGTATTGACGTAGGTTACGCGGAGAATATTCGCGCGATTCCAGAACCTACACAGTTAACGCCATATTTACATTTTCAATTGATTAGGGGCATGGCAAAGGTGACGAGGGCGGCGTTTCATACATACGCGGAGTGGATAAAAGGCGCATGACGTGATTACGTAGGTTACGTGTTAATTCATCGAGCGTAACAAACGAGGATTTTGAGAGAGGCAGGTAAGAAATTTAAACATGGGATCAGCAGAGGGCTATAAAATGGAGAGCCATGGGATGGGGGTTTGGTCTGTTGGTTGCACAGTTTTATTAAGCTATTATGTCTCTTGGATACCAGAATGTGATTTTCGTACCCAAATGCTTTTGTAGACATCACAAAATATAGATGTCAAAAATGCTGTAACTCATTACCAATTATGTAGGGTGTATTCAGATCAGGCCAAGTATTGTTCTGTGTTGGTTGGACAGAGGTCATTAGGAAGTGTCTTTCATGTAATCAATGCTGAGGGGCAGGATATCTACACATGCAATAGTGCCTTGATGAATGCTGTCATTTGTAATAATTGTGTATGGTTGTAGATTTCTATTATTTCCTGCAATGGAACCAAAGGGGCGGCATGTATTAAAAAAATGTTAGCTACAACCAACCAATGGGGCAGAGCTGGCCAGCATTTTGTAAACAAGAGACACTGTGTTTGTATTTCTATATAGGTCCTACTTTTTTAACAACATATTCTATCAATGTAAATGCTGAGCCTTTTTTAAATCGTGTTTTTGGTTTCTTTTTCTTTTTGTAATCTAGACTAAAATTACAACAATAAAAATTGTAAATGGATCTACTGCAGACCCAAGACATTATCCAGCACTTGCTGGATACATTTCGAGAAATGCCCATCCTGTGGGATTCAAAGCAGGACCATTACCACAACAAGGACATACGAGCGGCAGCACTTGAACAGCTAGCAGCATACATGAGGACATGGGTGCCAGAATGCAGTGCCAACATGGTGAAGGATAAACTTGCCAACCTCAGGGGCACATATAGGAGAGCGTACAAAGCTCACCAAAAGCAGCTAAGATCTGGAGCAGCAGCAAGACCACCAAAGGAACCCAAGCTATGGTATTTCAACCAGATGTCTTTTTTGCGGGATCAACTGGAAGGCAGGCCATCTATGTCAAGTCTGACTCCCAGCCTTCCCTCCACGCTACCTTCCAGCGGGACTTCCCCAGATCACCACAGCCCTGCAGAGTCGGATGAAGAGGGCCTGGCTGACAGAGAGGCAGATCTGCGCCTCTACGATGATGAGGTATAGTAGTTTCATAACTATTTATGGAATAATATTAATTATTGTTTGATTCTTGACTTGATATTGGTTAATAAAATACAAGCTGGGAAGCAAAAATCAAAAGTCGTGGGCAAACAAATAGGTGTCAGGGATGACAACTGCAGGGGTCAGAGGGTGAGTCTGTTTTCAAGTTTAAATTAGCGGCAAAAAAGAAGATTCAAGCATGAAAATGTGAGTGATTATATTTATAAATATATTACAACATGTCCCTTTTTTTTACACAGGAAGAAGAGACCAGCCAGGAGGTGGCAGATCCTCTCCTCACTGACAGCCAGGCCGAAGGGGTCAGTGGCAGCCAGGAGGAGGCCGGGCCCAGTGGCGTTCAGCAGCTCCCCAGGACAACTACCACCAGCCAGGCTCCTCCCCTCCATATTAGGCCACCAGGCCGAAAGAAGAAATTGGGGGCAGTGGAGGAAGCCAGCCTCCAAATGATTAGGGAGGCGAGTGCCATCATGAGGACCCCCCTCAACCCCACTGAGGCCTACAGTGCCTCCCTGGCACACGATCTAAACAAAGGCATGGAGGAGCAGAGGCAACTGGCAAAGGGCGTGATCAACCAGGCCCTTTGGTGGATGGAGAGGGAGCTGCTGACCCCAGACACTGGGCTATGTGACCCAGCCCGGCTTGCTCAACACCATACTCCTGCTGCCACATCATCCCCACCTGCAAGGGCCCAGGGAAGACCCGCTGTAAGGCAGCCTGGAAGGAAGGTTGCAAGGAAGAGGAGACGTTGATTCCCTGCCTTCCATTTGATCCCCCACAAATGGCATCTTGTTTGGACTACCACAGCTTGGGTTCCTTTGGTGTTATGTGCTGCTGCTTCAGATTTTAGTTTGTGTGCCTCCTGAGGTTGGCTAGTTTAGCCTTCACCATGTTTGACAATGCAAGTTTGCATGTATTTTGCTAGCTGTTCAAGTGCTGCCATTCTGTTTTTGTTCCTTTTTATCATTTGCTAAAATAAAAGCATTTTTGTTTAATTTAAAAACGTGCCTATTGTTTGTAATACTGTGGGGATTATTTTAGGCATCAAACATTACAAACAAATAAAATGTTTCATCTAAAAAATTCACTAACTCATGTGGGGGGGGGGGGGCATTTGGTGTGCCAACATGGTAGACAATTTAAACAACCTTCAAAATAATCCAGTAAAATATACAAACAAAAGCAAAATCATAACAATTTGCTAGTAAAAAATTCTAAATGGTGACATAACTATAAACACATAAAAAAAGTGGCAAAGATAAACATTAAACCCAAAAAAATAAAAAATATACATGTGGAGGACCACAAAAAATATGATACGTCGGGCCAATAAAAGATTGCTAAAATCTTACTACATCCCAGGCAACAAATGTCACTTTTCAGTATGGAACAACTCAGTTGAAATAACATGAGCTAAATAACTGATTATTTCTAGCAAGAGAAGAATGAATAAAACAACGGCATCAACTGTTGTTTATTGTGTCGTTTGCTTCAGTGTTCTATTGCTAGAATTAATCTTTCTATTGACGAATGTGCCATATCCCAAACAAACGTGAGTTTTACCTGAACGAGCGCTCCCGTGGCCTCATTTAGTCTGAGCATGCGCGGGGTTTTTGTACGTTGGTTTTGTGTACTCACCACCAAACATGTCCGTTCGGACAGGATTTCAGCGGACGGTTTTAAAACAAGTTTGGAAATAAATGTCTGCTGAAAAACGGCCCGGCGGGCAAATGTACGGTGAAATTCGGTACGCTCGTAACTACACACGACCAAACATGTTTGCTGAAACTGGCCCGCGGACCAGTTTCAGCAGACATGTTTGGTCGTGTGTACGGGGCCTTAGGCTGCGTACACACGATCAGTCCATCCAATGAGAACGATCCCTACACACCATCAGTTAAAAAAACGATCGAGTCCAACGCGGTGACGTAAAACACAACGACGTGCTGAGAAAAATGAAGTTCAATGCTTCCAAGCATGCGTCGACTTCATTCTGAGCATGCACAGGTTTTTAACCGATGCTTTTGCTTACTAACCGTCAGTTTTGACCTATCGGTTAGGTGTCCATCGGTTCAATTTTAAAGCAAGTTCTAAAATGTTCAACCTTCAGTCCGTTTCCATCGGTTTTGACCGACCGTGTGTACGCGGTCAAACAGGTTTTCTTCTAAGATTGCCCTGTATTTGGCACCACCCGTCTTCCCATCAACTCTGATCGGTTTTCCTGTCCCTGCTAAAGAAAAGCATACCCACAACATGATGCTGCCACCACCATGTTTCATGGTGGGGATGGTATGTTCAGGGTGATGTGCAGTGTTAGTTGTCCGCCACACATATCGTTTTGCTTTTAGGCCAAAAAGTTCATTTTTGGTCTGATCTGACCAGAGCACCTTCTTCCACATGTTTGCTGTTTCCTCCACACTTCTCACAAACTGCAAATGGGACTTCTTATGGCTTTCTTTCAACAATGGCTTTCTTCTTGCCATTCTTCCATAAAGGCTAGATTTGTGGAGTGTATGACTAATAGTTATCTTTTTTGTTTACAAAAGTTTTATTTGGAAGACATGAAATGCAATGGTTACAAAAATAGCATGAGGTTTGTACATATATGGGGAGCTTCATAGCAAAATGATGAAATGGGATACAAAGTTGTTACATACAGTGGGTGATGATGACAGAATAGTACATGCCAATAGAAGTACATGGGAAACATAAATATAAATGGGGCAGGGGTCACCAGATGACATATCAAAAAAGCTTTCAAAATACAAGGGGAGAAAAAAAGAAGAAACATTGAGAAGAATGGATAGATTTACATAGGATATCGTTCTGGTGAGGACCAATAAAGCCATTTTGCATTAAAACTGTGCATGCTATCAGATAGTGTATTGTGAATTCTCTCCGAAAGTCTAAGCATTTCCATTCTGGAAACAACCTGAGGCCACAAGAGGTTTTGGGACCTCCAGTTGGAAGCAATCATCCATTGGATGGAGCTGATTAGGGAGTGAATTAGTCTGTTGCAGGGGGGTGGGATGTCTGGAACCGTGGCGTATAAGAGGCAGGTTTGTGGTGAGAGGGAGATTTTCTTTTTTAGGGAATTTTCGAGTCTGGATATGGCAAATAAAGATAAGCTAAAGCGCTAGCCAACAGTGAAAAATTACTGGTGTACAAACAAAATGCTGCTCAAATCTAATATGTGTTAACAACAAAACAAGGGTATGAAAATTGGGTGATGAGCACACACTGAAATAATGAAAGAAAACAATGTAGCAATATTACAGTGATCACAATCTAAAATAAGAGGTCATATATGTGATAAAATGTCACATATAACCACAAGAAACAAACAGTGAAACATTTTCCTTACAATGAAAAAAACAAAACAAAATAAGGAAAAAAGTCCAAAATTGGGTAAGTGCACAAATTGGTGTAACAACTAATTCAGAGACTCCTGCCAATAGATGATACTGCAACAATCTGGAAAGGTCTTCACAGGTATTGAGCTCACAGAGCGCTTACCTCCAAACAGTAGAAAATGCGCCTGAACGAATTCCTTAGGCCACTGGTATGGGATTTGGGGCGTCCTCTGTAAATGGAAGCAGTCCCGGTCCTCAGTATGATAAGATCAGCTCACCAAGACAACCATGAGTGAATCATAGATGGAGTAAAGAAATACAAACTCTCATTGTGAAACATGAAGTGGTTTAATGAAGCTTTCCTACCATAGAGGACCAAGATTCGATGGAGAATGAGTGGTCCAAGTCGGCTTCCCAGCGCAACATAGGGCCAGATTTTTCAGGTAGATGTAGGTTATTAAGGTAGTGGTATAACTGAGAGATTAAACCTTTATCTCTTGGGGAGGATATACATATATGCTCAAATAACGTACTTGGGGAAACAATAGATAAAGAGTAGTATGTTGCATAAAAGTCGTGTATCAGAGTGTATTGAGAGAGTTCTGAGGGGGGAAAGTTAAACCTAGATTGAATGGAGGTGAAGGAGAGGAATTTAGAAATAAGTGTAAAAGATTTTAGAGTGGTGAGGTCATTGGTAATCCAGTTTTGAAAGAGAGAGTTGTCTAGGAAGGCTGGAGGGAATCTGGAATCACCAAGGTATGAGGCTAACGGAGGGGTTGCTGAGGAGAGTTTGAAAAAATCTTTAAATCTGTTTCACAGTTGTACAAAATGTGCTACAATTGTGTTACGCTTGGGTAATGTGTGATGTGGTTTAGTGTTAGACCACAAGAGGCCTGTGAGGTTGAGAGGCAAAATAGAGGTGGACTAAAACCTTAGCCAGGATAAATTAGTTTCTTGGGAAAACCATTGTGCCATCTGAACCAGCCTGGCAGCTAAGAAATAAATAAGTAAATAGTGCAGCGCCAAAACATAAAATCTATAACAGAATTAATATCGATTAATAAAAGTCCATAAAGTGCAAAGTGATAAAAGGTGCTCCAAAAAACAATAGTGACGAATAGTGCAGCAATCTTTCATAAGATCAGTGACAGGGATATCCTCCACCAAGGCTATGGATGGCCTCTCACCTCAGCGATTCGACCTGTGGCTAGGTCAAAAAGCATAATACATATCCTCCAAGTAATAGATGGTAACAGCATACAAGAAGTCAGCTCTGTGCATCCCCAGATGGAACCAGCAATCAGTAGGACAACTCAGCAATCTCCCAAACTTATTCCATGGACCGAAAAGGCAACAAAAGAGAAGGACTAGTGCTCTCCGTTTGAAACGACTTTAATCTAAAACATATTCAGTATAAAAACACTCACATTTGAGGACACTCTCAGCCGAGTGTATAGCGAACAGCATAGCAGTCAGCGTGTAGGTCTCGTGAGGCAGGCGAACGCGGGTGACGTCGACGTGACTCCTCCCCCTCGTACGCGTTACGTCCCAGAGTAGGCGGGACTTCTTCAGCATGGGGCGGGGATCAACGTGAACTTCCCGCGATTCATTATATACAGCGCTGTTGCCATAGCAACAGCATAATAAGCCTCTAACATGCGCCATCTAGTGTTTCTAAACCAGAACACAGCCTGAAAAAGAGTAAATACTTATTCGATGGCGCAAATTCAAAAGAATTTAAAAATAAAAGCAATATAAAACAACTGATAGTTGTTAGAAGACGTCATCCGCTTTCACCTCCTCAATGACCCAATCATATATCACATAATCAGAACATTATATCTGCACAAATGTCATTAAAAGGCAGAAGCGAAATACAACCCATACATCAAACCACGCTGAGCCTTAAAGCATATTAATACAATGTCTGATATGGAGAATAAAAATTCACATTAGTATCCTAAAAATGAATAGGTTAAAATTGTATACAATACAAAATATATATAAAAAATTCATAGTATATACATCAAAAAATTCCATAAAAATTTATATAAAAATGTATATAAAAATCTATATAAAAATCCCCAATAATATTAACGGTTAGAAATAAAACAGTTAAGATCAAACTCAACATTGAGCCCTAACGGGACAGAAACCTTCATCTCATATATCCAGAACGATTCACGACGGCTTAATTGCCGGATGAAATGCCCCCCTCTCCAATGTCTGGAAACTTTCTCTATGCCCCAAAATTTGAGGCCTTTGGGGTCTCTCTGATGATGGTTCCTAAAGTGTCTAGACACGCTGTGGGTCTTGATACCACGCTTAATATTACTCACGTGACGTTCACGTTGATCCCCGCCCCACGCTGAAGAAGTCCCGCCTACAGAGCTGACTTCTTGTATGCTGTTACCATTTATTACTTGGAGGATATGTATTATGCTTTTTGACCTAGCCACAGGTCGAATCGCTGAGGTGAGAGGCCATCCATAGCCTTGGTGGAGGATATCCCTGTCACTGATCTTATGAAAGATTGCTGCACTATTCGTCACTATTGTTTTTTGGAGCACCTTTTATCACTTTGCACTTTATGGACTTTTATTAATCGATATTAATTCTGTTATAGATTTTATGTTTTTGCGCTGCACTATTTACTTATTTAATTTCACTTTGAGATATTTTTTGGATTATATCTACAGTGCTGGCTTGCAATTTATTTAGTTTATGTTTATTTTCCAGCGCTGAATTATTTCACTTTTTATAGCTAAGAAATAAAGCCAGAGGTGTGGAAGTCCCAGTCCACCTCTTTCCTGTGGTCTATGCATGAGGGAGTAGCTACATCTGGGTTTTTTGTTGTTGCATATGAATCTATTGATTTCACGCTGGAGGGCCTCCAATCTTGGCGGTATTCCCGAGTCTGGCTCGGGGTGGAATTTCAGAACCAAAAGCGGTAACCCTGAGCCAGACTTGGGATCGCCTCGCAGCATCCACAGGCATGGTTTACTTAACTTGTCCCTGGATCCTGCGATGCCTCTCCGCTGTGTGATCGAGCGGTGTCCTCGCTCAATTCATACAGTGCCTGTGTACCGTCGAGCTCCGTTCCCTGCGACGTTACGACGCACTGGGGCGGAGAACAGCGCCAAATTCAAAAAAGTAAATAAACACAATACATACAGTATACTGTAATCTTATAGATTACAGTACTGTATATAAAAAATACACACACCCTTTGTCCCTAGTGGTCTGCCCAGTGTCCTGCATGTACTTTTGTATAATAAAAACTGTTCTTTCTGCCTGCAAACTGTAGATTGTCCATAGTAACCAAAAAGTGTCCCTTTATGTCAAAAGTGGTTTTAGACCAGCTAGAAAACAGCTATAATAAATTATAATCACAGAATTGAGCGATAGCGATTTGTGGGGAAATTCGTCATAAAAAAATAAAAGTAATGGCAATTCTGCAACTGAGCAATTTTCAGTGTTTTTGATTTGATTACATTATTGAATAATTTTTATTATAATTATATTATTATTTGTTATAATTATTTATAGTTATTTATTATTTATTATTAAAATGTCTGATTTTGTTTTTCAAACTTTATCATACCCGAGATGTCTACTAGACTCTTGCAAAAGGTGATGATGTCTGCGCTGTGAAGAAAAACACTGCCAATGGGTTAAGGGCAATGAAAAGGGAATAGGCCCGTGAGGGCAGTGAGGTGAAGTGGAATGCCTCTAAGTGACAAACAAATAAGCAATGCAAACGTCAATCTCAGTAACAGAGTGAATCAATACATTGAATGAACATAGTAAATTAATACATTAAATAAGCATAACAGTCCCGATCCCATGATCAAAAGGAAGAGGAATCCAGGTAAAGCATGTGGAATGGATAAATAAATAAATGGAAAGTCTGAAGTGAAGATTCCAACAACCAGGTCTGTGAAAAGGCGCAGCAAACGAAGCCCTGATGAAGTCACGTGGTGTGACGAATACGCGTCGGGATCGGAGCACTGGACCTTTTGCAGCACCTGACGGACGGTAGACGAGCTCGCAGCTCGTGGATGTGTGACCGCCTCAGACTGCTCCATGTGAGTGTTTTTTATTGATGTTGTTGTTTTAATAAATCGTTACTGTGTCACGCGATGTGCCCTCCTTTTCTTCTCCCTGCCCGCATCACCATCGTTTGAGCCATTGACGGGATTGGTGTGACCATAGAAAGTGTTACAAGAGAAGAACCAGGACACTGACGAGCTTGCCGCTCGTGGAGATAGGCACCCCCTCTTAGAACCTTGTATTCATCATCCCACCTTCCAGGAAGTTATACATCCACTAGGAGGCTAAAGCATTTTCCTTTGGTTTGGCTATATGTGATAGCTATAAGGTAAGCTGCTAGGATCACAAGAGGTGTGGGCTGCACGTTTTGGATTCGTTTGCTGCGCCTTTTCACAGACCTGGTTGTTGGAATCTTCACTTCAGACTTTCCATTATTTTATTTATCCATTCCACATGCTTTACCTGGATTCCTCTTCCTTTTGATCGTGGGATCGGGACTGTTATGCTTATTTAATGTATTAATTCACTATGTTCATTCAATGTATTGATTCACTCTGTTACTGGGATTGACGTTTGCATTGCTTATTTGTTTGTCACTTAGAGGCATTCCCCTTCACCTCACTGCCCTCACGGGCCTATTCCCTTTTCATTGCCCTTAACCCATTGGCAGTGTTTTTCTTCACAGCGCAGACATTATCACCTTTTGCATTCATCATTTTTGTCTATCAGGATAGACACTTTTTTGTTTGCTGCAGTGCACCCACTCTCCATTTGCCATTCTTCTCCCCTTTCCCTCCCCCTCCCCCATTCACCGATCCAGTACAGCGCAGGAGTTTCACCCATTACTCTACTAGACTCTTGTTTGGACAGATTTAAGTGAATTATTCCTAAGAATTACAGGCCTACAATGTAAAACGCCAAATTTCCTTGAAAAATAATGGTACCGCTTTCAGCACCTAAAATCTGAAATAATCATACCGCCAGGGAGGTTAACATCCACCATCTCCGTGATGTCGCCATGGAGGAGTGGAAGAGGACTACAGTGGCAGCCTGTGAAGATCTGGTGAACTCCATGCCCAAGAGGGTTAAGGCAGTGCTGGAAAATAATGGTAACCACACAAAATATTGACACTTTGGGCCCAATTTGGACATTTTTACTTAGGGGTGTACTCACTTTTGTTGTCAGCAGTTAAGACATTAATGGCTGTGTGTTGAGTTAGTTGAAGGGGACAGCAAATTTACAGTTATACAAGCTGTACACTCATTACTTTATATTGTAGAAAATTTTAATTTCTTTAGTGTTGTCACATGAAAAGATATAATAAAATATTTACAAAAATTTGAGGGGTGTACTCACTTTTGTGAGATACTATGCAAGCACTAAATTGGAAAATAAACCTTTCCATTTCAATTGAATTATATAGATATTTAAACAGTTTTTAATAAAATGCTAAAGTGTACTTTGATGGCTATAATATTCAGACAACAAAATAGTATATGTTTATATTATGTATATATACTGTATAAAACTGTATTAAAATTCTAGTGCCTTTAATTAATGTATGATTCTACTTGTACTCAGGGTCTGTTAAGACAAGCCATAGCTGCACATGTAGTTCCAGCCACATGTGCTGAACATTTTAAGGTGACGTGAACCAGATGGGGTTTTCAAGCACGTAGTTCTGGCATCTGATCTGTTGATGTTGTACCTAATGCTACAAGTGTAAAGTGTGGGGTCTTAGCAGAGCGAGTGTGGCAGTTCTTGCTAATCTTAGATCTGGAATTATTTTCCTTTATCACAGATCCAATACCAATTAATTTACTCAAGGCTAATTCAGAACATTCACAGTTTTTGCAGATTGTTGATAATTCTAAGTGGAATCTTTAATATTGGCCACATGCTGAGGCATAGTTGTTCATTCTGCAATTAGTTCCTCTCCACCTGAGAAGTTTTTGCCAGAGAGTAAAGATGTCCATACATTGCTCAGTTTTTTTCATTCAGCCCATCCACACATTTGAGGTGGATGGAGGAATCTTCCCCGCTGCGGTATTGCAGTATTGCATTCTGACAGCCAAGAGACACCCCCGCTGTCAGAATACATAAATCAGCATTGCAGCCATTAACTGCCATTAACTGCAGTCACTAATTGAACAGGGAAGATGAACAGAAGTCGACCTGCAGTAGCCACACATGAATATTCAGGCAGTTCCTGCCAGTAGTGCTGTGGGCTAGATAAAGCCGCAGTGCCTCTTAAAGTTAGGGTGCGTGTTATACGCCTGTGCATGTTATACGCCAATAAATTTGGTATATGTTTAAAGCGGGGGTTCACCCAAAAAAAAAAAAAATGTATTGCATCTAACAGATCCAGCATGTTAAGGACATCACATTTCTGCATTTTTTTTCTCGGTACATACCTTTATATCCTGATGTTGTCCAGGGCTTCCGGGTTCCGATGACTGCTTGACTGGGCGTTCCTATCCTTCCGTACGATGATTGACGTCTTGTGAAACAGGTGACCTGTCGCACAACGCGCATCACCAGACGTCGGGAAAGAGCCGAGTTGCGAGTCGGGCACTATACGGCGCCTGCGCAGTCAGCTCTACACGGCGGGCGCAGGCGCCGTATAGTGCCGACTCTTAGCTCTGGTATTTCCGGAAATCTGGTGACGCGCGTTGTGCGACAGGTCACCTGTTTCACTAGCAGTCAATCATCCAACGAAAGGATAGGAACACCCAGTCCCGCAAGCATCGGAAGCATGAGGCAGGGATAGGAACGCCCAGTCCGGGAGTCGTCAGAACGCGGAAGCCCTGGACAAAATTCGGATATAAAGGTAAGTACAGAGCAAAAAAAATAAAAAAAACTGCCGAAATGTATTGTCCTTACTATTGTACTTTTTAATGTAAAAACAAAGTTTTTAGGGTGAACCTCCACTTTAAGCAAAGTCCCTACACTCTGTAGGGTGTTGGATTTTTTTTATGTCACCCAATATTTGTGCAGTGGTTTTTCAATCTAAATTTATTAAGCAAATAATACACTTTAATAAATGTTAATGCACAAAACACAATATAATGCTCAGTTGTTTGGTAAAATAAAACATATAATGAGTAAATAGACACCTTATATGTCACACTTTAAAGTTGTGTGGAGGAGAGTTATGTGCTAGAAAGAGATATCAGCATATATGAAAGTCTAATGGCCTACAAGGGGAGGCTCAGCTGGGTACAATACATTGCATCAAAGAGAGCATGATTTGGCGTAAAATCCTTCATGCTATATCAACTGGCCACATTTAGAGATTAGTCCTATACGCTGGGAAAGGAACAAAGTTCAATCCAGAATGCAGCAACTATGGATTGGCAACATCTTTGGTTCTTTCACTCATTGAGCCATTGCAAAATCAGGGCTATTGCTTAACCACTTTACAACCGCCGAATGTCAAATTACGTCCTTGACTTTGTGCGGTGATATCTGAATGATGCCTGCAGCTACAGGCATCATTCAGATATCACCGTCTTCAGCCGGCGATTCTATGCACAATAAGAATGATCAAAGTGGCAGTTGATCGTTCTTATAGGCAGCCGGAGGGGACGTCCCCCCTCCCGCCACCATCCGGTGCTTCTCCGGGCTCTCCCGTGCCATCGGGGGCCCGGAGAGCGAATCGGACAGCACTGGCTGGGGAAGCATAGAGATGACTGGTGACCAGATGGTCACCAGTCATCTCTATGACTGTCGGAGGCCCGGGCGCAACGTTATGACGTCACGCCCGGTACCCTGAAGTAAACAAAGCCACAATCGCGGCTGTCGGTGTGAGATCGGTGAATGTTTTTTCACCGATTTCATGCTTGTAAGCCTGGATGAGAGATGTGGGGTCTTATTGACCCCACAACTTTCCATAAAGAGGACCTGTCACACTGATTCCTATTACAAGGGGTGTTTACATTCCTTGTAATAGGAATAAAAGTGATCAAAAAAAATAAAAAATAAAGTGTAAAAATAAAAAAATTAAGTAAAATAAAAATAAAATATATATATTTTTTTTAAACACCCCTATCCTCGGTAGCTCGTGCGCAGAAGCGAACACACATACAAGTCCCGCCCAGATATGTAAACGCCGTTCAAACCCCACATGTGAGGTATTGTCGTGTGTGTTAGAGCGTGTGCAACAATTCTAGCACTAGAACTCCTCTGTAACTCTAAAATATTAACCTGTAAAAAAAATTAAATCGCCGCCTATGGAGATTTTAAGTACCGAAGTTTGGCGCCATTCCATGAGTGTGCGCAATTTTAAAGCGTGACATGTAGGGTATCTATTTACTCAGCGTAACATCATCTTTCACATTATACAAAAAAACTGGGATAACTTTACTGTTTTGTTATTTTTTAATTCATGAATTTTCCCCCCCAAAAAAAATGCTTGCGCAAATACCGTGCGAGAAAAAAAGTTGCAATGACCGCCATTTTATTCCCTAGGGTGTCTGCTAAAAAAAATATATAATGTTTGGTGGATCTGATTTATTTTCTAGCAAATAAATTGTGATTTTTACATGAAGGAGAGAAGTGCCAAAATAGGCCCGGTTGTCAAGTGGTTAACAACTGACAACTTTTACACATCTCCTGAACTTTATGAGTTTCTTCTGCAAAAAAAAAACAGATGCCTATGGAACCATTAGGGCTAACCGGTGTGACATGCCGCAAATGTCTGGCAATAAAAAGCTGAAGACTGGAGAAATGGTTGCCTGGCAGAAAGGCAAAATGATGGCACTGCGATGGCGTGACAAGAAAGATGTGCGCCTAATGAGTACAGTTCATAATACCTCCACTGCTATGGTACGTACGAAAGGTGGAAATATTTAATTATAAAGCCACAAGTAGTGATAGACTACAATAACACCATGGGAGATGTTGACAGAGCCCACCAAGTAATGATATTCTACCCAGTAATGAGGAAACAGCAAAAGAAGTACTACAAGAAAATCTTCATGCATCCTCTTGAGCAATGCTTGTGGAATGTCTACATTGACAGTGACAAGCCTGTGATTCATTCTGACTTTATTGGAAAAGATGCAGAACGGATCTTTGTGAACCACCAAACACCATCAATGGCTGTGATTAGAGCTGGATGTTGTGCTGTTGGCGTTGTCAACCCATAATGCCTGACTGGTCGTCACTTCATGGACTACATCCCACCAACTGAGAAAAAGTCATCATCTACAAGGATGTGCATGGTTTGTTGCTCAAAGCGAGATGACAGTGCAAAGAAAATCCGAAAGGAAACCAGGTTACTTTGTGTAGTCCCATGTTTCAAAATGTATCATACCCGAGATGTTTACTAAACCAATATGCAGTGCCTAGTATTACAGTAACTAGTAATATTGCACCCTTGTTTGGACATATTTCAGAGTTTTGGATTTGATTGCATTATTGAATAACATGTATTATTATTATATTATTATTTGTTATTATTATTTATAGTTATTTATTATATTATAATGTATTATTTTGTGTTTCAAAATGTATCATACCCAGGATGTTTACTAGACTCTTGTTTGGACAGAGTGAGTTATTCCTAAGAATTACAGGCCTACAATATAAAACAACAAATTTCCATGCAAAACAATGTACTGCTTTGACATTCAAAAATATGACATAATCATACCGCCAGGGAGATTAATACATAAGTAAATCAACAAACTAAAAATGCTTCTTTTAATGTTATGAACCTTTGGAAAGTACAGTACATACAGTACATACAGAGAAGCAGAATAGTGTGTATGGCCATGAAAGTTTAAAGGACTGTTAATATTCTTAAAGCTGTTCAGGTTTTCAAAGTGTAACTTATACAATTAAGATTTATAATTTTGTTCTGCTTGTCTTTTACACACCTGTGCTACACTGTACAGCCCAGGAGATCTCTCTGCTATTTCCTAGTTCAGAATTTTTACTCCATGAAAAAACTCTTTGCTTATCGGAGTTGATGATTCTGCTTCATTATTCAGTGATTAGTCTGAAAATAATGAGTGGAAATAAGAAAATCCATTCCTGAATTAGAAAATATGTATACCATTGTTGTGGCAGAGGTTGGTGTATCACGTGAATTGGGCTACATCATATAGAAGGTAAAAAGTAAACATAATTGTGTACATCTTTATTCTTAGCTGTTTCCCTGGAGTTCTGCTTTAATATTTGTTATAGATAATGCTATTTAAATTAATTTAATGTGTAATTATATCTATACTTGCATTAAAAGCTATTCTATTTCATGTGTAGCCATGTTTAATTAAATGTAATGGCCTGCAGCATTAGTGTATGTAATCTAATGAATGAAATTGCAGACTGTAAATTAATTGTGGGTATTTATCTCAATTCCTATAACAACCATATTCTTTAAGTTCAATTAACAGACATCGTTCATAATGCTGGTCGAAGTAGGTTGCAAAATAAATTAGCCCTCTTGAAAATCTGCACATGTTGTTTGCTTTATAATATACCCATTTCAAGAGTTTGACCTATAATCAGAATTGCAAAACATTTTCCTAATGCATGTTGATTGCACATAGAAATAAAAATGTAGTTATACAAGCTTTCCATTGCTTGTTAATATTGATGCAAGTCTTATGCTGCGTACACACACCCGTTTTTAATGTCATGGAAAAAAACAAAGTTTTTCTCGACGTGATTCTTGTCAAGTCTGCCTTGCAAACACACGATCGTGAAAAAAATGCTCGAGCAAAGCGCGGTGACGTACAACACGTACGACGACACTATAAAGGGGAAGTTACATTCGAATGGCGCCACCCATTGGGCTGATTATGCAAATTTCCCTTCTCATAACTTGCTTCTGAGCATGCGCATTTTTTTCCCCGTCGTTAAAGCCTACACACGACCATTTTTCACAACGAGAAAAACGACACCGTGAAAAATGTTGAGAAAAAATAGAGCAGGTTCTAAATTTTTAATGGCCATTTTTCTCGTCGAGAAAAATGCTCTGGAGCCTACACGCAATCGTTTTTAATGACCAATTAAAAAAATTGCATTTTTCTCATCATGAAAAACGGTTGTGTGTACGCGGGCGGCGTTATGAAAGTCTTCTTGCATAACATGCTGATAAATAAAGCACATTAAATTCTAATTGCAAAAAAGAAGAAATCTCCTGCGTTAACCGAATGAACCTAAATAAGTAAAGCGGGAAACTGGTGCATAAATATATATGAAAATGCTGCTCGAATCTAAAAGTGTGAAACCACCAACAATGAGAAAAAAATATAAAAATGATGAGCGCAGTCTCAATCACACCAAAACATATATAAATGCCTCATGTAAATAAATACTGCTATGATAAGCAGTCTAAGTGCCTATTGATAAGTGTGCAATGATAAAGTGCAGTACACAGGTAAGTGAAAATCTAAGCAAATCTAAGCAACAATAACAAACGTGATCCAAGTGAACAATGACCATCAGGATTACAAAAATGGCCTGCAATAAATACACACAAAAATCTGATTAAGTGACAGTTCACAATGTAGTAATATCAGAACAGCAAAAATGTGCATGTGCAAGATATAGAACTAAAACATCCAGCAGTGACAGACTATTGGTCTGTGTGAAAAAAGGAGTTAATGTGCAAACATTAAAGCCAAAAGTCCATAATCGTGAAATAAAAGGAATCTTCATATATAGCAGCTCACAGTAAATGCTCCAGGTGTGGGTCTCGTTTTTACGATTTCAAGATGGGAGTCTGCTTTTTTGTCTTTTTTTTTTCATCTTTAACCTTTTTTTATTTTTCTGTAGTCAAGGTCACAGAGTAATAACACAGCATAAATCATAAATACATAAACATATAAGAATCCACTGTACATTCTAACAGAGAGTCAGCTTGAAAGCGAACCAGAAACGACCTAGACAGATAGTGGGAAACCAGAACTATAACCGTCCTGGTTCCCTTACTCTGTTCTTGTTTTAGCTATCTTTTTGTCTCTGGCTTGCCTTCCACTCTCCCCCAGAACCCGGGGCCCACCTATCGCCTCCCTAAACTTAAAACCAAAGCAAACCCTCTCAACAGCAAAACAAAAAGAAAAGAATTTAGCAAGGATAACTCAGAGTATTGTTGGAGATGTGGACTGGAGCAGGGAACTATGCTGCATATATTCTGGTCATGTGTAAAAGTGAGAGATTACTGGAAGGAAGTCCAGAGAATTGTTCAAAAATTTACGGAACGTCAGATTACAGACGACCCAGCTCTTTACCTGCTCCACAGCTCACAAATCCCAATGCAAAAGTATAAAAAGTCGGTAATATGCCATTTGATAAATACTGCTAAGACCGGAATAACATTACAGTGGAGAGAAAGTAGATCACCCTCTATCGCGAGATGGCTTAATAGAGTGAGAGAGATCAGAGCTATAGAGGACTTAACCCCCCTGACGGTAAACCCGAGCGTGACTCGGGGTTGGTTTTACATGTTAGGATCGGCAAACCCGAGTCACGCTCGGGCTGGACGGGCTTACCTTTCGCTGGATTCACAGGCTTGGTTTACTCACCTTGTCCCTGGATCCAGCGATGCCACCCGCTGTGTGAGCGAGCGGGACCTCCTCGCTCGATTCACAGTCCCCGTGTGACGCCGATCTCCGTTCCCTGCGACGTTACGACGCACGGGGACGGAGAACGGCGCCAAATTCAAAAAAGTAAACAAACACATTACATACAGTATACTGTAATCTTATAGATTACAGTACTGTATGTAAAAAATACACACCCCCCTTGTCCCTAGTGGTCTGCCCAGTGTCCTACATGTACTTTTATATAATAAAAAATTTCATTTCTGCCTAAAAACTGTAGATTGTCCAAAAGTGTCCCTTTATGTCAAAAATGTTTTTAGATCAGCTAGAAAACAGCGATAATAAATTATAATCACTTGCAGAAATGTGCAATAGCGATTTGCGGGGAAATTCATCATAAAAAAAATAAAATAATGACAGCGACAATTCTGCAACTGCAAATTTCAGTGATTTTGAGTTGATTACATTATTGAATAATTTTTATTATAATTATATTATTATTTGTTATAATTATTTATTATTATTTATTATATTATAATTTATAATTTTGTTTTAAAAAAAAAATCATACCCGGGATGCCTACAAGACTCTTGCTTGGTCAGATTTAAGTGAGTTATTTCTAAAAATTACAGGCCTACAGTATAAAACGCCAATTTCCTTGCAAAATAAATGTACCGCTTTTGGTACGTAATTCCAGACAGAATCATACCGCCAGGGAGGTTAATCCTCTCAGCGAGGAACAAAAGGGAACAATATGAAGAAACATGGTCCAGGTGGAACCAGTTTATGAAATCAGAAGAAGGAAAGAGACTATTGGAAGAATAGAATAGAGAGGGTAGAGCCCACTAGGATCGGTGTAGGTAGAGAGAGGTAAAAGAGGTGAACTAAACGAGGTTATATCTGTCTCTGGCGAGGAGGAGGAGGGGAGAGGGGAGAGGGGGGGGGGGGGATATTGATATAGGTTTTTTTTTTTTTTTCTTCTTCTTTGCTTTTTTGTCTTTTTATCTGATGCCTGATTGTCACCACTGTGAGCCTCCATTTTCCTGAAGACCACCATAGATATCGGGACCATAACAATGAGTTGTTACTGAGGACACAATCTGTTTGGAAAGCTGTTGTACAGCCAGTTTTAGCTTTACTACTCATCCATTGAGGTAAGCGCTCTGTGAGCTCAGTTAATAGGAAGACCGACACCTGGAGCATTTACTGTGAGCTGCTATATATGAAGATTCCTTTTATTTCACAATTATGGACTTTTGGCTTTAATGTTTGCACATTAACTCCTTTTTTCACACAGACCAATAGTCTGTCACTGCTGGATGTTTTAGTTCTATATCTTGCACATGCACATTTTTGCTGTTCTGATATTACTACATTGTGGACTGTCACTTAATCAGATTTTTGTGTGTATTTATTGCAGGCCATTTTTGTAATCCTGATGGTCATTGTTCACTTGCATCACGTTTTTTATAGTTGCTTAGATTTGCTTAGATTTTCACTTACCTGTGTACTGCACTTCATCATTGCACACTTATCAATAGGCACTAATAGCCAGATTCAGAAAGACTTACGCCGGCGTATATACATATACGCGGCGTAAGTGCAAATATGAGCCGGCGTATTTATGTTCCGTACCCACAGAACAAGATACGCCTGAAAATAGGCTTCCTCCGACCAACGTAACTTTCCTACTCCGGCGTATCGTGGGCGCATATTTACGCTTGACGCATCTTGCGCTCACATTGATTTCCTATTCAAATATGCAAATGAGGGAGATACGCCGATTCACACATGTAAGTGCGCCCGACGCAGGCTACGCGCGGTGTGCGTAAGTCGTACGCCAGGCCTAAAGTTATTCCATAAAAAAGCTGGAATATCTTTGCACCAGACGTGCACAGGTCAGCTGGAGAGCAGCTACAGCAGCACCATTACGGACGAGCTGAGCAAGCTGAGCAACCACGCTTGCAGGAGAACACATCTGTGTGCCAACATGCCAGGGGCAGCCGTGGTCCTAGCACTACTAATGGGTCCACCGACTCGTAGGAGGGCACGGGAGAAGATATACCGAGCATGGACGTCTTTGGCATGGGTGATTCAGAGGTGTATTGCATCTTCAGATTCAGCTCTGATGCCATCCTAGCCACAACCCTGCATGATGACATCACCAGCAAGACACATCGTGCACATGCAGTGCGGCCACTAGCCAAGGTACTGGCAACACTCCATTTCCTCGCCAGTGGATCTTTTCAGCGTACAAGTGGAGTCGTGGCTGGGATGTCACAATCCACTATGAGCAGATGTGTGCACCAGGTTGTCCCCGAAATCCTCAAACGCATGTCCCACCACTTCATCAGACCCACCCAGGAGCATCTGCGGCAGAAGGCAATGGCGGATTTCTACAGAATTGCCAGATTCCCACGCACTGTGGGGGCCATTGATTGCACACACATGCGGCACTACGGCCCCCCGTGACACAGAGCACATATAACGCAATCGGAAGGAGTAGGATTCCATCAACGTACAGGTGATAGCCGATGCCCAATGACTCATATGGCACGTCCGTGCCAAACATCCAGGGTCCAGCCACGACAGCTACATATACCGTCAAAGCACCATCCCAACAGATTTTGAACAGAACGTGTACAGGGACAGCTGGCTGGTTGGTGAGTGACATGGGAGTCAGGCATGACTGTCCGACCCCATGATGCAGACATCACGAGGGGTACATGCACGACTAACATCCTCCTGTCTTTTCCCTTCCAGGTGACTCGGCATATGCACTTGGACCCCATCTCATGACTCCATACCAGACTCCCCAAACCACAGGAGAGCAAAACTACAATGCTGCACACATACGTACCTGTGCAGTGGTGGAACGCACATTTGGCCTCCTTAAGTCCCGTTTCCGATGCCTGGATAAGTCCGGGGGGACCCTGATGTATCCCCCAAACTTTGTGTGCCAGATCATCGGTGCATGTTGCGTGCTGCACAACTACGCCATGAGAATGGGCCTGGAGATTGACCTACGTGATCACCTGACCCCCCAACCACACAGTCCCCCCCTAACCGAGGGTACCCCGTCTGCTGAGGGAGCAGCAGTCAGGAGACGCCTCACAGAAGACATGTTTGCACGTTAAACACACACATTAATCATGGCACAAGGAGAATTCACGCATGCACACCACTGTGGTCCCTAGCTCACACACACCACATCCACTTCACATTGGATTAGCCCAAGTCCACCATGCAGGACTTGGGAGCAGCAACGCCATGCCAAGGCTCCAATTCCTTTAGTCCTATCTCCTTCTAGAGGTTTGAGTCTGAAAGAGTGACTCCTCCCCAGGGCTAGAACTGGGCCAGCAGTAATCGGCGCACGGCCCTAGCAGTAGGACGTGCGGCTCCTGGTCCCAGACAGGCAGGGGTTTCCTCCCCGTCGTCCCTGCTCGCTCCTAGCACCTTGCTGCCGTTCCACCTGCAGCTTTTTGGACTGACCAGATCCCTTTACTGGTAAGACCCTGTCCCTGTCTTTTCAGGGCCATCCCCCCGGAATCGCCGAGAGCCGTCCTTGTAAGGACAGCCACCCCAGCGATCCAATTGTGGCACACTGCTTACTGCAAACCCACATCGGACCCCACACCACCACCCACGATCGCCCCGCACCTCTGACGCCTCTTGCATTGCGCGCGCGGCCTTTTTCACCGCATCCGCGCCAGACCTGGCTCTTTCGCGGCCGCCGAAATCAGGAAACACCGCGGCTTCAGCCGTGGCCTAGCGGCGCGCCGCAGCCAGGCACAAATTCAGCCCGAAAATTCGTTAGATCTGGGAAAGAAACTCCCCCCCTATCCCTGGAGGACCCCATCCTTCAGGGATTAGCAATCAGTAGTGTTTTAAAAAAAAAAAAAAAAAAGGGAACATTGCCTAGACAAACCTGACAAACCTGAGGCTTGGGCCTTGGTACACCCTCAGAACAAGGACACCTATCACCCTCCTTTCCTCCCTCTATCCTACGATACTTGGTCCAGGGCTTTGCAGCCGATCGCCCCTCAGGGATCAGGAAGGAATTTTTCCCCGTGACAGCACATTGGCTCAGCTCTGCCAGGGTTTTTTTTGCCTTCCTCCGGACCAAGATCAAGAGAAAGGATTCTGCGAATCCTCCCTCCAATTTTAATTTAAATCATCAACCCCCCCCCCCACAGTGACAGGCAACAATGGGTAATCTGCGTTACTCTGCGGACTCCATTCGGGATCTGAGACAATTCGCAACTACATTACCAGCCGTCACCAAAAAGGCCTTAAAAATAGACCAACTCTGGAGAGTCGATCGACGATCGATCATCAAAAATTTTAACCACTTGACACAGCTAAAGCACATATCATGTGCTTTGATTAATACAAGATCGGCAGTAAAACACCGATTAGAAATCCACGATTTCTTACTACAAAACGATCTAGACTGCCTCTTTATTACAGAAAGCTGGCTCTCAGACGACTGCAACACCATTCTCGGTGAACTGGTGCCAGAAAACTATCACCTAATAACGGAAAACAGAATAGGGCAAAGGGCCTTGCGGTGATCCATAAGAATCACATTGCAATCACTAAACCAGCCCTTCAAAATCCTCTTCCATTTATGGAAACCCTTACTCTTCAACTTCAAACTTCCCCCCAGGAGACTGTTCACATTCTCCTCTGCTATAGGCCACCTGGGCCAAAATCGCAGCTTCTACCATTAACGGAGTTTATACCCACTTATACCCTCAACAGCAAACACCTTTTGCTGCTCGGGGATTTCAATCTGTGGGCTAACTCCGCACAGGATCCCATTGCGGACGCCTGCATCGATCACCTGGATGGATTAGGACTACAGCAACTTATATGCGGGCCCACGCATGCTTCAGGTCACACACTGGACCTAATTTTCAGACAAAATCTGGAAATAAGCATTTTAGAAAATGAACCATTGCCATGGACAGACCACCATGCAATCAAGTTCACAATCTCCAAAATCCCCCCAGTGTCAAAAGCACCCAAACCGGTGACAATACACTGGGCTAGATCTCAGAAGAAGCTCCATTCGGAACTCTTCAAATCTACCTTGGGAAACAGAATCAAAACAATCCAGCCTCAGCAAACAGCCGCAGACACACTGGACGCCATAAACGCAGCCTTGCTACACTCAGCCGACTTAGTAGCACCGAAACGCAAATTCGGCATCCGGAGAAAAAAGTCTGGCTGGTTTAACAACCAGCTATCGCTTCTGAAGCAAGAGCGCAGGAGGGCAGAAGCCGCCTGGAAAAGAAGCCCTGCAGAGGATAATCTCATCATCTACAGAGCAATAACAACACGATATCACAAAGAAATTTTCAAAGCCAAGAAACATCATTTTTCTATGGCGATTAACAGCTCCCTAAATCGCCCCCGCGAACTATTCAAAATGGTCACCCAGACCATGAATCCGGGATGTCTTGAAGTCCCCAACTCAGACACCCAAGAGTTCTGTAATGAACTATCGGATTTCTTCATTAGCAAAATTGAAAGAATCCGGGAAAGTATTCTGCAAAACGATACCCCCCTCAATCCGGCTGTCAATCAGCCACAAAATACCCGCAGAAACTTTCTGCAATCAACAAAGTTCATTCTGGAACCTATTTCCAGCGATACCACAAAAAATATCATCGGTGCCTTGCGGAACAGCACATCGCCCAATGATATCATCCCCACTAAACTGTTGAAGGATTGTGCCGACATTCTGGCACCACCCATCACACAGCTTATAAACCAGTCCTTTAAGGAAGGCATAGTGCCATCCCTGCTGAAAGAGGGCACAATCCAGCCCATCTTGAAAAAAACCTATCCTGGATCCCAAGGACCCAATTCACCGCCGTCCCATAACAGGCCTAAACGTTCTCTCCAAGATAATGGAGAAAGTAGTGGTACAACAGCTGCAACAGCATCTAGATACCCATAATCTACTGGATCCATTACAATCAGGCTTCCGTCCTGGACACGGGACAGAAACGGCCTTACTTAAAATATGGGACGGCGCCCTCGAGGCCGCAGACGAAGGAGAATCTTGTCTCCTGGTTCTGCTGGACCTAAGCGCAGCCTTTGACACGGTAGACCACAAACTGTTACTGATGCGACTAGCTTCGGTAGCAGGAGTCGCAGAAGGAGATTTACCATGGTTTTCTTCCTTTCTGGAAAACCGATCACAAACAGTCAAATTCGGTGCCTTCACGTCAGAAAAGCGCACTGTGTCATGTGGAGTCCCCCAAGGATCCCCCCTGTCACCGGTGCTTTTCAACATCTATCTTCGCCCTCTCTTTGACATTATCAGTAGCCAAGAACTACTCTATCACTCTTATGCAGACGATACGCAACTGTACTTGCGCATCGGCAACAAAAAGAATCATCATCCCAGTTTAGAGAAATGTCTCTCTTTGATTGACAACTGGATGACCAAGAGCTATCTTAAACTTAACAGTTCTAAAACAGAACTCCTTGTGTTTCAGGCCAGCCGAAAGAGTCAAGTGGTAACAACTTGGACACCACCGCCCATTCTGGGCCAAATCATCAACCCTAGCTCCAAAGTCAAAAGTCTCGGGGTCATCTTCGACACCTTCATGACAATGGACGCACAAATAGGGTCAGTAGTCAGCGGAGCGCACTATCTGTTGCGCCTACTACGCAGACTTATTCCATTTATCCCCAAAGAAGACGTAGCAGTCGTGGTGGGAACAATCGTAAATTCCAGACTGGACTATGCTAACGCCCTGTACCTCGGACTCCCAAAGTACCAAATCTCCCGTCTGCAAGTCGTTCAGAATACGGCCACCAGACTGGTGACTGGGAAAAAAAAATGGGAATCAATCTCACCTTCGTTGAGAACCCTTTACTGGCTGCCAGTAAAGGACAGAATTGCATTTAAAGCACTCTGCCTGACACATAAGTGCATCCATGGGAAGGCTCCGCAATATCTTTGCGACAAGATAGAACCTCACAATTCGAATCGCGTTCTGCGATCCACCGACCAAAATCTGGTCAAGGTACCAAAAACTAAATACAAATCCAAAGGAGAAAGAAGGTTTGCTTTCCAGGGTCCTAGGCTATGGAACGCTTTACCAACCAGCATTCGGTTGGAGGAAAACCACCTGACTTTCAGAAGACGAATCAAAACTCTGCTCTTTTGAGGTCATGAGTCATAAACAACTAGCGCCCAGAAGCGATTCAGTTCGCAGGTGTTGCGCTCTATACATTTTTCATTCATTCATTCGTTCATTCATTCAATTATGTCGCTGTACATTCATACCACATTCACACGGGTCGTCGGGATCACTTCTCCCCAATGACTGAGGGTGACACCCCTTACTGGCAGGAGTGTCACCCCCCATTCACACACCAGTCACACTGTAGCCAGCACTCCTCACTGTGTGCTTTAAAAAATACAAAAAAGGCTCATGACCTGAGCATTAAACAACAAAAACTCATATCCTGAGTCCCAAAAAAATAAAGCCACTCATTTGGGCTGACGGGGGCTGCGCCTGGTGGCATCTCTCTGGCTCCTCAGCTGCCTGGGGGGAGCCTGGGGTGGGGTGGTGGGACATCTGGAGATGGCTCATCCCCGGGTGTGCCACTCCTGGCAGGTGATGGCTGCCTGCCCTTCAAGGCCACTGCAATTTGGCTCAGGAAGTAATTTGTCTGGGCCTGCATCCTCAGCTGGCGGGTGACGTTGTGCCACTGGTTGCGCTGCCTCTGCCTCCCCTCCTCCTGGATGGCAGCCGTGTTGGCGTTGACGGCCTCAGTGAGTGTCTGAACCTCTGCCACTAGGTTCACAGTGAGGGCCTGCAGCTCCCCCATGCAGGTCACCACTGCTGCACTATTGGCATTGCCATCCAGCACTGCATCATATATCTGGGCAGTGTTATGTGCCACCTGCTGCAGGTGCCCGGCTATCTCCCCCATATGCCGGGTCTGCTGGCCCCGGTCCAGGGCTAATTGGTCCTGGGCACTTATAGGTACACCCCTGGTCTTCCTTGTCGCCTTTCTTGGGGCAGAAGACGCTTACGAGCGGGTGTAGGGTGAGCCCCTTGAGGGGGTTCCCCTGCTGGTGGCAGACACAGAGGGGCTTCCCCTGATGGGAGGGGAGTTGTGAGAGGGCCCAGGCAGAACACTGGACTCCTCTATAATCAGGCCTAGGTCCTGCCCAAGGTCCACCGACTCCTCCACCACCTCCTCGAGAGGAGAGGTGTGGGCACTCCCCTCCACCACTGGATCTACGGGGTCTGGCTAAAGCTGAGGCTGACCTGGGGACGATGTTGTGGGACGGCCACAGGCAGCAGATGGGCCCGCTCCCTCCTGCACATCTGTGGATGACACAAAGCAGTCACATGTTGGGGGACCCACACACTTGTCACATGTTCCCTTCCACCCCCTCACATGCTACACACCGAATAGGGGATATAAAACACTTACCTGTCCTTGAGGCATTATCACGGGAATCAAAGCCCTCAACTCCCTCCAACTGCTCCATCTGCCGACACCGGGCGACCATCTTCTCATCCGGGGTCAAAATAATATTGCAGGGTGGTCCACCCCCTGTGCCACTCTGGTGCTTCCGAATGGCGGACAGCTTCTCCCACACACGGAGCTTCAAGTCATTCATCTTGTTGTTAATGTCCTTGGCGCTGCGGGTGGCATTGCCAAGGGCACTAACTTCTGTCGCGATAGTCTCCAGGATTTCCTGCTTCCTGGCGTGACTGGTATCCCGACTCTGGGCACCATGGAGGAACGTATCATATCTCTCCATGCCAGCAATGACGATTGCCCTCTCCTGGGGAGAAAAATTCCTCTTCCTCTTGCTGACTGTAGCAGCCATAGCACAGCAAAATAGCCCAGGAAAAAAGAACAGCAAAATTACCTTGCTCAGGGGGGGAAAAAGCAGGATGTAATTTTGCGTCGGACGGGCGCATGTCTGGGCGTATTTATGCGTTTGGCGTAAGCCGGTAGGCCAGCGTATACCAGGAAGTTGGGCCGGCGTAGTTGTGAGCATGCGCACAAGGAAGCGATCATACGTCAACATCACTGCACATGCTCTGTTGATGATACGCCGGGCGTAATCCACTGCTCCACGCTCAGGCCATCATTTGCAAGTTCACACCCACTTACACTTACGCTGGCTTACGCCTTCAAATTTATGTCACGCCGGCGCAACGTGGAGAGCAAGTGCTTTGTGAATCGTGTAGTTACCTCTCTGACTTATCCCGGCATAGCGCATATACGTTGCGTTACGCCGGCACAAAGATGCGCCCATCTACCTGAATCTAGCTATTAGACTGCTTATTATAGCAGTATTTATTTACATGAGGTATTTATATATGTTTTGGTGTGATTGAGGTTGCGCTCATCATTTTTATATTTTTTTCACATTCAATTCTAATGCTCATAATAAATGGACTACTCTGTAATCCAACCCTATTACACAAAAATTATCTATCTATGTATCTATCAAATTAATATAACTAAATCGATAATAAATGTATAAACATACAAATAAAACACTCACACATATAAATTATTATTATTATACATATAATGAATGGTAGTCATTAGTAACTTTTTTTTTTATATATATATATCAAAATGGTCTTTTATGATCATGAAAAAAAAAACATATTTTTATCATGTCACACTGTTTTTACGTAGAATTTTCCCTTGAAATGGTGCATTCCTAAAAGCCATATTTATGAAGCATTAGGCTGCAAAGAGAGTTGAAAAGCTGTTTCCTTGCTCTATTAGAGTCTCTGAAATCTCATGAGTTGACATTAACATCTGGTAAGAAAGTGATAAAGCCGATGTGAAAATATATGATTGTTCGACTATTGTACTTAACTCAAAATCACATGTAGGTACCCAATGAAATCTAAGTAATATCCTGTTATGTATTTTTTCATTTATTTTGTATTTCTTCATGAAAATGTCTGCTTTATTGAGCCATGTACATGTGGAACTAGAAACCAAGGCAGTATCCAAGGTTGGATGTATCCTTGTATCCATAAAATAATTTTTCTTCTCACTGGGAAAAACTAAAGGTTTATGGTTAAGTGGTATCACTATTCTTTTTTTCTGGGTTTTACTAAATAAAGTGCTATTATTGGCTCAGATAACGGTTCTTCCGATTTTACCGTTGTTAATTGAGCAGAATACACCCTATAGTAGGACATAAATGTATGTCTGGATGACCAGGTAGCTGCTTTGCATATTGTCTCTGCCAAAACCTTGCAGTATGCTGCCCATGATGTTGCCATTGCCCTAGTTGAATGAGCTTTAATGCCCTCGAGTAACAGAAGTTGTTGAATGGAATATGCTTTCCTGATAGACTTGACTAGCCATGATGTGTGGTGCTACTGCTTGTCCTTTTCTGGTCCCATGAGGATTTACCAAGAGATTGTCAGTCCTCCTAAAGGAGGTTTTAGCTGTCAGATAACAGGTAATTGCCGATTCACCCTGAGGTCGGGAGGCAAATGTCCTGGTTGTAATGGAATGACGTTGCCACTTTCATAATAAAAAGGTCTGAAGGCCTTAGTACCACTCTGTCTGGGTACAAAAACATGTAGGGTTCTGTTATCATTAATTCATGCATTTTTTAAACTCTTTTAGCTGAGGTAATGGCAATCAGGAAGGTTAATTTTAGTGTTAAGTCCCATAATGATATAGACTCAGCCGGGTGGAAAGGGGAACTTGAAAGTGCGTCCAGAACTATTGAGAGATCCCCCTGGTGGAAACCTAGGTCTTCTGGGAGGCCTGATGTTTAAGCATGCCTTCATGAATTGAATGATGAGAGGGCGTAATGCCCATTTGATAGTTAGTGATACATTTCCTAGCTTGCAGTAGTTTTGATATTACTTCTTGAGAGAAACCTTGTTCTAGAAGCCTATTCCTTTCAACCTCCATGCCATCAAGTGAAGTTATTCCGGAGACAGATTAAGGAATCGGCCTTGGTAAAGAAGGTCTGGCATCACATGAAGAGGTAATGGGTCTTCCAGACTGAGCTGGAACATGGTCGTGAACCAAGGTCTCCTCGGCCAAAAAGGGATTACTGCTATCACCATGGCAGATGACCTCCTGAGCCTGGAGCGGAATCTCCTGATTAGGGGCGTCAGTGGAAATATGTATCCTAGTTGGAAGTTCCAAGGATGGAGAAGGCAGTCTAATCGCTCGGCTGATGGGTAATCCACTCTCGACAGGAATCTCTGACACTTGGCATTTGTAGGTGTTGCTGTCAAAATGCATGTTGACAAGGGGAGTGTAGAGGAGGGCGGGGCAGTCTACTGACATCACGACTCCATCCACCGAGCTCCGGACAACAAACCCACCCACAGAATCTGCAGTTTTTCAGTTCTTTTAACAGACAGAGGGGAGACATTTGACAGGTAAGGATACATGAAGGAGGCATGTATATCCTTATAGATTAGCACCATGGCAGTAGTTTAGAAAGGATGAGAGTGGGATTACATCCACTTTAAAAGCACCACACAGTGCACCAAAACACTGGCTAGGCACACATTTAACCCTTTGATCACCCTAGATGTTTAACCCCTTCCCAGCCAGTGTCATTAGTACAAAGACAGCCTGACGTCACTTCCTGCCGCCGAGAGCCGTGTGTGTTCCACGCTGGAACGCACGCCGTTGTACAGTTACTTCCGGCTTCACCGTGTCTATTGAGCTCCATCTTGCTCCTTTCCAGCTCAGTACGGAATACATCGATACTGGAGGAGATAAACCATCACACGGATCATTGGTTGACGGAGCACAGTGACCCCATTCCCTTTTTCTACAAGCGCAATTTTACCAATTTTATTGTGAGTAGCCATTTGGCTGTTTTTATGAATAAATTTACTACTGCTTGACATACTGCACTTAGTAGGCACATTTTCAATTTCTTTTTCGCTATTCCAGAGAACTGCTTCAGTCTTCAAGTTCTGCCAATGGTGTATACAGTATGTCATTTTACAATTTTAAAACAGATACAGACTCCATTCCCTCTCATATATATGGGACTCTTAGTATTATTGTCTGTTATATTATACCCATTACCATCACCATCGCTTGTTTTATTATTGTGTACAAGGTACACATTTTTTATTTAATTTAATTTGTACTGTTTTTCTGACTTTTCTTTTGCGCCGTCATTGTGTTTGTTTTTTACAGTGTCATTATATACTGAGGTCAGCTCAGGGCTCCCAGCTGGAGACCGTTCCAATTGTGAGAGACGTCATCAAGGGGGTCAGAGGGCCCAGCCAAGAGCCATGAGATGGAAGGTTTCATTGAGGATCAGAGGGCCAAGCCAGGAGTCAAGAGCCAGAGGGTCTCAGTTCCAGGAGTCAGGTCAGCTTCTATCTGGGTGTCAGGAGAACCCCAATGCATAGGCACGAGATGGGCCATGCAGCAAGGCACTGTGACTAAAGGCTAGAACGCTAAGCATCCAGGAGAGCTGGACAACACATTCAGAGAGACTAGTAAGA
This sequence comes from Rana temporaria, assembly GCF_905171775.1. Lineage (NCBI taxonomy): Eukaryota > Metazoa > Chordata > Amphibia > Anura > Ranidae > Rana > Rana temporaria. The sequence goes on from NC_053490.1 coordinate 159,490,076, forward strand.
GGAGCAGTGTGGTTCTGTGATTGAAGCTGAGTCAGCTTATGAGCCAGGTGGCTTTGCATTTTCCAGTGTGTGTATTTCTGCTAAAGTTGGAGAAAATCCCCTGCATAGGAAGTCATTTGTTTGTGAACTTTTGCTTTCCTTTTTAAACACTTGCAGACCGCCCGCAGTATGGCTCCCCTGCGCGAATCGCCATAGTTGTACGGCGGGCACTTTAAGGGGTATAGGGGCGTTCGCGCACCGACGCATCATTTAGTAGCCGATGCGCGTACCCGGTGGCCGCGATGTCCGCCAGGCACCCAAAATTGCTCCCGCCAGTTAGTCCCATCCCCCCCACAGTTATAACACACACTAATGGAACACATTTAACCCCTTGATCGTCCCCTAGTGTTAACCCCTTCCTTGCTAGTGACATTTATAGAGCAATCAGTGGCTATTTATAGCAATGATCGCTGTATAAATGTCAGTGGTCGCATAAAAGTGTCAAAAGTGTCCATTCTGTCTGCCGCAAATGTCACAGTCCCGCTAAAAATCTCAGATCGCTGTCATTACTAGTAAAAAAAGTATATATAAAAATTGCCATAAATCTACTCCATATTTTGTAGACACTATGGTCCAGATTCTCAAAGGACTTACAATGGCGTAGCGCCATGTACGCCGTCGTAAGTCCGAATGAGAGCCGTTGTATCTATGCGACTGATTCTTAGAATCAGTTACGCATAAATTCGGCTAAGATGCGAGCGGCGTAAGACTCTTACACCGTCGTATCTTAGTTGCATATTTAAGCTGGCCGATAGGTGGCGTTTCCGTAGATTTCCGCGTTGAATATGCTAATGAGCTAGATATGCCGATTCACGAACGTACGTGCGCCCGGCGTAGCAAGATACATTGTTTATGTAAGACATACGGCGGCGTAAAGTTGCCCATCATAAAGCAGGGGTAAGTCATGTTAGGTATGGATGTCGGAAATGTACGAACAGCGTCGTGTTTTACGTTGTTTGCGTAAGTCGTCCGTGAATGGGGCTGGACGTAAGTTACGTTCACGTGGACTAGGCATTGAGCGGGCGTAATTTAATTTGAAAATTCAACGTCATACTAAGCATGCGTGCGCATACGCCATTCGAAAAAAGCGTCATTTACGTGGGGTCATGATTAGTTTACATAAAACACGCCCCCCTGTTCCTCATTTGATTTAGGCGCGCTTACGCCGGCACATTTACGCTACGCCGCCGTAACTTTAGACGCAAGTGCTTTGTGAAGTTTTTACACCAAAAATATGTAGAAAAATACATATTAGCCTAAACTGATAAAGAAATTAAAAAAAAAAACATTTTGGGATATTTATTATAGCAAAAAGTACAAAATATATATATTTTTTCCAAATTTTGTTTGGATAAACATCGCACAACCGCGCAATTGTCATTTAAAGCGACACAGTGCCGTATTGCAAAAAATGGCCTGGTTAGGAAGGGGGCATATTCTTCCGAGGCTGAAGTGGTTAAAAAAAGTGGGCTACCAAGCCCTTAAAAATAGTAACTCTCCACCATGGACTCACTAAATAAATGCATCTACCAAGAGGGGTAACTACCTCATGTCCCACTATGTATAGAAGGAAAATGATTCTCAGTGAAAATGTCTGCATTGGAAAACCATGACACTGCAGAGGCGGGCTGGAGCAATTTCCCGGATAGGAGGGCAGGTTTCAGGGTGTGTGTGTTAATGAGGTCAGCTGCTAAACTACTTCCTTAGTTCACTAACAATTTTCCTGTCCCAATTGCCAAATACCAGGATGGGTAATGGAGGAGTTATCTATAGGAGACGACACTGTAGGTAAAGCAAAAACAGTTAAAAAAACTTGACTTAACTCAACCACCAGAGAAAATAGATAACCATTACAACTCACTGGGCTAAATGTATTCATCATCATATGGTTTTATTAATTGTATAAAAAAAAACTGCAAATCTGTAAGCTTAAAATGGTACCAATATACAGTTACTACATACCTAAAACTAAGCATCCATGTCATTCACGTAATTATTGTTATAGATTGTACCCATATGTATATAAAGATAATAATAATAATATATATATATATATATATATATATATATATATATATATATATATATATATATATATATATATATATATATATATATATATATATAATATTTTGAGTTAATGGGGTACAGGGGCTTGTGATCCCAATCAAAAGTTTTTGGATTGGACTGGGAATCGATCACAGGAAGATCCTATGTATATGAATTGAAGTCCATGGCATCAATCTGAGAATGTAAGCCTGTTTGATAGAGCGAAGGAAAATCTGTATAGTCCAAGATAAATGATGGACGGAGGACAAACCCTTTATTAGTGTACGTATACCAGTTGAATCCCCTTAATGGAAATCAGGGGGTAATGTGGTCCAGAGGAGGGAATTTGTTCACTGACTATATGGGTAATTTCAGCTTGATAAGCAGATTGCCTTGTCTGTATTGGATAATATTCTATGCATTATGGGGAAAAACCTTTTGTGCTGCAGCTTCCTCCCAGACCACCTCCCCTTTTGCTTACCTGAGCCCCATCTGATCCAGATATGCGCATGAGCACAACGGCTCCAGCCGCTGTTGCTCGCCTCATTGGTCAGAGTGATAGCAGCAAGAGCCATTGGTGTCCTCTGCTGTCAATCAAAAGCTGTGACATGTGAGCTGTGGGCAGGGCAGAGTCCCACTGTTGTGTGTCAATGGACACAGCAGCAGGACTCGGAAGCGAGCCCGCACGGGTGCCCCCATGGAATGCGGCTTTCCATGGGTGCACCCGATAAAGAGGAGGAGCCTGGAGTTCCAGCAAAGAGGAGCGGGGATGCTCTGTGCAAAACCATTGCACAGAGTAGGTGAGTATAAGCATGTTTGTTATTTCACAATCATTTTTTTTAACATTTACAACCACTTTAAGTTGCAGTGAAGTGAGAACACCTGATCTGCATACATTTTGAAAAGTCAGTGATTTAAAAGGTACTGAAGTCAATGGATCAGCCTAAGTCAGGCAAATAGAATTCAGCAATGGCTGTGCATTCCATTTAACCAGTACAGCTTTCTTTTAAGCAAAGTTAGAGAACTACAGACATATCCTTTTATGTAATTCTTCTAAACTTGTACACTGCATCTATTTAAAGTAATTGTTTTCCAGAAAGAAAAAAAAAACATTTACTCTGTAAGCTGCAAACAATACACATTCAAGCATGTAAAGCACATTTCTTTGAGTTCTGCCATCTGTCCTCAAGGTTCTGTAAAGGCATCAAGATAATTTCAATCCTTGGGGTCACGTATTATTTTCTCTGACACATGAAATTTTTATACAAGCAAACATAGTGTTCCATGCTGAACTGTGACAACAAAATGTAAGAGGATAGAAATGTAGAAATAATCTGATATATTGTAAAAACAAAACAAAGCTTTGGAGTCTTATAAGACATATAATGTATACAGATATTATAAATACTATATATAGATATCTATATATTAGATAGATAGATAGATAGATAGATAGATAGATAGATAGATAGATAGATAGATAGATAGATAGATAGATAGATAGATAGATAGATAGATAGATAGATATCGATAGATAGATAGATAGATTTTAGGGGTCTAAACAAGTAAGGGGAATGTGGCAATTCCTCCCAGCCAAGTTGCTGTAATGTGCGGTGAACAGTATGAACTTGTGCATTTTCCTGGAGAAACAGGACGCCCTTAGTGATCAAAATAAATAAATTATTGACGGTAGTTGGGGATGTTAACACGGCTCTCTTACGCAATGTTGCCTTCAGCTTCTAGAAAGCTCAATCTCTTCATTCCATTTAACCACTGGCAGTAAGTGGAGCTGCTAAAGCAAAGTTAGGCACAAACCTCCAGTAGTAACCTAGAATCCCTAGAAAGGCTTCAACATTTTTTTTTTTAATACTAAGTAGGGACAGCTTTTTTTTTAATATTTCTAAAGATTTTATTGTCAAAAGAGCAAGTACAAAGACGTAAGAAAGTCACGGGGGAAGTGTCACCTGGAATTTTCTTTTCTTTTTTTTTCATACATTGAGTTTTGTTCACTGGTAAAAAAAATATGGGAGTACACCAAGTATATAATAAATTAAACATTACAGGTTAGTTGAAAAAAGGTTGGACCTTAATTGTAAGGATAATGAGTAGGGGAGCAATAAAAAGGAGAAGTTGCACATCTATCTAGGCAGACTGACCATGTAGTAATCAAAACTGTATAAGGCACTCTAGGCAATAAGTCTCCTAGCCTCCCTGGCGGTATGATTCTGTCTGGAATTACGTACCAAAAGCGGTACATTTATTTTGCAAGGAAATTGGCGTTTTATACTGTAGGCCTGTAATTTTTAGAAATAACTCACTTAAATCTGACCAAGCAAGAGTCTTGTAGGCATCCCGGGTATGATTTTTTTTTTTAAAACAAAATTATAAATTATAATATAATAAATAATTATAAATAATTATAACAAATAATAATATAATTATAATAAAAATTATTCAATAATGTAATCAACTCAAAATCACTGAAATTTGCAGTTGCAGAATTGTCGCTGTCATTATTTTATTTTTTTTATGACGAATTTCCCCGCAAATCGCTATCGCACAATTCTGCAAGTGATTATAATTTATTATCGCTGTTTTCTAGCTGATCTAAAACCATTTTTGACATAAAGGGACACTTTTGGACAATCTACAGTTTTTAGGCAGAAATGACATTTTTTATTATATAAAAGTACATGCAGGACACTGGGCAGACCACTAGGGACAAGGGGGGTGTGTATTTTTTACATACAGTACTGTAATCTATAAGATTACAGTATACTGTATGTAATGTGTTTGTTTACTTTTTTGAATTTGGCGCCGTTCTCCGTCCCCGTGCGTCGTAACGTCGCAGGGAACGGAGATCGGCGTCACACGGGGACTGTGAATCGAGCGAGGAGGTCCCGCTCGCTCACACAGCGGGTGGCATCGCTGGATCCAGGGACAAGGTGAGTAAACCAAGCCTGTGGATCCAGCGAAAGGTAAGCCCGTCCAGCCCGAGCGCGACTCGGGTTTGCCGATCCTAACATGTAAAACCAACCCCGAGTCGCGCTCGGGTTTACCGTCAGGGGGGTTAAAAAATATTGTCCTTGTCATAGGGTTGTTGGAGACCTTGGAGAGAGAAAAAGGACTCCTCAAAAGTATTAAGTTCCTTGGGGGGCATAGTGGAGAACATGAAAGCCTCCCTTATAATAGTTTGCCTTTGAGGAGGAAAGGGTGAAGTCAGTATCTACTTTTTCTCTGTATAGTAGTAGCTGAAGTTTTCTTTTAGTCAGAGAGATTGTTGGACCTATGAGGAATCCCTGTTTTTTAGAATAGTTCTCTGTGCGACTAAGAGAGATATCAGATTCAAGGATTTGTGCTTAGAGTTGGTAATGTTTGGAGATCCTGAGAAAAGTTGTTTGTGCCAGTATCTGAAGACCAGTAAGTGTGGGTCCATTGGTGAACTGATTCCATGGATGAAGGATGTCGGGTCCCAGAAGTAGGGATGAGCTTTGAGTTTGTGTCAAACTCATGTTCGACTCGAACATTGCCTGCTCGCCTGTTCGGTGAACAACGAACAATTAGGGGTGTTCGTGGCAAATTCGAAAAGCTGCGGAACACCCTGTTAAAGTCTATGGGAGAAATCTAAAGTGCTAATTTTAAAGGCTATTATGCAATTTATTGTCCTAAAAAGTGTTTGGGGACCTGGGTCCTGCCCCAGGGGACATGTATCAATGCAAAAAAAAGTTTTAAAAATGTCAGTTTTTTTGGGAGCAGTGAATTTAATAATCCTAAAAGTGAAACAATAAAAGTGAAATATTACTTTAAATTTTGTACCTGGGGAGGGGGGTGTAAAGTTAGCATGTGAAATAGCGCATGTTTCCCATACATAGAACTGTTCCTGTACAAAGTGTCATTTCTGAAAGAAAAAAAGACATTTAAAACTGACTTGCGACTATAATGAATTGACGGCTCTGGCAATTCAGAGAGAATTCATTCATAAAAAAAAAAAAATTAGCGTGGGGGTCCCCCCAAATTCCATTACCAGGCCCTTCAGGTCTGGAATGGATATTAAGGGGAACCCCGCCGTCAATTTAAAAAAAAAATGATGTGGGGTTCCCCCCAAATATCAATTCCAGACCCTTCAGATCACTGTAGTAGTGGTGCCTACTATATTGATTTTTCAGCTTCCAGGGGGATCCTACAGGTTCATAGTTTCCTTTGTTTTATATGGAAGTATGTAAAAATATTCATACCTGGAATTCTTCTTTAATAATTGTTTCAGCAGATCAGCGGTCCTGGGAACTTAGATACCGGTAGTTGTATATTACTAAATAACATATAAAAAAATTAGGTTCCCATTGTTTCATATGTTTAGTACATTCTTTTTCTGTAGGTTGTTTAATTGTTAGTTCTCAGGGATCGACATTTTATCCAAAAACAATTAAGTGGCGCTAAAAAATAATAATAATGATGTTGAAAGTGATATGACAATAATAAATCAACACCACATAACAATATAATCAAATAGAAAGTCCATATATAGAATATCAAACAGTAGTGGATCCCCGAAAGATGAACCGCCAATGAATGATCTTGTGTGATGGACGATTCTAGACACCACAGTGAAATGGGAATGAGTAAATATGTGAATGATAACAACCACCGGGAGGGGAGGCTTACCAGAAATATTGAACCCTACTAAGCATACGCCTAAAGGGTCAATATAGCTTGTTTATAAGTTGATGGAACCACATCAATCGGATCTGTATATGCAATTGAAACGATGACATGAAAACATCACTTTAAACCAGAGCAGTGGGAGTGACAGCGTCTTGATGATAACTCCCAAGAAATCATATCGTATCCAAGGTACATAAAAGAAAACGAAGTCACATAGTGTAATACCATAGTAAAAATGAAATTTAATATCGGTTAAAAACACTTACAGTTTCAATGGAAACAAAGGGCATCAATAAAAGGTTGCGCATGGCAGCAGCAGAGTTCCGACGCGTTTCGCAATATTTTGCATCATCTGGATCATCTGGATGATGAAAAATATTGCGAAACGCGTCCAGATCCGATTGATGTGGTTCCATCAACTTATAAACAAGCTATATTGACCCTTTAGGCGTATGCTTAGTAGGGTTCAATATTTCTGGTAAGCCTCCCCTCCCGGTGGTGGTTATCATTCACATATTTACTCATTCCCATTTCACTGTGGTGTCTAGAATCGTCCATCAAACGAGATCATTCATTAGCGGTGCATCTTTCGGGGATCCACTACTGTTTGATTTTCTATATATGGACTTTCTATTTGATTATATTGTTATGTGGTGTTGATCTATTATTGTCATATCACCACTTTCTTGTTTCACTAGATTGTTTGTGGCTGCTCACCACATAGATAGCGCAGATTTATTCTTGTTTTCTGGATCGACATTTTATCAAAAAAAAAAATTGATTACAGTTGTCTTGCAACTTGAGATATTATTGTTGTTATTATTATTATTATTTTCATAGTTTGCAATGGCCTTAGAATGTGCTCAGCAAGCCATTTCATACGTATAGACCAAGCTTCATATAGAAGAAATAGAATGAATTGACAGTTTACAGTATTTTGTAATTGCAACAGTACTGGGAAACAGTGATAAGTATTCCTTAAAATCAGATAAGGAGATGAATTATCAGCTTCTGTTGATATTATGGATTCCCTGCTCATACTGCCAGTATAAGACCCGTCAGTTGTCATACTTGTTCTTACATGGTCTAACTGATAGGTAGGTCATTTGTCGCATGGTATTAAAGAAGCAATTCAATGCTTTTCAGCTGAAAATCCTTCTGCAACATGATTTCAGTAATTTGTGGTCTAATTCAATTTTTTGCTAATAATGTAAACAAACTATTAATTCGCTATATAAACTCCATCCCTTAGAACAAACTGTGAAATAATAAACAAATGCATCTACAGTATATGCCTATCCATGTATAATCTAGATATGCTTGTTTAAGAACAGATTTTGGCAAACTACATCTTCTTCTATAGAGATAAACTGGACTGCATTGAGAATGTATGTAGGTGTGCAACATACAGTATATCTTCAGTAGCTTATCTTGAGGAGATTTTTTTTTTCAACAAAATTAACCTGATCCAACCCTTAACCCTTCCCTTAACATAATCTCAACACATAAATTTCCCCACCACTTAACTTTATTCTTGAACGAATCCCCCTCCTAAACCTTACTTAACCTTCATCTTCTAATTTTAAAGGGGTTGTAAAGGAAGACATTTGTTTCCCTAAATAGCTTCCTTTACCTTAGTGCAGTCCTCCTTCACATACCTCATCCTTCGATTTTGCTTTTAAATGTCCTTATTTCTTCTGAGAAATGCTCACTTCATGTTTTTCTGTCTGTAACTCACCACCGTAATGCGAAGCTTTCTTCCTGTGTGGAGAAAGCCTCTTGAGGGGGGAGGGGCGAGCAGGCAAGTCAGGACACTCTCTACTTTGCAGATAGAGAAAGGAGTTGTGTATTAGTGGGCGTCCTGACACTCCTGCTCGCCCCCTCCCCCCTCAAGAGGCTTTCTGCACACCAGGAAGAAAGCCTTGCATTACGGTGGTGAGTTACAGACAGAAGAACAGGAAGTGAGCATTTCTCAGAAGAAATAAGGACATTTAAAAGCAAAATCGAAGGATGAGGTAAGTGAAGGAGGACTGCACTAAGGTAAAGGAAGCTATTTAGGGAAAAAAAAAATTCCTTTACAACCCCTTTAACCACTTAAGACCTGGACCAAAATGCAGGTAAAGGACCAGGCCCCTTTTTGTGATTCGGCACTGCGTTGTTTTAACTGACAATTGCGTGGTCGTGCGACGTGGCTCCCAAACAAAATTGCTATCCTTTTTGGGACCATTGTCATTTTCACAGCAAAAAATGCTATAAAAATGCATTGTTTACTGTGAAAATGACAATTGCTGTTTGGTAGTTGACCACTGGGGGCGCTGAAGGGGTTAAGTGTGACCTCATATGTGTTTCTACCTGTAGGGGGGCGGGGCTGGACGTTGATGTCATTGATCGCGTTTCCCTATATCAGGGAACACGCGATCAATGACAGCGCCACTGTGAAGAACGGGGAAGGTGTGTTTACACACACCTCTCCCTGTTCTTCAGCTCCGGGGACCGATCGCGGGACTCCGGCGGCGATCGGGTCCGCGGGTCTCGCGGCCGTGGTCACAGAGCTTAGTACCGGGTCGCGGGCGCACGCCACGACCCACGGCTGGGCATTTAACAATCACGTACAGGTACGTAATTGTGCCCAGCCGTGCCATTCTGCTGACGTATATCGGCATTAGGCGGTCCTTAAGTGGTTAAACGTATTAAGCTCCTAATCCTTAAAACTACACCAGCTTTATTTTTTTTTAAGTTTGGATAGATTTGGAAAAAAGTCAATTTAGCACCAGTACAGGAAGATACAGACAGCAATAATTACTCACAAAGGGGGAGATAATAATTTCTAACATATATACTGTATATAATTAAAACAGGAGTGTGTCTTGGGTACCCTGACTTCACATTTTTTTTTAAATGGAGGACATATACAAAAGCTTCAGGTATCTTACTAAAATAAGATTTAAGATTCAAATATACTGTACATCAAACCTTTATTAGAGAAAATTATTATAGCCACAAGACATTGTGTACACATGCCAGCTTTATCAACAAAGTCTAATATACCAGGTCTGTATGTAAAGATAATAGTCTCTCAAATTGCAATAAATCTCTGCTGGACATGCTATTGAAAAAAGTGATTAGATCAAAAAAACTGAGTAGGTCTCACATGAAAGTGTTACACAATGGGGGTTATTTACAAAAAGCAAATCCACTTTGCACTACAAGTGCAAACTACAGGTGCAAAGTGCACTTGAAAAATGTATAGCGTCTACAAAATAACGGATAGATTTGGAGACTCTCATTTTTTTATTGTTTTTACTGGTAATGGCGGCGATCTGTGATTTTTAGCGGGACTGCGTCATTGCAGCGGACAAATCTGACTCTAAGCCCTGGTTCACATTGATGCTACTTTGAAATCGCACTACTTCACTTGAAGTAGTGCGATTTCAAAGTAGCAAGGTCAGCGTGATTTCAATAGACATCTGTGTGGCTTCATGCACAGATGTCTATGGAAATTGCACCTGAAATCAGCAAAAGTAGTGCAGGAACTACTTTTGCAAATCGGTGCGGCACCACAAAATCGGTGTCGCACCAATTGGAACAGTGCCTTTGACTGATGCTTCATCCACTTAGGTGAGTATATATATATATATATATTTATTATTTATGAAACCTGAACCTCACTTTTAACCTTAGTGCAACACTTTTTATTTAATAATAATACCACTATTTGTTTCTCATAGATGCATAGGGATCAGTTTTAAATAAAAGGATGCATTGTGCTTTAAGATAAAGGAATCTTTTGAGCATATCTAAATTAAAATAAGATAGCAGTGTTTGTTCAATCAGAAACACTATAACCCCTATCTTGTATAATTTATAGCTATATCAAAGACAAAGTTAATTTTTATGATAACCAGGTCACAACACAAGCAGTATTTTCACTGTCATGTAATTCAACCTTCTTCTTTATATCCCTTGTAATTGTCAGTGTTATGTAGACACAGAACAATAAAGTCAATCAAGAAACATGATCCCTCTAGATGTGTTTCTAGCTGCATGCTGTCTGCCCAATTAATAATGCAAAGTCATTTCAGATAAGATTTTAGTTCCAGCATGTATAAGTTCCAGCATGCATTTCTCATTCATTTTTATTATGTTATCCAGGTTAGAGTAACAATCATGAATTTTCTGCTAAATATATGCTTATAAAGTTGTCAAACCAATGTAATTTGTATTTCAAAACACCACTTGATGTTTTTTGTTTCCATGAATAAAGAGCAATTATTACTGTACAAATTATGTACAGAAAATGTTTCCTATTTACAAAAATGAACACTTTAAAATTCATTTTTGACATATCGTAGATACATACATGCCAAAGTAATTAGCATTTTAGGTTTCCATGGAAGACGAATACTGAACAACAATAAAGATTTAGGGCCAGATTCACGTAGAATCGCGGCGGCGTAACGTATCGTAGATACGTTACACCGCCGCAAGTTTTCATCGCAAGTGCCTGATTCACAAAGCACTTGCGAGAAAACTTCCACCGGCGGCCTCCGGCGTAAGCCCGTGTAATTCAAAGGGGCGTGTGCCATTTAAATTAGGCGCGCTCCCGCGCCGGACCTACTGCGCATGCTCCCTTTTGAATTTCCCGCCGTGCTTTGCGCGAAGTGAAGTCATTTTTTCGAACGGCGACGTGCGTAGCGTACTTCCGTATTCCCGGACGTCTTACGCAAGAAGGAAAAATGTTTACATTTCAAAGCGGGAACGACGGCCATACTTTATACAGCACATACGTGTGCTGTGTAAAGTTAGGGCACCAAAAACGGCGACTAACTTTGCGTCGGGAAACTAGACTAGCAGCGACGTAGCGAACGCGAAAAACCGTTGTGGATCGCCGTAACTACTAATTTGCATACCCGACGCTGGTTTACAACGCAAACTCCCCCCAGCGGCGGCCGCGGTACTGCATCCTAAGATCCGACAGTGTAAAACAATTACACCTGTCGGATCTTAGGGCTAACTATGCGTAACTGATTCTATGAATCAGTCGCATAGTTAAGAAGACCCTAAAACAGAGATACGACGGCGTATCAGGAGATACGCCGTCGTATCTCTTTTGTGAATCTGGGCCTTAGTGCTTGATTATATTTATTGCTGTAAAAATTATCAGAAATCTTAAATGACATCTATGGAGGAGGAGCTACCTGTTAATTAATTATTTTTTAATGTTTTATTATTGCCAATAATATCCAGCATGTAGAGAGCCTTCACAAATTTGAACTTGAATTGTTTGCATTGATTTGCAGCTGATAAAATAGAGCTTATTTTATTTCCTTGCTGAAGGACGTTCAACATAATTTAGTCTTTTGCTCCCCAGATTTCCTGTCCTTGACTAAGGCCCCGTACACACGACCGGATCGATCCGCTGAAAACGGTCCGCCGGACCGTTTTCAGCGGATAGATCCGCTGTGACCGCTGCCGGATTTCTATCTGATGGTTGTACACACCATCAGACAGAAATCCGCGCCTAAACAATGACGCGGCGACGTGGGCGGCCCTGGAAGTTCAAAGCTTCCACGCATGCGTCGAATCAGTACGACGCATGCGAGGGATGGCGGTCGGTCGGACGTGTCCGGTGAGTCTGTACAGACGACCGAACACGTCCGACGGACAGGTTTCCAGCGGATAGATTTCTTAGCATGCTAAGAAATTTTGATCCGCTGGAAACTGGCCGATCCGCTGGACAACTGTCCGCTCGGGCCTACACACGACCGGATCTGTCCGCTGGAACTGGTCCGGCGGACCAGTTTCAGCGGATCAATCCAGTCGTGTGTACGGGGCCTTACTCATTTCATTCATTGGATTTCTGTTCTTTCAATCATGGAAGTTCAGCAACACATGTGGGTAGTGTGTCTAAGAATTCCCACACCTCCAGACTGACATCCACTCACCAAGGCATTTCAATATTTACAGTATATAAATCCACTCAGAGGACAGCCCACTGATTTTATCTTTACTCAGAGCTCTTGAGATGTTTTCAGGATGCTATGTATAGCATTTTTCTGGCCCCTCCCACCAGCCATGATCTGCCCCCATAACATTTTAGAATCATTGCAATCCAGTGATAACATCACTGGGCTTAAATAAATAATAAAAAAAAATGCCATTAACATGTTTATTTGAGAGGAAAGAAGGGACCAGGGAAGGCACAATATAATAGACAGGTCCACACTGAAATATTTAGTTTCAGAATTTTGTTTTTGTCCCAAAAATACATTTATTTACTTACTCCCAAAATGTGTTTATATTTATTTTGTTTCGTTAAAAAAATGCATTCATCTGAAAATCCAAATTAATTAAGGTCGATTCTGTCATTGAAGGCTTATGGTGTTGGTCGAATGTTCTAAGAAGATTCGACGGAGCAGCTAAACCGTACGATGCCGCAATTGTACATTTCCGGTCGAATGTTCCACCTACAAGCTATAGAAGAATTATAATGTTGTATGACACTAGTAATAATTATATTTATAAATTATTATTACTAGCAACCAACATTCAAATTCTTTTATAGCCTATGGGCCGAGGCATTTGACCGGAAATGTAGGATTGCGGCGTTGTACAGTTTAGCTGCTTGTCGAATCTTCTTAGAACTTTTGACAGACACCATAAGCCTTCAATGACAGATATGACGTTTGTATGATTTAGCTGCTTTGTCGAATCTTTGTCATTCATGTCGAATGGTCTACCCCAACACTGTCTCTCTATGTCAAATCTTTCCTCTCTATGTAGAATAGTCTTGGACTAATATAGTTAAGGTTAGGCTCATTCGACCACAGGTTCGATACAGTGGCGGAACTTTCATGGTCGCACCAGTCGCACTTGCGACCGGGCCCCTGAGTTCTGCCACTGTAGGGGGGCCCGCCGCCGCGCAGGAGATAGTACATTCACATTGGTCATTTACTTAAACAGCTGCCCGCCCGCACTCGCGAGCACACTGCAGTGCCCACCCACTCCGCCCATCCTCGGCACAGTCCCCGCCATCTCCACCCGCTCCGCCCATCCTCTTCTCTCGCACTCACAGCACAGTCCCTGCCCGCTCCGCCCATTATCTCCTCCCACACTCACGGCACAGTACACACCGGCTCCGCCCATCCTCTCTGCCCGTTCCACCCATCCTCTCTGCCCATCCTCTCCACCCACACTCACGGGCACAGTCCCCGCCCGCTCCACCGATCGCTCAGACTACGCCTGCACAAACTGGTACTCGCAGGCCCGCCCATCCTCTCTGCTCGCCCAAGGAAGACCTAGCAAGGAGGGGGAACCAAGAGATCTGCAAGTGAGTGGCATCCATCCATCTGAATCAACACTGCCACTGATTCCCCCCCCCCACTACTGGCACTGATGCCCACCCCACTACCACTACTGCCACTGAACCCCCCACATCACCACCACTACTGCCACTGATGCCCACCACACCACCACTACTACCACTGAACCCCCCCACATCACCATCACTACTGCCAGTGATACTTACCCCACCACCACTACTACTGCCACTGATACCCCCACATCACTGCCACTGATCCCCCACAAATCACCCCCACATCACTGCCACTGATCCCCCCACAAATCACCCCCACATCACTGCCACTGATCCCCTCCCACATAACCACCACTACTGCCACTGACCCCCCCCCCCGCATAACCACCACTACTGCCTCTGATCCCCCCCCACATCACCACCACTACTGCCTCTGAACCCCCCACATCACCACCACTACTGCCTCTGATCCCCCCACATCACCACCTCTACTGCCTCTGATCCCCCCACATCACCACCACTACTGCCTCTGATCCCCCCCACATCACCACCACTACTGCCTCTGCTCCCCCCACATCACCACCACTACTGCCACTGATACCCCGCACCACCACTACTACCTCTGATCCCCCCCACATCACTGCCACTACTGCCACTGATACCCCGCACCACCACTACTACCTCTGATCCCCCGCAGATCACCGCCACTACTGCCTCTGATCCCCCACATATCACTGCCACTACTGCCACTGATCCCCCGCACATAACCACCACTACTGCCACTGATCCCCCACAAACATATCACCACCACTACTGCCACTGATCCCCCCCCACATCACCACCATTACTGCCACTGATGCCCCCCACATCACCACCACTACTGCCACTGATTCCACACACATCATTGCCACTGATGCCCACCCCACCACCACTACTGCCACTGATCCCATCCCCACCCAACCACCACTGCTGCCACTGATCCCACCCCCCCACTGCTGTCACTCATCCCATCCCCCACCATCGCCGCCGATGCCACTGATCCTATTCCTCCCTAACCACCACTGATCCCATCCCCCATCAACACCGCTGCCACTCATCCCAGAAGTGTAACTACAGGGGTCACAATTGCAATAGCGCACATGTTGCCCCTAAACACCTGGATGGGGGGCATTTAGAGGAACAAATCCCCTTCATTTTTCTCCTGCCGCCACCAAAAGTCTGCTTCTCCTCCTCTCCCTCCGATAGACATTCAGTGGCAGCAGGAGGAAAATAAAGAGGATTTTTTCCTCCTCCTATCCAGGTCCTGCTGCTGCCGGGATTAGTAGGAAGGGCCCTGGCCGGAGATCAGGGGGGCCCTCCATGGTTTCTTGCACCAGGGCCCTGAAGGTTCTAGTTATGCCTCTGGTTCGATAGACACAGATTGCTATTGTCAGCGTCATGTCGAATCTCCTATCTAAATTGAACTGTTGTAGCAACGAAAATGAAAATAAAACATCTTTCAGATTTCGGATTTTGCGTGGTGTCTCCTATCTGCAGATATTCACAAGTGGTGATGTCACTTGACCGGCAGTCATTCTATCCAACCCATGGGTTGATATCTTAAGATCCCAGGACGTGACTGATGTGTGATGTATTGCTTTTCTATATGTATTATATTGTAAGTGTGATTCTATGAGGGGATTGGTGTTTTAATAATAAATAGTCAAACGGTATTATACTATTGTGGCTATTATTCCTTTCCCTACATGTGAGTACCAGCTTGAAGTGATCTTATCTTTAATGCTTGAGATATGTGAATTCCATCTGTTGATCATTCAAGGCCCATATTCCAGATTTGTCTGGTAAGCATTATTTCAACAAGGGGTGGCTGCATATCCCCCTGTTTCTCTCTTGAGTGGTGGTGTTGGTGGCAGTTGTAAAGAATTGGCTTCAAATAGCTGAGATCTACCTTATGCTTTGATCACCGACTATTCTGTGTACTCTAATGGACTTTATTTTATTAACACACTTTATATTTCATATACTGTTTTGAGTATATTTGTTTAACTCTTATTGGAGCGCTGCTTAATATATCATATTGTATTATTTTATATATTGTGCTTTTTAAGAAACAGTAGTATGTATCTGCTCATTAGAAGACAAATGAAGGAAGATAAAAAGTTATTGAAGGAGTCCATTCAAATGAGAGAACATTTATTATTTTTGAAAAATATAAAAAAAGACTAAATAAATATGAATTGATTATGTAAGTGGTTC
The DNA here is from genome assembly GCF_905171775.1 of Rana temporaria. Lineage (NCBI taxonomy): Eukaryota > Metazoa > Chordata > Amphibia > Anura > Ranidae > Rana > Rana temporaria. The sequence goes on from NC_053490.1 coordinate 159,506,397, forward strand.
AAACTAAATGTGATGTCTTTACATATGTAAACTGTCCTCATACATAAGCGCATTTGCATGTCAAGATTAAAAGACATCTTAAATGATTTATGCTGTGTTCTTGTATGAAGTTAATTTGAGACTATTCAACTTCATTGGTTCCTCTTAAAACCCTTGTAGCTACAGTACTTACATTTTAACAAGACAAATGTACAAATGTTAAATAATTACATTTACAGTGAAATCATTAATCATTTCCCTTCTTTGTTCATATTAAAACCTTAGTCATTTTGCTTTTGTATTTTGAAAATCCTTTTAAGTTGAGATAGATTATTTATTTATTTTTGGTGCCCTGAGTATTAGTATTTTTTTTTGTTTCAATTTGTTTATTGGTTTTAACATTTTAACAGAGTATACAAAATAAAACATATAAAAAAAACTTTGATACATGTATTTCGTTATCATATATCATCTATATATATATATATGTTATTATTCATCAATGAAGTATTATTGATTATTGAATCTATGTGTCCAAATTAACCGTGTTTTATCCAACAGTTTACAGCGCATAGAATTCATTGCTATGAGGCGTTCAAAGGTGTCATTTCTGTTTACAGCTTGTATTACATCCGAGAGGTTAGTAGAGGTAATATCTTTCCAATGGCGGAGTAGTAGGTTCCTAGTTTCTAAAATAATGTGGGTGACTACTGATCTGAAGTGTGGTGGAAATTTCTCAATGCCCAAGTGTAGAATTCCTAGTTCTGGGTTGGGAGGTGTGAGGATGCCAGTGAGTGATGAGATTAGTTGGAATATTTGATTCCATAGGCTTTTTATGCTCGTACAGTACCAGAACATATGTAGTAATTACCACAGTTTCTCCAGGAGAGGGGTGAGCGGTCTGGGAAGAACTTAGCTAGCCTGTAAGGTGTATAGTGACATCTATTGGTGATTTTGACCATGTGGTACCCATTTCTGATTCCCATTTGTGGATTGCCGTGGTTTTCCTAAAAGTCAGTTTATCTTGTAATAGGTTATAGAAGAGAGATATCCCCTTGATGTTGTTGTGGGTTGTGGAATAGAATTCCCAAGCTTTGGTAGGTATCGTTGTGATAGGATTTATTTTAAGAAAGTGTAAGATACGTACACAGGTGAATAGGGTTGTTTTTGGCAGGTTATAGTCAAGGAATGCTGACTATAGTCAAGGTTCTGCTGATTTAGGCTGTGTGTCCCTAAACAGATCCAAGATCTGAGTAATACCCTGTTTTGAAAGTGGTTTGATTGATAACATGGGAATTTGGACTTCTAAGATGTATAGTGGATGCTGGACATCTACGGCCGCTTCCTCAGTGTGCTTTAAGGACAAGAGGTACCTCCATGCTTGCATAGACACCTTAATTGGTGGCGAGAAATGTTTTATATTCCAATGTGTCCAGTTGTCCCCCATGAGAAAGGTTTTTAGTGTCCTTGTCGGGGTTTGCCTTTCTTCTATATCTAGCCATATTGGTCTGTCGGGACACTGGAACCAGTGTTTAAGTTTGTCCAATCTAATTGCCCATAAATAGACATGTAAGTCTGTAAGGCCCGCTCCTCCTACTCGTTTATGCAGAGTCAGGTTTTGTTTGGAACATCTAGATTTTTTGTTATTCCACAGGTATTTCCACATGAGATTGGACATTGTTCTAATGTAGTGTTGAGGTATGTGAATTGGTAGGGCTCTAAATATGTATAAGATTTTTGATAGGACTGACATCTTGAAGGCTGCTAATTTCCCCATCCACGAAAGTTCCTTTTTGGAGATTTCTTTCAATTGGGCTTCCAGTTTGGTCAACAGCAGTTTGATATTGGCGTCCGCCAATGCAGTTGTGGTATTTGTTAACGTGACACCTAGGTACGTTATGCCTTTGGTGCTCCAAGAATATGGAAATGCTTTTTGTAATGTGTGTTGAGTGTGTTCCGGTACACCTAGGCTTAAAATTTGTGATTTGGAAAAGTTGACTTTATAATATGATATGTCCCCAAAATCCATTAGGATTTGGTGTACTTGTTCAAGGGATGTACGCGGGTTTGTTAGCAACAATATCACATCATCCGCAAACAGGTTTATGATATGCTTGTCGGGACCAAACTGGAAGCCTTTGATTGAGGGATGAGATCTTATGGTCTCTGCCAAGGGTTCTAGCATTAGATTAAAGCAGTGTTTCTCAATTCCAGTCCTCAGGCCCCCCCAACAGGTCAGGTTTTCAGGATTTCCATTATTTTGCACAGGTGATTTGATCAGTTTCACTGCCTTAGTAATCACCACAGCCTTTCATCTGAGGGAAATCCTGAAAACCTGACCTGTTGGGGGGGCCTGAGGACTGGAATTGAGAAACACTGGATTAAAGATAGTAGGTGAGAACGGACACACCTGACGCGTCCCATTGTTAATGTTGAAAGGTAAGGACAAAAAACCTGATGAGTACACCTGGGCTGAAGGACATGAGTATAATGCTAGGATAGCCTTCAATATAGGACCATGGAATTCAAACTTAGACATCACCATTTTCATGTAGTTCCAGTGTACACTGTCGAACGCCTTCTATGCATCTATGGGGCAACAGCAGAGAAGGCGTTTGACTACTCACAGCATTATGAATAATATTAACAATTCTCCTAGTTGCATCAGAGGTTTGTCTCCCCTTCACAAAGCCCATCTGGTCATGTTGTATGATAGTAGGAATTATGTTCATTAATCTTCTGGCCAGGAGTTTAGCATAGACATTGATGTTCGAGTTTAAGAGGGATATTGGTCTAAAATTGACTGATGTATTGGGGTGTTTACCCGATTTAGGCAGAGTTACTATATGAGCTCTCAGCATCTCTTGTGGGAAAGTTGATGATTCTACCGCGTGTGTGAATACTAAGCCTAAGTAAAGTGATAGTATGTTTTTGAAGGATTTTAAATATTCATTAGAAAACCCTTCGGGTCCTGGTGATTTCCCATTGGGCAGTGTATCAATGGTTTTTGCTATTTCTGAACTGGTGAAGGGGGCGTTTAGATTTTCGAAAATTAGTGGTAGAGAGGGAGGGAAGTTATAGGTTTTGTAGGAATTGTTGTATCTTCTCTGTGGATGGTTATGTTGTGGATCCATCTGTGTTTAGATTATATAGCGCACCGTAATATTCTGCAAATTGGTTCACTATATCTCGTGAGTTAGTTATTTTGCAGTTTTAAGTGGGGTGAATTAAGTGTGCTTTTTTGGTTTTGGTGCAAGCTGCTTTTAATTGTCTAGCCAGGTATTTACCAGCTCTATTGGCATTAGCATAGTGATTCAATTCCAAACCTTTAAAGCGCAGGTAGAATTTCTGGGAGAGATGTTCTCTAAGGTTTTCCCTGAGTTTGGAAAGAGTGTTAGTTAGCGCTATCGTGGGAGAGCATTTGTTTTGAGATTCTAAAGTGCGTATTTCAGGGATTAATGTGTTAAGTGGGGCAGTGTAGAGTTTTTTTTCTCTGGCCCCTAAATGTATGAATATGCCCCTCATTACAGCTTTATGTGCGTTCCAGTATGTGGAACCTGATGGGCCTGATACTGACTTCTCGTTAGAGAGAAATACGTTTTTAAGATGCTGAGAGATCATCGTGTGAGTTTTGGCTTCTTGTATTTGTGTATTGTTACAGCGCCATATAGGGGAAGAAGGGGGAGACACCTGTTTCATTAAATGATAGATAAATTGCTGCATGGTCAGGTCACGTAATATCATGGATTCAAGCACTTATTACTTGTTGTAATAGCCATTTGGCTATTAAAAACATATCGACATGCGAGTAAGAGCGTTGTCTCTTTGAAAAAAAAAGTGTAGTCTTTTTTGTTTGCATGGAGGCATCTCCATGCATCAAATAAGTCTTCTCTGTGTAGGAGCTTCTGTAGTGGAGAGGTCCCTTTGTGTTTTTTGGTTGTGGTGTCCAGATTCGGGTCAGCAATAAGGTTAAAGTCTCTGCAGATTCAAAGATTTCCGTATTTCATAGAGATACTGTGTATCATAGGTGTGCTTATCCTAATGAGGGTGTGCAACTTAATCCAAAGTATATTATTATTATAGTATTTACTGCTTTAAATAAACTTGTTAGATCCCCCATCAACAATAGATTCCCTCAGCAACAATAGATCCCCCAAGAACAAGACATCTCCCCAGCAACATTAGATCCCTCACAGCAACTATAGATTTACCAGAACAATAGATCTTCCCAGCAAAAATAGATCCCTCCCAGCAACAATAGACGCCCCCCCCCCAACAACAATAGATCAATCCAGTTTTGGTCTGTGTGAAAGTTATACAGTCTACAAACTATAGTATACGGTATATATATATTACAATTGATCAGGACTGGTATGGGGTATGGCGGTGATCGGGACATTGGCATGGGGTATGGTGGTGATCAGGACGCTGGTATGGGGTATGGCAGTGATCAGGATGCCAGTATGGGGTATGGCAGTGATCAGGACGCTGGTATGGGATATGGCAGTGATTAGGATGCTGGTATGGGGTATGGCAGTGATAATTACGTTGGTATGGGTATGACAGTGATCAGGATGCTGGTATGGGATATGGCAGTGACCAGGACGTTAGTATTGGGTATGGCAGTGATCAGGATGCTGATATGGGGTATGGCAGTGATCAGGACGCTGGTATGGGGTATGGCGGTGATCAGGACTTTGGTATGGGTTATGGCGAAGATCAGGATGCTCTAATTGGACACAGCAGTCACATGGTACAAGACCAGCGGTAATGGGATTCACTCTGTCCAGGCCACACACTGATCACAGGGCTCCCTGGTGCGTTCTCTGTGAGATGCGCAGAAGCCTCCAATGTGGGCTGACGTACAGGTATGTTAACCCACATTGGCACTGCTTCCTGTCTGCCATATATTGGGACTATATACCAAAGACATGTAGTAGAATACATTTTTGAAAAATTTGAATAAATTGATTTTATTGGATAGGTTTTATAGCAGTAGTAGTAGTAACAGTAATAAGTAGAAAATATGTTTTTTTTTTTCAATTTTTCATTCTTTTTATGTTTAGCAAAAAATAAAAAACCTAGTGGGGATCAAATGCGACCAAAAGAAAGCTCTGTGTGCATGAAAAAATATATATACAATTAATTTGGGTAAAGTGTTGCATGGCTGCGCAATTGTCAGTAGTGCAGTTAAATAGCAAAACATGGCCTGGTCATGAAGAGGGAAAATCTTCCAAAGGTCGTGGTTAAGTTGATTTTTCAATGTAATTTTTTTAATTGTTTTTAAAAAATTACATTTAAAAATCAACTTAACCTCCCTGGCGGTATGATCCTTTCTGAAAAAACATGCTGAAAGCGGTACAATTATTTGCAAGGAAATTTGGTGTTTTATACTGTAGGAATAACTCACTTAAATCTGACCAAACAAGAATCTAATAGGCATCCCGGGTATGACATTTTTTTTAAAACAACATTTTAAATTATAATATAATAAATAATTATAAATAATTATAGCAAGTAATAATATAATTAAAATAAAAATTATTCAATAATGTAATCAACTCAAAATCACAGAAATTTGCTCAGTTGCAGAATTGTTGCTGTCATTATTTTTTTTTTTTATGACGAATTTCCCCGCAAATCGCTATCGCACAATTCTGCAAGTGATTATAATTTATTATCGCTGTTTTCTAGCTGATCTAAAACCATTTTTGACATAAAAATACACTTTTGGTTGCTATGGACAATCTACAGTTTGTAGGGAGAAAGAAAGGTTTTTATTATATAAAATGACATGTAGGGCACTGGGCAGACCACTAGGGACAAGGGGTGTGTGTTTTTTTTACATACAGTACTGTAATCTATAAGATTACAGTATACTGTATGTATAGTGTTTGTTTACTTTTTTGAATTTGGCGCCGATCTCCGCTCCCATGTGTCGTAACGTCGCAGGGAACGGAGATCGGCGGCACAGGAGGACACTGTGTGAATCGAGCGAGGTTCCGCTTGCTCACACAGCGCGGTGACATCGCTGGATCCAGGACAAGGTAAGCCAGCGCACGCTGCAGGCTCTGCATATCTACCCCGAGCGTGACTCGGGGTTACCGATTTTGGTAGAAAAAATCAACCCCGAGTCACGCTCGGGGATACCGCCAGGAGGGTTAATGTATGTATGTGCAAAAAAATATATATTTATATATGTAAAAGAGGAATGGTACTACTGCGCTACCATATATAAAACAAAGGGTGGAAAAAACAGCAAAAAATATCAAATAATAAGAGCTGCGTATCTATTAGGTGAACAAAACCAAATTAATATGAAATGAATAAGTGATAGCGCTAGTATTAACTAGTGCTGAGTGAGTACAGTGTGAATGTTAGTAATAAATCATACACAGTGAGTATAAATAGCAACACTTATGAAAATTACTACTCAGTCCAATGAGATGTTGAAATGAGTTCCTTATGGGTTAAAACCCATATGCAGCCCTATGGTAATCAGCTGGCGTTTCCTCCTCAATGCTTCTCATTAGACAGACAACGACCTTTCCCATTAAAAGATCCAAGCAGAAAAACTCCAATATAAAGGAAAAAAGAAAAAGAAAGAGGACAAGCCTCATAGTACAATACTGTGTAGTAAGGGACAATGGACAAAAGACTACACCGACGGTAATGAACTCACAAAACCGCCGATTGACACAGGCTCTGAGATAGATTGCCGCTCAGTGTGATGGTCTCCTCACTAGGATCGTAGTCCCGTCACATAGGCTCCTCCCCCACGCGTTCCGTCACTAGGCACGTGACTTAGTCATGGGTCTCTGAATGACTATGGGAGACGGCTGAGCTTATAACAGAGCCGTTGCGTGTCATTCAAACAGGAAGTGAAACCACAGAAAGAAGAGGGGGTTGACATCTACATCATTGCAGGCAACAACCTCGAGCACTGTGCAAAAAAGCAGATTATAGCACTCGCTACATTTAGCAACATTGTGCTATACAATAGTGTTTTAATACAGGGAAAAATATATATAATCTATCAACACAGACTGAATTAGACTATCTTGTTGATATAAACAGAATATTTAAAATAAGATTTTTAAAATTTATCTAAAACCATTAAAAAAGGAGGACCTGCCTTCTTAGTAAGTTTAAAAAAAGCAACCACATCGCCCCCTTCATATGATAAGTACATACTACATGAAAAAGATATAATATAGAGACGTGCATACATACTCTATACATTCATGCATCCTGAGGGGGTATAAAAGTGTGCTGCATTCATAAATGTACTTTATACACAAATTATATACATTAAAAAAATTAAAAAATTAATGTATTGATAATAAGAATCCAAAAAAACAAAAAATAAATTAGTAAATTGCAAATGATGAATTCCTGTGTCTATTCAACACACTCCCATAACAACATAAAGCATAAGCCTCTATGAAGGGGAGGAAGACACCCATTCAAGATGCAAGATGATAACCAAAAAATGCACAAATTATTTGCACAAAAATAACTTATACAAAAAATCTCCTTATCCCTGGATCAATACGATCACTACACAATCGGAACAAAAAAAAATATAAAACTAAAAATCTGAGATGAAGCAATTCAAATCAAATTCTACATTGAGCCCATTTGGCACTAAAGAGCGCATTTCGTGTATCCATCTGGATTCGCTTTTACTAAGCTCGCGGATTTTATGGCTGCCTCTCCAATGGGGGGTATATTTCTCCAAGGCCCAGAACTTTAGTTGTTTAGGGTCTTTATTATGACACAATGCGAAGTGACGCGAGACATTGTGATCGGGATACCCCTTTTCAATATTTTGCACATGTTCTCTTATGCGTTTCCACATTGGTCTTTTTGTGCGACCTATATATTGGAGTGAACAAGAACACTGAAGAGCATACACCACACCTTCTGTTCGACATGTAATGAGATCTTTGATCTCATATTCTTTTTGGGTAACATGGGACACAAATTTTGAACATTTCTGTCCGTTGAGGTTCGTTTTTTTGCATGCGTAACACCGCTTGCAGGGGAAAAACCCCTTACCCTGATAGAAGGTTAATTGATTATGTTTTGTTGGGGGGTCCGGAACATTTTTCGCTACCAAATCCCGTAGGGTAGGAGCTCTTCTGTATATCATCTTTGGAATACTTGGAAGTATACCTTGTAGTTGCCTGTCAGCTTGTAAAATAGGCCAGTATTTTCGAAAAATCTTTTCTAACTGTTTATGCTGGACACTATAATTAAAGATAATGGGTAGTTCCATTCCAACTGCATGATTTTTTATCTTATCCTGTATGAGGGATTCTCTAGGAGTATCATATACTTTTGAGATTTGTGTTTGGATAAAATCTTCATCATACCCCTTATTCACAAATTTCTTCCCCAGCATATTAGCTTGTTCTAAGAAGATATTAGGGTCTGAACAATTTCTCCGGATCCTTGTCATTTGTCCTTTAGGGATATTGATCAACCAAGGATCATGATGACAGCTATCTGTTGGTATATAGCTGTTTCTTTCTACTGGTTTGAAATATGTTTTTGTAGTTATTTTTTGGGGTTCCAAAGTGATTTCCAAATCCAGAAATTGAATAGATTTATCACTAATTGAGTACGAAAGGTTGATGTTCTTCTGATTCTGGTTTAGATTATCAAAAAATTGTATAAGGGAGGCTTCATCACCACTCCAGATGATGATGCAATCATCTATGTATCTTCTGTACAGAACTAGGTGATGCGGCATATTTTCATAGACAGCCATTTCCTCCCATTCGGACATGAACACATTTGCGACACTTGGCGCGTATTTTGCGCCCATCCCTATTCCATTTAATTGTCGATAAAAATCAGATCTATACCAGAAATAATTGTGCTGAAGGCCATAGGCCAAGCACCTCAGGACAAACCGTTTCTGTTTGGAAATTAAAGAACCATACTTGTTAAGGGCCCACTTAGTTGCCCCAATTGCCTCTTCGTGATTAATTATGGTATAAAGTGATGCCACATCCGCTGTGGCTAACAAATATTTCTCATTTGTATTTATCACTAATGAGTCAAGGATCTGAATAAGATGCTTAGTATCTCTCAGATAAGCCTTGGTGAGAGGCACTAGGGGCTGAATAAACTTATCAACATATTCTCCCAGACGGGAGTTTATAGATTGTATCCCATTTATAATGGGTCTCCCAGGTGGTCTAATTTGATCCTTATGAATTTTGGGTATTGTGTATATGATTGGAACCCTGCATACTTCTGGAATCAGGTATTTTTCTTCTCTTTTGTTGAGAATACCTCTTTCTTTTCCACTACTAGCAGCAATCATGGATATATTTAACTATATGGAAAACCGTACAGTTGACCTTAAAGATGTATTTACCAGTAAAAATACTGCAGAAACATGTGATTTAGATACCAATTTTAGGAAATTTGGCCATCTCATGGAGAAAAAGGTCAGTGTGTGGTGGGATCTCACCACACACGAACAATACATTAAAGAGGGAATAGTCCCTAGGAGACTCAGATGGGATGTTCCCATCAATGATGGACTATTGGACAAAGATTCCATTGAAGAATGGTTCAAATTTTTCAATGAGAAGGGGTTGGAAGTTATGCAGTTTCTAATTAAGAGGAAACAACGAAAAATTGCACAGATTAACAAATCAATAGCAGAATGCAAGACTGCCTTAGAAGGTTATAAGGATACCCCTTCATTTACTACACTAACTAACCAACTTAATAAAGTATTGGAACAAAGGGATACTGAAATTAAGCAACGGAAAAGAAGGAAATATATGAGGGATACGAACGATTATCGTTCACACCAGATATTCAAATGGCAACTTAATCTGAAAGATGGAAAAATAGGGTCAGTGTCATCCTCTCCCGATAGAGAGGTAAGGGTTATTTCCCCTCCGAGGGAATTCAGATATAGAACACCTGAACGACCCAGACACGGGGTGGATGAATATGCTAGATCCCAACAAGATTATGCTAATTATCCACCTAGACCATACAGAGAGGAACCGAACGGACCTAGAACACCGAAGCCTTGGTGGAAGAATAATAAAAATAATCAAAAACCTTGTACTAAGTCTCCAAAGAAACCTGTTTGGAAAAATAATAAGAATAATCAGAAACCATCTAATCCACCACAAAATCAGTCCAGCAATCAGGGGAATTATCCTTATGGATATCATCAGGGTCCCAATTATTACAACCAAGACCGAAGGGACCCAAGAGATCATTACCCTCCTCAATATTACCAACATCAAGGAGGGCAGTATCAAGCCCACCAATCGGGTGGTCCCTCCAATCGAGATCACTACCACCAGGAGTCCAGAAGAAGTCCAATACCTACTCACAATTATTATGAGCCACTTGCAAACTATAGAGAGGAACAGGATAGTCGCCCTTCCTCGTCTTTTTTAGATTATCGCAGGAACGAGAGGACACCCCCTCGGTACGAACAAGGAGCACACTCCAGAAGTCCAAACGAAAGAGGGGATGTAGAGGGGGACACAAGGTCAAAACGAAGGAAGGTTCAATAGGTCAAGGAATATATAATATTAGTGGGGTCGAACTAACAAAAACAGAAATTATGACATTGGATAAGGGTCTCAAGTTCGCCCCCAAAAGGAATCTTAGTAAATTTGATGCCTATGTGGACATTAAAAAATTCACAAGAAAGTTGAACATCAAAAAATACATATTAAACCAACCTATTATCAATCAACCTGATAGAAGTAACTTGCCGGGAAGAGTTTCACACAGCCAATTGAGAAACAAATCTCTATTTAATCCTCAAGTAAAGAACAATCACCATATAGAGGTATTTAATAAAATGGTACTTAGAGATTTAGACCAATTGAAAATCAAAAAAATGCCGGACCCCAAAGCCATCCATAAGGGGATTAAAGAGCTTGAGGAAAATAAACAAATTATTATCAGGCCGGCAGATAAGGGGGGGGCCATTGTAGTATTGTCTAAAGAGTATTATCATGAAGAACTGCAAAATCAGCTTAATGATGTCAATACTTATATTAAGCTCAGGGGAAATCCCACGAGTGAATATAAAGAAGAACTGTCTGAACTAATCTATCGAGGAAAAGAAAGAGGTATTCTCAACAAAAGAGAAGAAAAATACCTGATTCCAGAAGTATGCAGGGTTCCAATCATATACACAATACCCAAAATTCATAAGGATCAAATTAGACCACCTGGGAGACCCATTATAAATGGGATACAATCTATAAACTCCCGTCTGGGAGAATATGTTGATAAGTTTATTCAGCCCCTAGTGCCTCTCACCAAGGCTTATCTGAGAGATACTAAGCATCTTATTCAGATCCTTGACTCATTAGTGATAAATACAAATGAGAAATATTTGTTAGCCACAGCGGATGTGGCATCACTTTATACCATAATTAATCACGAAGAGGCAATTGGGGCAACTAAGTGGGCCCTTAACAAGTATGGTTCTTTAATTTCCAAACAGAAACGGTTTGTCCTGAGGTGCTTGGCCTATGGCCTTCAGCACAATTATTTCTGGTATAGATCTGATTTTTATCGACAATTAAATGGAATAGGGATGGGCGCAAAATACGCGCCAAGTGTCGCAAATGTGTTCATGTCCGAATGGGAGGAAATGGCTGTCTATGAAAATATGCCGCATCACCTAGTTCTGTACAGAAGATACATAGATGATTGCATCATCATCTGGAGTGGTGATGAAGCCTCCCTTATACAATTTTTTGATAATCTAAACCAGAATCAGAAGAACATCAACCTTTCGTACTCAATTAGTGATAAATCTATTCAATTTCTGGATTTGGAAATCACTTTGGAACCCCAAAAAATAACTACAAAAACATATTTCAAACCAGTAGAAAGAAACAGCTATATACCAACAGATAGCTGTCATCATGATCCTTGGTTGATCAATATCCCTAAAGGACAAATGACAAGGATCCGGAGAAATTGTTCAGACCCTAATATCTTCTTAGAACAAGCTAATATGCTGGGGAAGAAATTTGTGAATAAGGGGTATGATGAAGATTTTATCCAAACACAAATCTCAAAAGTATATGATACTCCTAGAGAATCCCTCATACAGGATAAGATAAAAAATCATGCAGTTGGAATGGAACTACCCATTATCTTTAATTATAGTGTCCAGCATAAACAGTTAGAAAAGATTTTTCGAAAATACTGGCCTATTTTACAAGCTGACAGGCAACTACAAGGTATACTTCCAAGTATTCCAAAGATGATATACAGAAGAGCTCCTACCCTACGGGATTTGGTAGCGAAAAATGTTCCGGACCCCCCAACAAAACATAATCAATTAACCTTCTATCAGGGTAAGGGGTTTTTCCCCTGCAAGCGGTGTTACGCATGCAAAAAAACGAACCTCAACGGACAGAAATGTTCAAAATTTGTGTCCCATGTTACCCAAAAAGAATATGAGATCAAAGATCTCATTACATGTCGAACAGAAGGTGTGGTGTATGCTCTTCAGTGTTCTTGTTCACTCCAATATATAGGTCGCACAAAAAGACCAATGTGGAAACGCATAAGAGAACATGTGCAAAATATTGAAAAGGGGTATCCCGATCACAATGTCTCGCGTCACTTCGCATTGTGTCATAATAAAGACCCTAAACAACTAAAGTTCTGGGCCTTGGAGAAATATACCCCCCATTGGAGAGGCAGCCATAAAATCCGCGAGCTTAGTAAAAGCGAATCCAGATGGATACACGAAATGCGCTCTTTAGTGCCAAATGGGCTCAATGTAGAATTTGATTTGAATTGCTTCATCTCAGATTTTTAGTTTTATATTTTTTTTTGTTCCGATTGTGTAGTGATCGTATTGATCCAGGGATAAGGAGATTTTTTGTATAAGTTATTTTTGTGCAAATAATTTGTGCATTTTTTGGTTATCATCTTGCATCTTGAATGGGTGTCTTCCTCCCCTTCATAGAGGCTTATGCTTTATGTTGTTATGGGAGTGTGTTGAATAGACACAGGAATTCATCATTTGCAATTTACTAATTTATTTTTTGTTTTTTTGGATTCTTATTATCAATACATTAATTTTTTAATTTTTTTAATGTATATAATTTGTGTATAAAGTACATTTATGAATGCAGCACACTTTTATACCCCCTCAGGATGCATGAATGTATAGAGTATGTATGCACGTCTCTATATTATATCTTTTTCATGTAGTATGTACTTATCATATGAAGGGGGCGATGTGGTTGCTTTTTTTAAACTTACTAAGAAGGCAGGTCCTCCTTTTTTAATGGTTTTAGATAAATTTTAAAAATCTTATTTTAAATATTCTGTTTATATCAACAAGATAGTCTAATTCAGTCTGTGTTGATAGATTATATATATTTTTCCCTGTATTAAAACACTATTGTATAGCACAATGTTGCTAAATGTAGCGAGTGCTATAATCTGCTTTTTTGCACAGTGCTCGAGGTTGTTGCCTGCAATGATGTAGATGTCAACCCCCTCTTCTTTCTGTGGTTTCACTTCCTGTTTGAATGACACGCAACGGCTCTGTTATAAGCTCAGCCGTCTCCCATAGTCATTCAGAGACCCATGACTAAGTCACGTGCCTAGTGACGGAACGCGTGGGGGAGGAGCCTATGTGACGGGACTACGATCCTAGTGAGGAGACCATCACACTGAGCGGCAATCTATCTCAGAGCCTGTGTCAATCGGCGGTTTTGTGAGTTCATTACCGTCGGTGTAGTCTTTTGTCCATTGTCCCTTACTACACAGTATTGTACTATGAGGCTTGTCCTCTTTCTTTTTCTTTTTTCCTTTATATTGGAGTTTTTCTGCTTGGATCTTTTAATGGGAAAGGTCGTTGTCTGTCTAATGAGAAGCATTGAGGAGGAAACGCCAGCTGATTACCATAGGGCTGCATATGGGTTTTAACCCATAAGGAACTCATTTCAACATCTCATTGGACTGAGTAGTAATTTTCATAAGTGTTGCTATTTATACTCACTGTGTATGATTTATTACTAACATTCACACTGTACTCACTCAGCACTAGTTAATACTAGCGCTATCACTTATTCATTTCATATATTTATATATGCAGTCGTATGCAAGAGTTTAGGAACCCTTGACATTTTCCAAGATTATCATTTATAAATATTTGATCATTTTGATCTATCAAATAACTGAAGGACACAGTAATATTTCAGTAGTGAAATGAGGTTTATTGGATTAACAGAAAATGCGCAATATGCACCAAAACGAAATTAGACAGGTGCATAAATTTGGGCACCCTTGTCATTTTGTTGATTTGAATACCTGTAACTACTTAGCACTGATTAATTGGAACACAAAATTGGTTTAGTGAGTTTATTAAAGGAGTTGTAAAGGAAAACATTTTGACTGTTTACAGGGTATAGAGACATAATAGTTAACTGATTCCTTTTAAAAATGATTAAAAACAGATGAAAATCAATCAGATAATATACCTACAGTTTCAGTTTAGTTTTTGCATGCTGTTTCCTGGTTCTGTGATGTACAGAGACTCAGAGCCAATACAGGGCAGTGATGGTTTGTAAAACGAAACTGATTGGTGTTGAGAGGTTTTAGACACACAATAATCACACCTCCTTGATTAGTGACCACAGAGAGAAAGCTCCCATGACTTTTTTCATCAGGAAACAGACAACCAGGAAGTGTTCAGAACAGAGAAGGATTACAGCAACATCAGAGCAAAAACGAACAATGAGGACATGAAACCAGGACTGCAGTAAAGTAAAGGAAGCTATTTAGCTAAAAAAAAAAATTCCTTTAGTGACCCTTTAAGCCTTAAACTTCATAGACAGGTGAATCCAATCATGGCGAAGGATGGGGAGAATGGTTAAAAAAAGCCTACGGACCTCCTCCAAAGACCTACAACATCAACTTGCTGCAGATGGTGTCACTGTGCATTGCAATTGGTTTGGTGAGTTTATTAAGCCTTGAACTTCATAGACAGGTGCATCCAATCATGAGAAAAGGTATTTAAGGTGACCAATTGCAAGTTGTTGTTCTCTTTGACTCTCCTCTGAAGAGTGACAACTTGGGGGGCCTCGAAACAACTCTCAAATGACCTGAAAACAAATATTGTTCTACATTATGGTTTAGAGGAAGGCTACAAAAAGTTATCGCAGAGATATAAGCTGTCAGTGTCCACTGTGAGGAACATAGTGAGGAAATGGAAGACCACAGGCACAGTTCTTGGTAAGGCCAGAAGTGGCAGGCACATAAAATATTGGAGAGGCGAAGGATGGGGAGAATGGTTAAAAACAGCCTACGGACCTCCTCCAAAGACCTACAACATCAACTTACTGCAGATGGTGTCACTGCGCATCCTTCAACAATTCCGCGCACTTCACATGGGGAGAAGCTGTATGGGAGAGAGATGGGAAAGAAGCCTTTTCTGCACATGCACACCACAAACGGAGTCGCTTGAGATATGTATGTACATTTGGACAAGCCAGCATCATTTTGGAATAAGGTGCTGTGGACTGATGAAACAAAGATTGAGTTATTTGGTCATTACAAGGGGCGTTATGCATGGTGGCAAAAGAACACAGCATTCCAAGAACAACACTTGCTAACCACAGTAAAATTTGGAGGAGGTTCCATCATGATCTGGGGCCAGTGCCGGTACTGGGAATCTGGTTAAAGTTGAGGGTCGCATGGATTCCACTCAATATCAGCAGATTCTTGAGAATAATGTTGAGGAATCAGTCACAAAGTTGAAGTTACGCCGGGACTGGATATTTCAACAAGACAGCGACCCAAAACACTGCTCAAAATCTACTCTGTCGTTTATACAGAGGAACAAGTACAATGTTCTGGAATGGCCATCCCAGTCCCCAGACCTGAATATCATTGAACATATATATATATATATATATATATATATATATATATATATATATATATATATATATATATATATATATATGTGGAGAGGCGATCCTGTTTAGCACCTTCAGCCTAGGTTCACACTGCTGCGAATTAAAAATCGCTGTAAAATTTCGCGATTTTGCGAATTTCGCGATTTTGCCGCGATTTCGGCCGCAATTTAATGTAAATCGCGGCCCGAAATCGCAAAAAGTAGTACAGGAACTACTTTTTGAAATCGCAGATGCGGCGTCGCACTGATTAGGACAGTGCCATTGCCGACAATTGCCGCCGATTTGAGATGCGATTTGACATGTCAAATCGCATCTCAAATCGTTCCAAATCGTACCCAGTGTGAACCAGGGCTCAGTCTGGTTTTTGCAAAGACAGGCATGCTGATTGCACACCTGTGGGCTGGGTTTATATTCTTCCCAGGATTAGAGCTCCCACTTGGACAAGCAACATTTTTTAATACATTTTGACTTGATATACAAGCAATGTTTTGATATAAGAGTAGTGTCATGTCACAGCGGAGTATAAAATAGAAGAGAGGCGTCTCTAAGTGTAGCAATATGGTTACATTTAATGAAGGTACAACATTTAGAAACTCACATGGTTGATGATTAAAAGAGGCACGTCTAAGTATACAGGCATCCAGGGTAAAGCTGTCCACATAGTCCTTCCTCTGCACCACCATTGATGTTGTCCCTTCCACAAGTGGTTTAAGCCTAGCTTAAACCACTTGCAGACTGACAGCGGTGAGAGCCGGCAGTGAGTAGGATGGTCTATATGGATTGCTTTACCCCAGATGCCTGCAAACTTAGATGTGCCTCTTTTAATCATCTACCATGTGAGTTGCTAAATGTTGTACCTTCATTAAATGTAACCATATTGCTACAATTAGAGGTGCCTCTCTTCACTTTTATACTCTGTAGCTCCTGCTTCTAATCCCCTTGTAGAGACTTCCATTTGTGGACATTTTGGGGCAGATCCACAAAGAAATTACGCCGGCGTATCTATTTTCGGCGGCCACTAGGTGGCGTTTCCGTCGAAATCCGCGTTGAGTATGCAAATTAGCTATTTACGGCGATCCACGAACGTACGTCGGCCCGGCGCATTTTTTTCCGTCGTTTGCGTTTGGCTTTTTCCAGCGTATAGTTAAAGCTGCTGTTCTGAGGCGTACTCAATGTTAAGTATGGCCGTCCTTCCCGCGTACAATTTTGAATTTTTTGCGTCGTTTACGTAAGTCGTTCGCGAATAGGAATTTGCGCAGAATGACGTCACCGTCGTAAACATTGGCTGGTTCCGGTTTAATTTTGAGCATGCGCACTGGGAAACCCCCAGGGTCGGCGCATGCGCAGTTAAAAAAAAAACGTTGTTTACGTTGGGTCACAACGTATTAACATAAAACACGCCCCCATCACTTCCATTTGAATTCCGCGCCTTTACGCCGCAGATATGCTAGGCCGCCGTAACTTACGGCGCAGATTCGTTGTGGATTCAAACAAAACAAAAGTAAGTTACAGCGGCGTAGCGTATCTTAGATACGCTGCGCCCGGTGCAGATGTATGTGGATCTGGCCCTTTATGGTTACACAACTTATCACATTGCTATAATCTTTTTATGTGGACTATAGACTGAAGGGCTTATGAATAAATGGTTCTGGAATGAATCATTTGAGTTTCCATTATTTCCTATGGGAAAATTTGCTTTGATATACAAGCAGTTTGGATTACAAGCATGCTTTCGGAACAAATTATTCTCACAAGCCAAGGTTTTACTGTATTTCCACAATGCAGTTTAAACCAAAGTTTAAGATGTCCGCTGCTGAGCCACTCTGTCCTATCTCCCTGCATAGATGGAGAGGTTCTGCCTAGTACCTCTGATGAGAGTTCGACCAGTACAGACAGGGATGGTATGGCCAGATTGATATTAGCATGGTGGAAATAACTTTCTGTTGGTAAAGGTGTAGTGGACTCTATGGCTGCTGTTCTAGCAGAGGTGTCTGTGGAATAGCTTGTAGACCACTGTGCATTGGCTGTTGCATTGATTAACCCTCTCATGACTGAAGGTCTGAGCGAGTGTAAACTCACAGCTGAAATTGTGTCCACAATGCATAAAGGAAAAAAATTGTATTTTGTGACAGTCATGCTTAAAGAAATGCTAACATTGTGGACTGTACAGCCAGTATATATCCCGCAGTTCTCTCCTACGTCTACCACAGAGTATGGCTGATTGGAACTGGATATTACAGGCTGTACTGAGCAGAAATTGGCACTGTTGGAATAATTTAATGCATTGTTTTGTGTTAATGTGGAAAGTTGTCTCACAGTGTGCTTGATTGCTTCAGGTCAGATGTATTGAAAAAATGTGTTGACAAATGTGTCATGCAAGAACAGTCGCTGTTGGAGTATTGGACAACAAGGGGCGATGTGAAACTGCGGGAAGGTCCCATAGAGAGTAACTGCTTCCCTGTGTGTGGTCCCTCCTCAGACACTGTCCTAGCAGGTGATGGGACAAGAGTTCCTGGTGGTTATGAATTGGGTAATTTTGAGAAATCGTTTACCATCGGTAACCACACAGGTAGTAGCGAACATGAAACACAGATAGTGCTGGGTAACCTTCAGTCGGGGAGACAGAAAAGTCAGTCCTTGGAGAGTAGGTATGGGGCTCCCACTTAGAGACAGTTGCACCCAGGAAGTCTAGCAGAGGAGTTTGTGTATCAGGAGGACACCCATGTTCCCTAGGACTAGAACTTACGCTCTGAGCAGCAACCCAAAGGCCTAGGCATAAGGTCTGAAGCAGCGGTGCTGCAAGTGAGTTAGCCAGGAGGCTGAAGGTTTGAACTATACAGTAATGGGGGAAGCCCCATGCAAGGGAAATTTCTGTTAATTTCTTTGAACGTTGTTTCCTTTAAATAAAAGTGGGCTGCCAAGCCTTTAAAATACAGTCGGGACTGACACGTGTTCCTGAAACCGAATGCACCACTTGAATATAATAACCCTATAGCTTACTATATATACAGTATATACCCTATTACTCGAGTATAAGCTGAGTTTTTTAGGCCTTTTTTTAGGCTGAAAATGCCTCCCCCGGCTTATACTCGAGTCAGTGTCCCCACTTACTGTTCCGGTGTGTGTGAACATGCTCGGGGCCGCTCTGGTGTGTGTGGATGTTTTTCTGTCTCTCCGGGGCCGCTGTGTGCTTTTACTGAGACTGGTGTGAGCCGCGGCTACAACAAAATGGCAGGGACTTGTAAACAACGCAGGCCACTGTTAGACCTCTAGAGGCAGATCGTCATGCTATACAGAATATATGGATTGCTTTACCCCGGATGCTTGCATACTTAGACCTGCATTCTTTACGAGTCGCCACCTGCACACACCGGAGTGGCCCGAGCACACCCGCACTCACCGGAGCGGCCCTGAAACAGTAAGTGATTTAAGTCTTCTGCTGCTTGTTGGTGACACCAGTGTTCTCTGAGAAAGCACTGTACACCCTCTCCCTAATGCTGCCAGCACTGAACACTATCCTAGAATGACAAGGCTGAACTTTAGGATGTGGTGGTCCACAGAGGTGTGAGGGGTTTAGTCGCAAAGATATGGTCCCTGAGGCAGCGACCACTGTTTATCCAAAGTCTCCTTATACAGACTTATATTGCAGAGGAATAGAGGGGATATGTGTTACGGAACCATGAACCAGACGTACAACAAGAGATAAGTGAAAATAAGAAGGCTTTATTGAAAATCAAGCTGTAAAGCAAAAGTCCAAACGGATGGTGAAACCGAAGCAGAGTCTTGCGAAGCCAGAGGTCAGGAACCAGAAGGGTAGTCGGACGAAGCCAGGATCAGGAACCAGCAGGGAAGTCAGACGAAGCCAGGATCAGGAACCAGCAGGGAAG
Organism: Rana temporaria; assembly: GCF_905171775.1. NCBI lineage: Eukaryota > Metazoa > Chordata > Amphibia > Anura > Ranidae > Rana > Rana temporaria. The sequence continues at coordinate 159,526,222 of NC_053490.1, forward strand.
TCAGACGAAGCCAGGATTGGAACCAGAAGCAGCAGCAGTCTTAGAAGCATGTGAACACAGGAGGACCAAGCAAGGAACTGAAGCCACAGACCTCCTATATATATGAGCCAGGCATCCAGCTCCTCCCAGTGGGAAGGAGGAGCCGCAGGGTGGGAGGCTACAAGAGACCCAGAAACCAAGATGGCCGCCAGCACATGTCAAACGAAGGAGACAGGAGAGAGGTAAGACCATGACAGTACCTCCCCCTCAAGGGCCCCTCCTCCGCGGTGCAAAAAACGGTTTCTGAGGGAAATGTGCGTGGAAGGCTCGGAGCAAAGCAGGAGCATGGACATCTGCGGAGGGAACCCAGGAACGCTCCTCTGGACCATAACCACGCCAGTGGACCAAAAACTGCACCCGACCGCGGACCAGGCGTGAGTCCAGGATATTGCTCACCTCATACTCCTCATGATTGCCCACTTGGACCGGACGAGGCCGAGGAACCAAGGAAGTGAAGCGATTGCACACCAGTGGCTTCAACAGGGAGACATGAAACATGTTGGAGATCCGCATGCCAGGAGGAAGCGCAAGGGCATAGGCTACCAGGTTTACCCTGCGAAGCACTCGGAAGGGACCAACAAAGCGGGGAGCCAGCTTGGGAGTGGGCACTCGAAGGTTGAGGTTGCGAGTGGACAACCATACACGGTCTCCGACCTGGTAGGAAGGAGCAGGCGCTCGTCTGCGATCAGCCTGGAGTTTCTGGCGCTGCGCAGAGACCTCAAGGGACTTCTGGATCTGTACCCAAGAGGCGCGTAGGACGGAAAGGTGATCCTCCACAGCTGGAATATCCTGGGGAGAGAATGCCTCCGGTAACACGGCAGGTTGGAACCCATAATTGGCCATGAAGGGAGACGTCCCAGAGGAAGAGTTCACCGCCGTGTTCCTGGCAAACTCAGCCCAAGGCAGGAGGTCAACCCAATTGTCCTGGTGATCGGAGACATAGCAACGAAGGAATTGCTCCAAGGCCTGATTGGATCGTTCTGCGGCCCCATTGGACTGAGGGTGGTAGGCCGAGGAGAAGGAGAGATGAATCCCCAACTGGGAGCAAAAGGCGCGCCAGAACCTGGACACAAACTGACTCCCCCGATCCGACACTATCTCCTTGGGCAAACCGTGCAACCGGAAGACCTCCCAGGCAAAAATCGTGGCCAACTCTTGTGCAGAGGGTAACTTCTTGAGAGGAACACAGTGGCACATTTTGGAAAACTGATCCACAATCATGAGAATGCCCGTATGGCCTCGGGATGCAGGGAGGTCCACAATGAAATCCATCCCCAGGTGCGACCATGGGCGCTCCCCGGTGGCTATGGGTTGCAGCAGGCCCAACGGAAGGTGCCGAGGGGACTTACTTTGGGCACAAACGGAGCATGCCGCTACATATGCGGCGATGTCGGAACGTAGGGAAGGCCACCAGAACAGACGTGAAACAGCCCAGGACAGCTGATTCTTACCAGGATTCTTTTTGTGCCTCCTGTTTGGATCCTTCACAAGTTCTTAAAGGGCTGCATCCTGCACCTGAGTCCCAGGCCCAAGGTCACCCCCCCCTCCGGACTGGGGAGCTCCAGCTTGGGCTGCCTAAATTTGCCTGTACTACAAAGATCCTAACTTCTAGCACCTACTTAAGTAGAGGGTGCTAAACATATACAGTACTTTAACCTGGCTAAAATTTTTGCCATTTGGATCATGCATTGCTGGTCTCCATTCTTTATAGCAATATATAACTTTGTGACAATGGAAGTATTTACAGCAGGTTTACATTGTAGGATAAGAAAGAACACAATAGACAAGAATAAACATTATTCACGTCAATTGAACAAACATCCACATGAATTGACAATAATCTTGTCCCTGAAATGAACTTGCTGTTTGTAAAGATTTTAGCATCAATTATTCTTTCTCTTAGCTTGATTATAACTTCCTGCTGTTACCATGACATTGATAAAACCACCTTTGATTTTTTTCCCCCTTAAATACAATTACTGCATGAAAATCTACATTTAGAATGCAATACTTAAATTCTTTGATATAAAAGTTCATGGAAATCTTCCAGTATTTAGAATAATAATAAGCAAAAGCTTTGGGATATGATATTCATGGAAATTTAAAATTGTGCCATAGTGGAATAGTAAGTTATACAGGAACACAAAAAAGTAAAAAGTAAATATTCAAATACTGTATGTTGTTGTATATGTGTTGTATCTTTTTATCTTAGATATAACACAACGGGGCAGACCCACAGAGATCTGCACCTGCGCAGCGTATCAGAGATACGCTACGCCGCCGTAAGTTTTCCGGCTTTGGTTCGAATCCTGAAAGATTGCGCGCCAAAAGTTATGGCGGCGTAGTCTATCTCTGGCGGCGTAATGGCGCGTAATTCAAATTGGCGATTAGGGGGCGTGTTTCATTTAAATGAAGAGCGTCCCCGCGCCGAATGAACTGCGCATGCTCCGTTTCTAAATTTCCCGCCGTGCATTGCGCTAAATGACGTCGCAACGACGTCATTTATTTTTACTTAGATGTGAATTACGTCCATCCCGATTCACGGACGACTTACGCAAAAAAAAAAATCAAAATAAACGCGGGAACGACGGCCATACTTAACATGGCAGATCTAACTATACGCAACGAAATACGAGCTTTAACTATACGCCGTAAAAAGTCAACTAGAGACACCGTAAAAAAATGCGCCGACCGCTCGTACGTTCGTGGATCGTCGGAAATAGCTAATTTGCATACCCGACGCGGAAAACGACGTGAACGCCACCCAGCGGACGCCAAAGTATTGCATCTTAGATCCGAAGGCGTACGAGGACGTACACCTGTCGGATCTAACCCAGATGCCGTCAAATCTTGGTTTGAGAATTCAAACCAAAGATACGACGCGGGTAATTTTAAAATACGCCGGCGTATCAGTAGATACGCCGGCGTACTCGCTCTGTGGATCTGCCCCAATGTATTCAATATTGTGGATGGATCCACTCTGTTTTAGTCAGTGGCTCAAGGCAGTACAGCTTGTTATAAACGTAAAATGTTTACCATTGGTTCAAAGGGAAAGTTAAAGCAATCTGTGGGCCTTAAAGTGGAGGTCTGGTAAAAAAATTTAAATAAAAAAATAAAAGTCAGCAGCTACTAACACTGTAGCTGCTGATATTTAATAAGGACACTTACCTGTCCTAGTCGCCAGCGATGTCGGCCCCCGCCGAGGTCGATCCTCGAACCTGGCAGCTCCAGGCGCCGCCATCCACAGTAAGGGAAACAGGCAGGGAAGCCATGCAGCTTCACTGCCCATTTCCTACTGCGCATGCGCGAGCAGCGCGGCGCTTTCTGAATGGGCCAGATGCTTTCTGGGATACACACAGTTCCCAGATTGCAGCACGCCCCATTCACGAAGAAACCGAGTGTAGGAGGAGGAAGAGAATCCACCGTGGAGGCAGAAGAGGCAGATTCGGGACTTCCGCATAGCAACAGCTATTTTGGGTAAGTAAAACTATTTTTTTTTTTCATTTTTGGAGGACATTTTTTTTTCAGGGTGGAACTCCACTTTAATTGAAGCAATACCTACCTGGAGTATACATTACCTGATTATTCAGACAGTATGTTTGCCTGCATCAGTGTGACCTATTTCTGTTTGATTAATCAAACAGAAATTATTTTGAGGAACTAAGATATGAAACTGTTGCCTGGAAGTTATTACCGTATTTATCGTGGTATAACGCGCTCCCGCGTATGCCGCGCACCCCAAAAGCGACCCCCAATCCTGTGGAAAAAAAGTTATTTTTGTACTTACAGTTTTGGTGTCTTGCGCGGCGGCCTCGTCTGGTCCGGCGTCCTTCTGCGGCTTCGGGTGTCCTCTTTGGCGGGTCCGGCGTCCTTCTGTGGCTTCGGTTGTCCTTCTGCGGCGGGTCCGGCGTCCTTCTGCGGCGTCCTCGCGTCCTCCCCGCTCGTTTCCCGCGCCGAGTTTTGAATACTGCGCCAGCATATTCCGAGCGCAGTACACTCGGGCAGGCTCGGCAACTGTCGCGCTCACGTCCTGTACGTCCAGGACGTGACCGCGGAAGAAGCCGAGACTGGCGGACTATACTCGAGTGTACTGCGCTCGGTATATGTCGGCGCAGTATTCAAAACTCGGCGCGGGAAAGCGGGTATCGGCGTATATCGCGCACCCACGATTTTGCCCTGATTTTCAGGGCAAAAAAGTGCGCGATATACGCCGATAAATACGGTAATACTTCAAAATATTTTCTTGTGATGTTTTAACTAATCCATTAACCACTTGCTTACTGGGCACTTAAACTCCCCTCCTGCCCAGACCAATTTTCAGCTTTCGGCACTGATGAACTTTGACAATTGCGTGGCCATACAACACTGTATTTTTATAATTGTTTTACCACAAATAGAGCTTTCTTTTAGTAGTATTTGATCACCTCTGCGATTTTTATTTTTTGTAAAAAAAAAATTAAAAGACCAATTTTTTTTATATATATATTTTTTATATTTTGTTATAAAATTTTGCAAACAGGTAATTTTTCTCCTTCATTCATGGATCGGTATATAAATAAATGTTATATACTTCACTAGGTTTTATCTCCTTTTACCTGAAGTCCAGCAAAAAAATTATAAAAAATTCAGTTCATGTTACAAAAGAAATGCTGACCTTTTTTGAGAGGACATACTGTACTGAGACAGCTGTATGCAAAAAGGCAAAGGAATAGTTACTAGGTAAGGATGAGCTCGGTTTGGTGACCTTACTAAACCTAGAATGTTGAATCTAGGCTATGCAAGACAAATGACGTAGGGAGCTGAGCACTGCCCTGGAGAACATGTACCAAAGCAAACAAAAAAATGTTTGGTGGGGAGTTTGGTGGTGCGGGCCGGCACTTTAGGAGCCCTTCCTCCTTCACATTGAGCACGGTGACGTCACTGTACGCCGTCCCACTAGTGAAAACTCCACCAAGGTCACCTTCATTATCTTTAAAAACCTCAAAAACTCCATCCAACTTGAAGGGTCACTAAAGGAAAAAATGTTTAGCTGAAATTACTGTTTACAGGGTATAGAGACATAATAGTTAAAGGAGTTCTCTGAGCTAAAACTTTTAACCCCCGCTGTGCCTGGGCTGTAAAACTATACAAAATAAACCTTCACTTACCTGCCTACGATCCCCCAGTGTTCCGATATCGCCGTCCCGTTCTCCGGTCCCGGTCTCTTCCACTTCCTGGTGGTCGGTGACTCACAGTGCGCTCAGCCTATCAGCGGCCGCGACGGGACATTGCTGCGGCTGCTGATAGGCTGAGCGCACTGTGAGTCACCGACCCCCAGGAAGTGGAAGAGACCGGGACCGGAGAACGGGACGGCGATATCGGAACAACGGGGGATCGTAGGCAGGTAAGTGAAGGTTTATTTTGTATAGTTTTACAGCCCGGGCACAGCGGGGGTTAAAAGTTTTAGCTCAGAGAACTCCTTTAACTGATTCCTTTTAAAAATGATTAAAAATAGATAAAAAAACAATCATATAATGTGCCTGCAGTTTAGTTTCGTTTTTGCTGTTGTTTGCTGGTTCTCTGATGTACAGAGAGCCACTAGAGGGCAGTCAGCCAATAGAGAGCAGTGATACTTTGTCTAAAACTCCTCAGCACCAATCCAGTTTCGTTTTACACACAGTAATCACACCTCCTTGATTAGTGACCACTGTGAGAAATCTCCCAGTACTGTGGTGATCAGGAAAGAGACAACCAGGAAGTGTCCAGAACAGAGAGGAATTACAGCAACATCAAAGCAAAAACGAACAATGTGGACATGAAACCAGGACTGCAGTAAGGTAAAGGAAGCTATTTAGCTAAAAAAAAAAATTCTGTGACCCTTTAATGCTATACTCTGATTAACCACATTCATACCGGGCCTATTCTGGCACTCCTCTCCTACATGTAAAAATCATCATCTTTTTGCTAGAAAATTACTCAGAACCCCCAAACAATATATATGTTTTTTTTAGCAGAGACTCTAGGGAATAAAATGGCGATCAATGCATCTTTTGATGTCACGTGGTATTTGCGCAGGAATTTTTCAAATGCGTTTTTTTTTAAATGAATAAATTTATGAATTAAAATAAAACAAAACAGTAAAGTAAGCCCAATTTGGTAACGATACTAGTATTGGTATCAGTACAATCCTAATATATAATGTTCCCACTGAACCAGGGAGACTATCCGGTAAAAGTCTGCACATCCAAACAGCCAAAATCCTGTCAAAAAGACCTACGTTTAGTAAACCATTGGCTCATCCCTTGTGGGGGTCACTATGTTATCAATGGACTAATATCACCAGACTAACCATACTAGGTACCCAATGAAATGCTGAGCCACCTGTTGAACTGTTGTTCAGTTCATGTCAAGACACAGTAGTATCTAAATACATCAGAAATATAACATAGAAAAAAAAAAAAACATTTTCAAAATGGGTTTTAAACTTTGCATCCAGCAGAATACATTTTGGTCTAATAATTTTATGAAAATATATGTTTTATTTTATATTTATAACAAAAAAAGTAGCTGAAAATACCACCAAAAGAATGATTTTAAAAAGAATAACAGTAGAGAAAAGTTTTTCTATCCGTAGTTATGGTCCAGTTCAACAGGTTTTCGAAATTTGTTATTTTTCATCGGTTTGGATCTATCGGGCAGCGGTCCATCGGTTCGATTTTAAAGCACGTTCTAAAATTTTTGACCAAAAGACAACGGACCGATGGGCCGTAGACACGGTCGGTTTGGACCGATGAAACTGGACGTCAGTCTGTTTTCATTGGTTTGGACCGAGCGTGTGTACTCGGCCTAAATGTTTTTTTTCTTTGTCTGAATTTCTCACTTCCTGTTCCTCCTCAGTAAACTTGCCACCATCATCCGAGCGGTGGTTAGTCCCAGATCAGCTTACTGAACAGCTTACTGAGGAGGAACAGGAAGTGAGAAATTCAGACAAAGAAATCAAAGAAAAAACATTTTTTGAAGGGAAATCGAAGGAAAAGGTAAGTGAACCTACAATGCACTAGCTTAAAGGAACCTATTTAGAAAATAAAAAACAAACCTTTACAACCCCTTTAACTACTTGCCGACCGTGCACCGCCATTCTACGTCGGCAAGTTGGCTCTGCTGGGCGAGAGCACGTAGTATAACGTCCTCTCTTCCAGTCGCCACTAGGACCGCTCGCCCCCGACTCCCGTGCGTGTGCCCGGTGGGCGCGATCGCCGCCGGGCACACGCGATCGCTCGTTACAGAGCGGGGACCGGGAGCTGTGTGTGTAAACACACAGCTCCCGGTCCTGTCAGCGGGGGAAACGCTGATCCTCTGTTCATACAATGTATGAACAGAGGATCAGTGTTTCCCCATGTGAGGCCACCCCCCCCACAGTAAAAACACACAAGGGACATACTCAACCCCTTCCCCTCCCCCTAGTGTTAACCCCTTCACTGCCAGTGGCATTTTTATAGTAATCCAATTCATTTTTATAGCACTGATCGCTATAAAAATGCCAATGGTCCCAAAAATGTGTCAAAAGTGTCCGAAGTGTCCACCATAATGTCGCAATACCGAAAAAAAATCGCTGATCGCCGCCATTACTAGTAAAAAAAATATATTAATAAAAATGACATAAAAATACCCCCTATTTTGTAAACGCTATAACTTTTGCGCAAACCAATCAATAAACGCTTATTGCAATTTTTTTTTATGAAAAATAGGTAGAAGAATACGCATCGGCCTAAACTGAGGAAAAAAAATGTTTTTTTATATATTTTTGGGGGATATTTATTATGGCAAAAAGTAAAAAATATTCATTTTTTTCAAAATTGTCGCTCTATTTTTGTTAATAGCGCAAAAAATAAAAACCGCAGAGGTGATCAAATACCACCAAAAGAAAGCTCTATTTGTGGGAAAAAAAGGACGCCAATTTTGTTTGGGAGCCACGTCGCACGACCGCGCAATTGTCTACTAAAGCGACGCAGTCCCGAATCGCAAAAAGTACTCTGGTCTTTGGGCAGCAATATGGTCCGGGGGTTAAGTGGTTAAGAGTGTTATATTCAAGTTAAATCTGTCATAACATATTTATTGTGAAATTACTGGTTTGAAGTTAGAATTTAAAACTTTAGTAATTTGTCCATTAAGCCACTTGCTTGAGTACAGTTTTTGAAAATATAGTAAATTACCTTAAAAACAATATATAATAATTATTTGTATATTGCTTTCTTATGGTAATTAACCCCTTGCCACCTAGGCCAATTCTGACACTTCTCTCCTACATGTAAAAATCATATTTTTTTTTCTAGAAAATTACTCAGAACCCCCAAACATTATATATATTGTTTTAGCAGACACCCTAGGGAATAAAATGGTGGTCATTGCAACTTTTTATGTCACATGGTATTTGTGCAGCAATTTTTTTAAACAGGTCTTTTTGGGGGGAAAAAAAAGTTTTCATGACAGATCGCCGCCATTACTGGTAAAAAAAAATAATAATAAAAATGCCATAAATCTATCCCCTATTTTGTAGATGCTATAACTTTTGTGCAAACCAATATATATTTACCAAAAATATGTAGAAGAATACATATCGGCCTAAACTGAGAAATACATTTGTTTTTTTATATATTTTTGGGGATATTTATTTTAGCAAAAAGTCAAAAATATTGCTTTTTTTCCAAAATTGTTGCTTTTTTTGTTTATAGCGCAAAAAATTAAAATCGCAGAGGTAATCAAATACCACCAAAAGAAAGCTCTATTTGTGGTAAAAAAAGAACATTCATTTTGTTTGGAAGCCATGTCGCAGGACCGTGAAATTGTCAGGTAAAGTGACGCAGTGCAGAATCACAAAAAATGGCCTGGTTATTGGGCTGAAGTGGTAATAAAATCAGGAATGTTGGTAGCTATATAGAGCACAGTGTAATTTTTATTTTTTATTTCTGCATTCTGTAAAAGCCCTGTACTTCACCAGTACTTGACCCAGCATTTACAGGGCTGTTACAGAATGCAGAAATAAAATAAAAAAATCTGCTGTGCAATAGATTTTTTTCATCAGACGCTTTTTTATCTGGGGGAATCTGAATGACTGCCTGCTTCCTGATGCAAGAGTAAAAACAAAGAAATGAACTCCATAAGCGGACTTTTTAGGCACAACTTATAAGAAAGTATTTATAAGTATTAGGCCTTGTACACACGACCGAACATGTCCGCTGAACAGTTTCCGCGAACATGTCCGACCGTGTGTAGGGCCTAGCGGACAGGTTTCCAGCGGACAAAAGTTTCTTAGCATGCTAAGAAACTTGTCCGGTGGAAACCTGTCTGTCGGACATGTCCGATGGTTAGTACACCTAACCATCGGACCGAAATCCCCCGCATGTGTCGAAGTGATTTGACACATGCGTGGAAGCATTGAACTTCCTGGTTCGCGCACGTCGCCGCGTCATCGTCGCCGCCACGTCACCGCGTTTTCTGTCCGCGGGGTATTTGGTCTGATGGTGTGTACACACATCAGACCAAATGCTCCCAGCAGACATGTCCGATGAAAACGGTCCGCGGACCGTTTTCATCGGACATGTCTGATCGTGTGTACAGGGCCTAACAGTAAGAAAGGATTTATTTATTAAATATATTACATACAAGTAAACATATAAAACAGGGAATGTATTGTATATCTACAACATTATCACCATACACTAATATAACCAAATACAGTCCTCTTGCATCCAACGCGTTTCGGAAGTACGGATCTCTCCTTTATCAGGAATTTATATTGACAGAGGAGGTTTTTATAATCTACAATATAATTTGAAAAAATGAGTATATGATAACGTACATATATGCCTGTGTATAAAACATTATACAGAAAGTTTAGCACTTACATATAAAGAGGTGATAGGGTGAATTTACATTCCATCAATTAAAAACAAAGGAAAACTTTGAGAGGCTGTGTTTTTTCTTTCTCCTGACTTTGCTTTTATAACTTGACCTTCAATATGTTTTTTTGAGATGTATATTAACATCTGTCCCATAGGGGTGATTCCCAACGTTTCTCTCTGCCCCACAGGTGAAAAATTGGCCAGAAAACTCACTGGGGTCAAATAAGTAGAGAAGTCCTGCAAAAAAGGGAGGGCACAAAAAGTTCTATAGTACAGTGTACGTGAAGGAAGTTGCATACAACCTAACAAAATTATATTGCATAGAAATATCTTTTATTATGTGTTTTAATTTATGTACCGGAAATTTGCAGGTGAGAGGGAACCAAAGGAAAGGATTTATATTGTGAAGAAGCTGATCTTAGCAGAAAATGTATAATAAAGTAGATTTAGGAGTCATTAAGTAATTATCAGGATATGTTCTATAAAGAAGATTTTTTTAAAAAAAGGGGGGGGGGGGTCTTTGTATTATATAATGATACTTTTGCAGTGTCAATAATTAGTAGTAACTTTAAGCGTAAGCCAATTGGCTAAAGATTACATTTTTCATCTCACAGCACTATGTTACTCTGTGGGGGTTTATTTACTAAATGGTGATATGGTGGTTTATTCACTAAATAATGTGGGGGCTTATTCGCTTAATGGTGATATGGTGTTTATCCACTATATAGTGATGTGGGTTTATTCACTAAATGGTTATCAGGGTGTGCACTAAGCACCCTCAGAAAGTTTCCCTCTAATGGCACTTGGTGCCCAGGCCCGGCATGTGGTCCTGTCTTACTGTGTCCTGGGCCAAATCTGGGAAAGCAGGGCGGCAACGTAGGCAGATATATAAATAAGTTATAAATTATTTTAAATAATACATACAATTTATTAGTTTCATTTTATTTATTTTTTGTAAAAAAATTGGAAAATTAGACCACATTTATTTATAATGGTAATTAATGAGACAATGTCCATTTAATATATGTCTTAATATATACTTTCCAGCAACTGCAAAAGATGGAAAATACTATACTAAACCTTCTAAATTTACAAGCTGTGCTAAAGGTTGCGCTGTGCGGTGCGGCTTCAGAGTCGGACGACTTTGAAGCCCCCCTTGTGTGAACCGACACTTAAAAATATCTTCTAAGGGACAGCGTTTGTAAATAGTTTTGATACATGTGTATAACTAGTATAACTAGTATAACTGCAATCACCTACATAATGCAAATTTAATACGTAACTTGTAAATATGTAATCTGTGGGTATCTAGCTCTGATACTAGCCAGTGCCTCACCAGCCACTGACCTCAACGCATGTCCCTGCACCATACTAACTATCCGAAATTTGGCAGATCATTCGGACCAAATTTTACTTCCGATTTTCGTATCGTGTGTACGGGCCTTTACTAAAACTGGCGCACATAGAATCTGGTGCAGCTGTGCAGGGTAATCAATCAGCTTTTAGGTTTTATTGGCAAAGCTTTTTTGAACAAGCTAAAGTAATGCTGGTCATACACGGGTCAAATTACAAAAGATCTTTCTTTCGAAAATCTTACCTAAGAATTTTTGTTCGTATTTCGCACCGTTAGTGGGCTGCAGCAACAGACAATTTTCGTGCGGCCATCAAATTTTAATAATCCAACATGTTGGATATTTTTTGAAAAAACAAACAATATTCTGATCAATGATGGGAGAATCATGCGAGAAATGTAATCGAAAAAGAAATGTGCATTTGCAAGGAAAGAAAGCTCCCGAAAAGAAAAAAAGGTTCCCGGAAAGAAAAGAAGGTTCCCAGACACGAAAATTCTTTTCTGTAGGAACATGAGGTGAAAATGAAGGTCTGGTCGGTCGAATTTCAAAATCAATCGGATCACAAAACTCACAAATGTTCTGATTTAGAACAATAGAAGCATTAGAAGCTGATTGGTTACTTTACACAGCTGCGCCAGACTTTGTATGCACTAAATTTAGTAAATCTCCACCTTTATACTTTTATTATTTTGATTTTTTTGCCATATATACAAATTCTGAAGGAACATTGTTCGTCATATAAACATCATAACTTAATTACTAATTTCAATCCCTCTACCTGGTAATTGTAATCCTAGACTGTGTTTATTGTTTAATGCAAACTGCCATTTAAAGGATATTGCTTAGTCGTAAAACACAAGTGATTGTTCACATTCACTAATCTAGTTGACAAGATGCCTGAGAAGATCTAAGATGTCTGTAAATTGCACTAAAATCACAAAGACACAGAGCACAGTGGACTGAGGCATCACCTAAGACACCACTGTATTCCTAAAATCATGTAGAATGCTCAAAAACAAGTATAAATGTCAAGCATGTAAGAGCATTATCATCAATCAATAGAAGATGTGAGGAGGTCCAGTCTGTAAGATTTGATGGAAGGTTACATGACTGCAATTTTTTACTTTTTTAGGAGTGTTCTTTTAGATTTTTTAAATAAAGTGGGTGGTGCAAAAGGCCGGTGCACTCTCTTTCTTCTAGTTATTAACATGGAACAATAGAGGATCATCACTGGACAACTCTTTACTGGTCCTACACAGAGCTATCATCTGGAGGAACTAAACTGTTGCTAACAAGGGATGGGCGAGCAATTTGGCCCGAGCATGAGCACAGGTGAACACTCTGCAATGCATTGAGCACTGCACAGTGCATTCTGCGCCTTGATTGGGCAATGCTCTGGGTCACAACTGATGAGTCATCAGCTGTCAATGGGCTTCCCCACTGACAGCTGAAAAAAAGTGCCGGTAAAACAAATAAAGAAAAAAAGGAGTGCCCCCTAGTCCATGGCAATTTTTTTTTTAAACTGCGTAGGGTCCCCCAACATACATACCAGCATGCAGTCTGGCAGGTTAGTTAAGGGAAAAAGGAAAAAAATGCCTCCCATAGCGTAGTAAATTAAGAAGCTAGGGTATTTATTAGAAATAAATGGACTCTTACATCAAATAATAAAATGCGCACAAAGACAAAAGCAGGCATTCCGGTGTGCGTCCATGTCAGTTTCTGGCCAAGCCCTACGCGTTACGTCACAACACGTAACTTCATCAGGGGACCCTGATTTTGTTTTTGAAACACATGGCAAAGCGTGTGTTTTCTTGCAGGTTGTCATGTGCTTGGAAATGTGCAGATGAGAATGCAGCCTACATCCAAATGAAAGTGTGACATACATTGCTGCGCATTGTAACAACACACAACAAAGCGTGTTTTCAGTGTGGGTTGCCATGCATTCAGAAACATGCAGATGCAATCCCAGCCTAAATGACATAGTGAGAGCGATGCGTGTTTGGTGGCCAATGCATTTTCTGTGCGGGTTGCCATGCATTCAGAAACATGCAGATGCAATCCCAGCCTAAATGACATAGTGAGAGCGATGCGTGTTTGGTGGGCAATGCATTTTCTGTGTGGGTTGTGTGATGCAAGCATGAGTGCCCTCTTAGAAAGCAGCTGTGGGGGAAGAGGAAGATCAGGGCTGCTCTCTGCAAAACCATTACACGGAGCAGGATACTATGACAAACCATTACACAGAGCAGGGACATATAGGAAACCATTACACAGAGCGGGGAAATATAAGAAACCATTACACAGAGGAGGGAAGTAGAACAAACTATTACACAGAGCAGGGAAGTAGACCAAGCCATTACACAGAGCAGGGAAGTAGAACAAACCATTACACAGAGAAGGGAAATATTGGAAACCATAACACAGAGCAGGGAAGTATAACTACCATTACACAGAGCAGAGTACTATAACACACCATTACACAGAGCAGGGAAGTATGAAAAATCATTACACAGAGCAGGTAAGTATTGGAAACCATAACACAGAGCAGGGAAGTAGAAAAAACATTACAGAGAACAGGATAGTAGACCAAGCCATTACACAGAGCAGGGAAGTATAGCAAACCATTACATGGAACAGGGAAGTAGAACAAACCATTACACAGAACAGGGAAGTATGAAATGTTTGTTGTTTAAAAAAAATGCCTTTGGAATCACTTTCATTTTCTGACTAAAGTTCCACTTCCTGCATCTTCCCTCCTCACTACACAGAGAAATGGAGTGTGGGCAGGGAATACACAATTCCAATCTTCCCCTTGTCCACAACCGTCATGAAGGCCCAGAAACACCCACAGTAACCCTTAGACCCACCCACATCAACTCCTACAGCTGCTACAAGTAACTCCAATAGCCTGCCCTGAAACTACAAAGGGCCCAAAGGATCATGGGAGATGTAGTATTATGACTCGCAAAGCAAGAGAACTTAGAAATTCAGCCAGGTGGAATGACATCTCAGACACAGAAACCTGATTTATACAGCTAAAGTAGGTAAGATACACATAAACTGACACCGGGGTTGTACTTCATTTACATGCACAATGCATATGTTGTTTAGGGGAGGAAAAGCTGGAGTTTGGCTTTAAGTTTTCTATATGTGAAATTAGGAAAAAGAAGTAAGGATTCTTTTTCACCAGTCAGAGTGGGATTTTCTGATGATATAAACTAAGGCAGGAGAAATGTTATTATTTGAACTAAAGAAAAAGGGGTACAGTAAGGAAAGGGAGAAATTAGGCCGTCATCCCTTAATATTGAAGTAGGCAACAGAAAGATACTGCCAAGCAGGATTTCAGAGGCTCCATCCTCTTCGGAGACACACAAGGCAGGCTGCTCCAGGCCTGCACACCCTGTTCCCTTCTCGGACAGGTGGGGTTGCCACTGGTGTGTAATTACAAGTACTTTGGGCCAGATTCACAAAAGAGTATCTCTGTTTTTATCGATGCGACTGATTCATAGAATCAGTTACGCATAGATATCCATAAGATCCGACAGGTGTAATTGTTTTACGCTGTCAGATCTTAGGATGCAGTACCGCGGCCGCCGCTGGGGGGAGTTTGCGTCGTAAACCAGCGCCGGGTATGCAAATTAGGAGTTACGGCAATCCACAACGGATTTTCGCGTTCACTACGTCGCCGCTAGTCTAGTTTCCCGTCGCAAAGTTAGTCGTCGTTTTTGGTGCCTTAACTTTACACAGCAATCGTATTGCTGTATAAAGTATGGCCGTCGTTCCCGCGTCGAAATTTAAAAATGAACGTCGTTTGCATAAGCGGTGCGGGAATACAGAATTATGCTACGCGCGTCGCCGTTTGAAAAAATGACGTCACTGCGCGCAAAGCACGACGGGAATTGCGAAACGGAGCATGCGCAGTAGGTCCGGCGCGGGAGTGCGCCTAATTTAAATGGCACACGCCCTTTAGAATTGGCTCGCCTTGCGCTGGACGTATTTACGATACACCGCCGCAAGTTTCCAGGTAAGTGCTTTGTGGATCGGGCACTAAAACTGGAAACTTGCGGCGGTGTAACGTAAATGGGTTAGGTTACACGGCCGCAAATGTATGTGAATCTGGCCCTTTCTCCTTGAATAGCATAAGTGAAAATGTTCTACCTTCATGCACCTTTGAAGAAAGAAATATTTTCTGAAATGCATCGGTTGATTCTGTATGCATCAGTCACGGCACATTGCTTGTGACATCAATAGTAAATGTAGAACATTGTGCACAAACCATTGCGCCAGCCAAAAATGGTCTCTTTTTAAATGAATTTCTTTAGTAAAAATTGTATCTGTGATTTTACTCTTTAGTACGCTTTGATATTTGTGAACAAGTATAGTTTTGGGACTCTAAAATATCTTCCTGTTGTCTATTTCATTGTTATTATTTGAGTTCCTAAGGGTCAATTAGTAAAATCCCCCTGTAATTCAAAGGTTGGCTCTGGGAGACATAGGGCCAGATTCAGGTAGGGGAGCGCATTGTTACGGCGGCGCAGCGTATCGTATTTACGATACGCCGCCGTAAGTCAGAGAGGCAAGTGCTGTATTCACAAAGCACTTGCCTCCTAAGTTACGGTGGCGTAGCGTAAATGGGGCTGGCGTAAGCGCGCGTAATTCAAATGAGGATGAGGGGGCGTGTTTTATGTTAATTTTTGGTGACCCGACGTGATTGACGTTTTTCCCGGACGGCGCATGCGCCGTCAGTGGAATTTTCCAGTGTGCATTGCTCCAAAGTACGCAGCAAGGACGTCATTGGTTTCGACGTGAACGTAAATTACGTCCAGCCCCATTCACGAACGAGTTACGCAAACAACCTAACATCTTCAAATTTTGACGCGGGAACGACGGCCATACTTAACATTGGCTACGCCACCTAGAGGGCATGTTTATCTTTACGCGGCGTATCTCTTACGGAAAGGGCCTATCTTTACTGCGACGGGCAAGCGTACGTTCGTGAATCGGCGTATCTAGTAATTTACATATTCTATGCCGAAAACAACGGAAGCGCCACCTAGCGGCCAGCGGAAAAAATTGCACCCTAAGATACGACGGCGCAGGCCGTCATATCTTAGCTAGGCTTAAGTGTATCTCAGTTTGAGCATACACTTAAACTTACGACGGGCTTAGATTCCGAGTTACGTCGGCGTACTACTGATACGCCGGCGTAACTCTTTGTGAATTCGGCCCATAATATTTTAAGAAGCAGCACAGTATCTGTTTATGTTCAACTGACTGAAAAGCTGACATACATTGGTTCTATATTTTCCATTCAAATAGCCAGTTACACAAAAAAAAAAACTGACCTGATTTCCCCATCCATAAATTCAATGTGTATGCAGGAATTTACCCGCCATCAGAATACACAGATCAGCGCTGCACCCTATTGCCTACGGTGCTGATTGAGTGGAAATATACTGACAGGATGGTTGAGTAGTAATTGATCAGTAAATCGACTTCAGTTCAACCACATGGATTGAAATTCAGCTGGTCCTTTTGAAATTGGCCAACTTTCGCTCCATGTATGGCCAGCTTAAAGGGGTTGTAACGGTTTGTTTTTTATTTTCTTAATAGGTTCCTTTAAGCTAGTGCATTGTTGGTTCACTTACCTTTTCCTTCGATTTCCCTTCTAAATGTTTTTTTTTTTTGTCTGAATTTCTCACTTCCTGTTCCTCCTCAATAAGCTGTTCAGTAAGCTGTTCTGACTGACTAACCACCGCTCGGATGATGGAGGCAAGCTTACTGAGGAGGAAAAGGAAGTGAGAAATTCAGACAAAGTAAAAAAACCTTTAAGAAGGGAAATCGAAGGAAAAGATAAGTGAACCAACAATGCATTAGCTTAAAGGAATCTATTTAGAAAAAAAAAAGAACCTTTAGAACCCCTTTAAGTGATTTTCACTTAACCCCCTACCCCCTGCCTACCATCAAGCATACATCCATTGTTTCTATTCAGTTAAATAATAAAGAGGAGTTTGAATATGTGTTTGGTATTCAATTATTTTCAAACACAATATGACAAAAATTAAAGCTTATCATCTTTTTTTTCTGAAAAGAATTCCCGATAATTACAATTTCATTTCATTCTCTTTTTCTAAGGATTTTTTGCGCAGCTATGAAGAGAAACAGTTGGTGTTAATGATGAATGTAACTTGTAAAAAACACATTAGTCTGCATTAGGTTATACATAGAAAGAAACTTTTATCTCCTGTTTGATCATCAAATTAAATAGCCTACTGACTAATGTATTATAATGAAATCGCTATTCCACATGATATTTGTCTGGGGATACTAAATGGAAAATGAATGCAAACAGAAAGTGTTCCATTACTGTCAAGATCATTATCCTGGAAACCTGTGAATGTTTATATGTGACATAGCTTCCTCTAAAGTAAACTTCTGCAGATATGCTCTGGCACCTGCTAAATGAATAAACATTTGCAAAATCTGAAAAATAAACAATTAACTTCTGGACAAATTAATATGTTGATATACGGTCATACTGTGTGAATGCTTTCCGCCATGTTATTCATTTTTTTGGGGAAAGACAAAGAAATCAATACAAAACTACACTTCCCTGAGCACACAGTTAATGAACTGATATAACAAAAAAAAAATCATCAATAATTATATATTGTAGACATTTTCCTATACATTTTGTTTGCAGCAGAATAGAGTAGGGTAGCTGATAGTTTTGAGAGCTGATCATGTTGTGTTATATGTAGAAGTATCATTTTTGGGGATCATGGGCCAGATTCACGTAGAATCGCGGCGGCGTAACGTATCGTAGATACGTTACAGCGCCGCAAGTTTCCATCGCAAGTGCCTGATTCTCAAAGCACTTGCATGAAAACTTACACTGGCGGCCTCCGGCGTAAGCCCGCGTAATTCAAAACGGCGTGTGCCATTTAAATTAGGCGCGCTCCCGCGCCGGACCTACTGCGCGTGCTCCGTTTTGAAATTCCCGCTGTGCTTTGCGCGAAGTGACGTCATTTTTTAGACTAGCGGCGACGTAGCGAACGCGAAAATCCGTCGGGGATCCGCCGTAACTCCTAATTTGCATACCCGATGCTGGTTTACGACGCAAACTCCCCCCAGCGGCGGCCGCGGTACTGCATCCTAAGATCCGACAGTGTAAAACTATTACACCTGTCGGATCTTAGGGATATCTATGCGTAACTGATTCTATGAATCAGTCGCATAGATAGAAACAGGGATACAACGGCGTATCAGGATATACGCCATCGTATGCCTTTTGTGAATATGGCCCAATATTCTTAAATAATACATTTTAAGGTAGAGGCCAACTAAGCTGTCAGTATTTTTAAACTGTGACATTCAATGTGAATATTTGAAGAACTAGCTGTTAGATTTCACAGGACAGTTGGTTGCACAAGGCAAGTTGCTTGTTGAATGCTGTAGAGCAGTGGTTTTCAACCCTGTTCTGACGTAGCCCCAACAGGCCATGTTTTTGGAATTTCTCTTTGGGAATTTCTCTAAAATAGTTGTCTAAAATACCAAACCATTGACCTGCAGACATGGGCTGTTGGGGGTACTTCAGGACAAGGTTGAGAACCACTGCTGTAGAGCTCTTCATGAACTTTTTGGTTCAACTTTTCCAGTATTAGAAGTTCATATAAATGGATAGTGTGAGTGGTGGATGGGAAGTAGAGTTATGTTGTGAGTCTAAACTTTTTTTGTGAAGAAAAATGGTGATGGGTTTATTTATACCTGTCCAATTGTTACTTACCTTACATAGTGGCCTGAAGATCTCCCCTGCCCTCAAGGCCACCTCCCCCCCCACAGTACAGATCTAGCCTAACAACCCTAAATCCCTCCTCCCAGCCTACCTCCTTAGTACAGAATCTCCTCCAAAACATGCCGACTCCCCAACACAGACCACTCAGTACAGACTGACCCCCCAGCACAGGCCCCTTCACACAGACAAAGCCCCCCTAACACAACATCAGTGCATTTTTGCACCTTAACATACAAAAACATTGTCCTGCTGCATTTTTTTGCAGTGAATCGTAATGCACCTTGAAGTTAGAGTACAATAAAAAAATCCCTAGCATTAGTGTCAGTGTATGCAATAATATCCCCAAGCATTGGTGTCAGTGGATGCAATGATAACCCCAAGCATTGGTGTCAGTGGTTGCGATAATATCCTCTAGCATTAGTGTCAGTGAATGCAATAATAACCCCAAGCATTGGTGTCAGTGGATGCAATGATAACCCCAAGCATTGGTGTCAGTGGATGTAATAATCTCCTCCAGCATTAGTGTCAGTGAATGCAATAATATCCCCAAGCATTGGTGTCAGTGAATGCAATGATAACCCTCTGCATTGGTGTCAATGAATGTAATGGTAGCCCCCAGCACTGGTGTCAGTGGACACAATAATAACCTTTGGCATTGGTGTCAGTGAGTTCAATAATAACCCCCAGCATCAATGTCAGGTGGCTGCAGCACCCCAGTGTGTCCTGTCCACAACTAGTGTGGGCCACACTGCCCTTAGTACACCACTGACCAATATTAACATAGAAAAAAAAGTATTTTTAGTACACAATGCAGCCACTGATCATAATGGGACCAGGTGCTCCATGCGCTAGGTCCCCTGGGAAATTGCATAGGGACTTCTAATTTGTAGTGATACGTCTTTCTTGATTGATTGTTAAACTGCTACCCACCATCTTGCTTAGTTGTCTAAGCTTCCTGACCATCTGTTGGTGACAGAAATTGAAAACAGAGGGACGCAAAGTGGCACAAAGGAATGTGCGGTCACAGGGCCTAAGGGTCCTGCTGCTACACCTACACAACAGCTAAAAGACATATAAATGCAACATCTATGGTCATCTTGATTGACCAGACCAGCAACTACCTTGTAAAAAAAAAAGTTTTGTTGTTGTATTTCACAATTTAGTAAGATTTGGGAACCACTGCAGCACAGGATACATAAAATTACTTGCAAACATGATTATTTTATGGTCCTGCTCAACAATGTTGAAGTGATACATTTAACTCACAGAATGTATTCATTTCTAAAGCATATTGAAAACAACATGTACCGTAATTCCATCTAAAATGTGTTTAAGTGACATAATTCTATACTTGCATAATGTTTTGACATAGCTATTCACAGTGGCCCAGATTCAGGTACGACTTGCGCGGGAGCAAGTGTGATTTGCGCCGCGCAAGTACGGATTTGCTCCCAGGCAAATTTGCGGGTGACCCAGAAAGCAAGCTAAGCCTGAAATGTGCCATTTTTGCACGGAGGCAGTTTCTCTGCCCCGGCGCAATTAAGGGGCAATTTTGCTCAGGGAGCAACTTGCGCTCTCATGGTTTTCCCTCAGCAAATATGCAAATGAGGAACTGCCACTGATTCATAAACTTGCGCGTGTGAGGAGCATTTTGCTCCCAAAGCGCGCAAGCTGTTTGGCCGGGGCAAATTTGCACTTTATAAAAGCAGGGGCAAGTTAGCAACAGATGGCCACAGGTCAGCTGGAGAGCAACTACAGCAGCACCAAGACGGACGAGCTGAACAAGCAGAGCACCCACACTTTCTGGATCTCACATCTGTGTGCCAACATGCCAGGGGCAGCTACAAAATAAAAAAAAGCTCATAATCTGAGCATCAATAAAAAAAAAAAATCAAAATCTGAGCATAACCAAAAAACAAGCTCATAATCTGAGCCACCAAAAAAAAAAAAAAATGGTCATAAATTTTTTTTTTCTTTTGGACATCCTTGGCCCAAGGGTGCCCCGGCTCTGGCTCCTCAGACGCCGTGGTGGAGCATGGGGTGGGGATGGAGGGGGGTGGGAGCATCAACCCCTACTTCATCTCTCCTGGCAGGTGGTGCCTGCAAGCCCTCCATGGAGTTGGCCAGGCGGTTGAGGACGGTGTTGGTCTGTCCCAACATCCTCATCTGCCATGTGGTGGTGATCCTCAACTGCCGTCGGGTAAGTCTCCCCTCCTCCCGCACAGCAGCAGTGTTGGCCTCCACCGCACCTGCCAACCTGCTCACCTCTGATGTTAATAATGCGGTGGCATCCTGCTGTTCAACCAGACAGGTCACAATGGCTGCGCAGTTGCCACTAACATCCTCCAGGGTCTCATTCTGTCGGTCCCCCCGGTCAGCATGGTGGGTGAGGGCCTGCTGGACAGAGGAGGAGGAGGATGCCAGGCTGTCCGCCACCCGCCTCAGGTCTCCCACCATCTCCCCTATATGGTGGGTCTGCCAGGCCTGCTCCTCCTGCAGACCCTCATGGAGGCTGGAGGGTACACCCCTAGTTTTAGAAAGAGCCTTCCTTGGAGGAGAGGCTGGGGCACGAACTGAGGGAGCAGAAGGGGAGGGGGTCACACAGGAGGGAGTGACACTGGAGGGGGGGACACTGGAGGGAGGGACACTGGAGGGGCTTGCCCTGGAGGGGGATGATGCTATGGTCGGGGGGGGTGGTGGGTCGGTCAGGGATGGTGGGATCCTCCTGGAGGGACACTGCTTCCTCCAGATTGAGGATAACGGCCTCCTCCACCACTTCCTCCTCCCTAGATGGACTCTGGCCGAAATCCTCCTCCACCAACATGCCCAGGATCTGCAGAGGGCCTGACTGCACCCCATGATGTTCTGGGGATGGCGTGGGTCGCCCTACAGCCGACGACGGCCCAGCCTCATCATCAACATCTGTGGATGACACAAAACAAAAATGTTGCTGGAGCAACACACTTATCATATGTTCCCTTCTACCCCCTCCCATGATACACAGCAGATATGAGAAACAAAAACTTGTTACATGTTCCCTTCTACCCCCTCATATGTTCCCTTCTACCCCCTCTCATGATACACAGCAGATATGAGAAACAAAAACTTGTTACATGTTCCCTTCTACCCCCTCATATGTTCCCTTCTACCCCCTCTCATGATACACAGCAGATATGAGAAACAAAAACTTGTTACATGTTCCCTTCTACCCCCTCATATGTTCACTTCTACCCCCTCCCATGATACACAGCAGATATGAGAAACAAAAACTTGTTACATGTTCCCTTCTACCCCCTCATATGTTCCCTTCTACCCCCTCTCATGATACACAGCAGATATGAGAAACAAAAACTTGTTACATGTTCCCTTCTACCCCCTCATATGTTCACTTCTACCCCCTCCCATGATACACAGCAGATATGAGAAACAAAAACTTGTTACATGTTCCCTTCTACCCCCTCATATGTTCCCTTCTACCCCCTCCCATGATACAGAGCAGATATGAGAAACAAAAAACTTACCAGTCCCCAAGTCCCCAACAGTGGAGTCATAGCCTGGCAGTCCCTCCACCTGCTCCAGCGCTAGACTCTGAGAGATGACCTCCTCCTCCGGATTGAGTCGCACAGAACAGGCTGGTCCTCCTCCGGTGCCCCTGCTGTGCTTTTTAATGAGGACAATTTTTTCCCGGACGCGAGGCCGCATGTCCGTGAACTTTTTCTGGATGTCCATCCAAGTCCAGTCCTCAAAGCCCAGGGCATTGATGTCTAAGGTTATCGCCTCAAATATTGCCCTCTTTTGGGCTACGGTAGTATTTTGGCGTTCAGCGCCATACAGAACAGCAGTATGGCGCGTCAGTGCCTCCAGCATGATCTCCATCTCCGCTGCCACAAAATTAGCCTTCATCTTTTTTTTTGGGCCGGGAGGTGCCATCTCGCAGCAAAGGGCAAAATTACCTTGCTCAGGGGGGGGTGGAACAAGCAGGATGTAATTTTGCACAGGACCTGCGCAGGTCTGCCCCTATTTATTTGCTCAGTGCAAGCAGGTGGGCAAAATTTGCCCTGAAAATAGGCGCAAACCACTGCTGAGTGGAAAAAAGATCATTTGCATAGGGCACACCCACTTTTACTTGCGCTGCCTTAGGCCCTGATTTTTGCCTTACAAAGGAGCAAGTTAGCAGACAAAAGGAATCCTGAATCAGGTGGCAATCTTTCCAATTTGCCCCAGCGCAGAGCAAATCAGCTGCTCTTCACATGTGCAACTAAAGGGCAAATCTACCTGAATCTGGGCCATTGTATCTACAATGTCCTACCATTTTATATGTACTCTCTGGTGCACCAAAGTCAAAATGCTTTGCCTCAGTAATAAGCAGTTGTCATTTATGATTAATGTTATATTGGAAATCTTATACAAATTTTGACTTTTGAACTGTTCTTTAATAAACTGACATTATATGGATGGCTGGTATTCAAAGGCTGTAAGATTCATTTTATTACTGTATTTGCAGGTTCTTAAAGCCTTAGGCCAAACAATTTCCAAAACGATTTAACTATATTTAAAATGACACTAAACTCTGGTTTAAAAAATATTATTGCTCTCCAAATTTTTTTTTTTTGCTGCTGTGATCTAACTTCCAGTTAGAGGGTGGCTGCATACATTCTCTGTGGTCCCAATGTAAGTAGGAACATAGGGCCAGATCCTCAAAAGGGATACGCCGGCGTAACTGCTGTTACGCCGTCGTATCCCTGTGTCTAACTATGGAACTGATCCACAGAATCAGTTTCCCATAGTTAGGCAGAAGATCCGACATGTGTAAGGGACTTACACTGCCAGATCTTAGGATGCAGTACCGCATCCACCGCTGGGGGCATTTTGTGTCGAAATGCCGCCTCGGGTATGCAAATTAGCACTTACGGAGATCCACAAAGCTTTTACGCTTCGTTTTTTCTCCGTAAGTTTTAGTTTGCAAACGCAAAATTAGGGCTGCTTTTACAAAGTGTAAACTGTTTACACCATGTAAAAGCAGACCCTTCTGTCCAGCGACGCAATTTTTTTTTTGTTTTGAATTTTTTTTTCCCGCCGTATCTTTTATTTTCCCTGACGCAACTTTATTGACCCGTCGCAATCCACAAAGCTCGGCGTAACGTAATTTCGCGCTATGCACATCGGGAAAATGACGTCACGAGCATGCGCAGTACGGCCGGCGCAGGAGCGCGCCTAATTTAAATGGGAATCGCCCCCATGAAAAGAGGTGAAAGTGATTCACAAACAAGATACGACGGCATTTGGCTAAGATCCGACAGGCTTACGGCTTCGTACGCCTTCGAATTTTAGGCTGCAATACTTCGGCCGCCGCTGGGTGGAGTTTGCGTCGTTTTCCAGCGTCGGGTATGCAAACTAGCTTTTACGGCGATCCACGAAGCTACTCGCGTGCGTTACGTCGTCGCAAGTCGTTTTTTCCCATCGCAAAGTTAAGCCTGCTTTTTCATGGCTTAACTAAACACCAGCCATGTTAAAGTATGGCCGTCGTTCCCGCGTCAAATTTAAAAAAAACATTTTGGCGTAAGTATGTTACGCACGTCGCCATTCACAAACGTCAGGGCACCGTAATTTCGCGCAAAGCACGTCGGGAAATTTACTAACGGAGCACGCGCAGAACGTTCAGGGCGGGAGCGCGCCTAATTTAAATGGTACACGCCCCATTTGAATTAGCCGGGCTTGCGCCGGACGGCTTTACGTTACACCGCCGTAAGTTTACATGCAAGTGCTTGGTGAATCAGGCACTTGCGCTGAAAACTTGCGGCGGTGTAACGTAAAGACGATACGCACGCCGCCGCGATTCTTTCTGAATCTGGCCCATAGTTGCTCACTCATTCTCACCACTTAAATTGTCTAGGGACTAAGGACTATGAGATGTGTAGTGTGCATGGAGTAGTGCCAATGTCCACAACCAATGTGCACAGCTTGTTTCAAGCCTTTGGAAGTGGGAGGAGAGTTTGGTAAACTTATGGAGGAAGTTACAAGGATATAGGAAAAGGAGAGCTTCATTTTAAAGAACCGGTGTATTGACTAATTCCGACATTCAATACATTTGGGGGATATCGACTCACCCAGTAGGGGTGGCACCTTTTCCTTAGGCCCCAAACTCAAATGGACATGTAGAGAAAAGGAAGGGAAGGGACCAAGGAGTTCAAAATGGGACAAAAGGATAGGGCAGACTGCGGTCTTCACCTATTGGTATGAAAATTTGTTTAATGGTATCAAAATTAATATGAAAAGACAATAGGCAGATTAAAATAATAATAATATATAATAGGAGGCAGAAAAACACTGTAAAAAATATTTTATGAAAAATAGATTACAGGACCATTAGGTATGAATTATTTAAAAGAAATATAAGAATATTGTTTAGTGTCAAGCCTCATACACACGGCCGAGGAACTCGACGTGCCAAACACATCGAGTTCCTCGGCCAGTTCAGCCCTGAAGCCGCCGAGGAGCTCGGCGGGCCGAGAGCTTCCATAGAACAACGAGGAAATAGAGAACATGTTCTCTATTTCCTCGCCGAGGTCCTCGTCGGCTTCCTCGGCCGAAAGTGTACACACGGCCGGGTTTCTCGGCAGAATTCAGCCAGAAACTCGGTCGGAAGCTGAATTCTGCTGAGGAAACTGGTCGTGTGTACGGGGCCTCACTGTATGAGGAATGTTTTCAAGGATTTATAACTAACAAGTTGCTAATTTATCTTCGTTAAACATGTAAAGTGTAAACTGTAAAGTGGAAATCTAAACAGAATACAGTGGGGAAGGGTACATTTTTAAAGGGGCTGTAAAGGTTTGTTTTTTATTTTCTAAGTAGGTTCCTTTAAGCTAGTGCATTGTTGGTTCACTTACCTTTACCTTCTATTTCCCTTCTAAATGTTTTTTTTTCTTTGTCTGAATTTCTCACTTCCTTTTTCTCTTCAGTAAACTTGAAATCATCACCCGAGCAGTGTTTAGTCAGCCAGAACAGATTACTGAACAGCTTACTGAGGAGGAACAGGAAGTGAGAAATTCAGACAAAGAAAACAAAGAAAAAAAACATTTAGATCCACAAAAGGATTACGCCGGCGTATCTACTGATACGCCGGCGTAATTTTAAATTTCCTGCGTCGTATCTTTGTTTTGTATCCACAAAACAAGATACGAAGGCATCTGGGATCGATCCGACAGGCGTATGTCTTAGTACGCCGTCGGATCTAAGCTGCAATTTTTCGGCGGCCGCTAGGTGGCATTCCCGTCGAAATCCGCGTGGAGTATGCAAATTAGCTAGTTACGGCGATCTGGTTAAATTTCGAGCATGCGCACTGGGATACCCCCAGGGACGGCGCGTGCGCAGTTAAAAAAAAACATTGTTTACGTCGGGTCACGATGTATTTACATAAAACACGCCCCCATTACATCCATTTGAATTCCGCGCCCTTACGCCGCAAGAGATACACTACGCCGCCGTAACTTATGGCGCGAATTCGTTGAGGATTCGAAACAAAATAAAGTAAGTTACAGCGGCGTAGTGTATCTTAGATACACTACGCCCGGCGCAATAATGCGCCGTTGTACGTGGATCTACCCCACAGAAGGGAAATTGAAGGAAAAGGTAAGTAAACCAACAATGCACTAGCTTAAAGGAACCTATTTAGAAAATAAAAAAATAACCTTTACAACCCCTTTAAGTCAGGTTTTTATTGTTGCATATCCATTGCTGTATGTTCCATTAAAAAATGTAATCCTCTCTTGAGTCAGAGAGGTGGGCTGATGATGTCACAACCTCTGTATCAGAGGTAGCTTTGTATGCATTGCTAGAATACAGTGTTTTCTATAAATGGCCGACTCTAGTGTGTTCCAGCTATGAGACAGTCTGTATGCTGTAACACAGTGCTGTATGCTGTACTGTATGTGGCCTCAGCTACATACAGTTTATACAGCACATCTAGCACCCTCACATATTAGTGAGGGACATAGTTCATTTGGGCCAGCTTGGCCAAAATGAACTATTTAACTGCTACCCTACCCGCCCATAGTCAAATGACGTCCACAGATGGGATCTCCCATCCTGGGTGGATGTCACATGATGTCCTGGGCTTCCCGGCCGTCTAGGGGGCGTGCGCTCGCACCCGCGGCATCGCTCGCAGCCCGGTGCGGGTGCCTGGCGGCCACGATGTCCGCAGGTCACCCGCGATGTGCCGTGATTACAGCAGGATCGTGGATCTGTGTGTGTAAACGCACAGATCCACGTCCTGTCAGAGGTGAGGAGACCCATGGTGTGTTCCCAGTACAGAGGAACACAGATTGGTCTCCTCCCCTTGTGAGTCCCCTCCCCCTACAGTTAGAATTACTCCCTAGGGAACATATTAACCCCTTCAGCGCCCCCTAGTGTTAACCCCTTCCCTGCCAGTCACATTTACACAGTAATCAGTGCAGTTTTATAGCACTAATCGCTGTATAAATGTGAATGGTCCCAAAAATGTGTCAAAAGTGTCCGATATTTCGGTCACGGTCACAATAAAAACTGCAGATCGCCACCATTACTAGTAAAAAAATAGAAAAAAATTATAATGCCATAAATCTATCCCATATTTTGAAGACGCTATAACTTTTGCTCAAACCAATCAATATACGCTTATTGCGATTTTTTTTTTGCTAAAAATATGTAGAAGAATACACATCGATCAACCTAAACTGAGGATTTTGTTTTTAATCGTGATATTTATTAAATCAAAAAGTAAAAAATATTGTGTTTTTTTCAAAATTGTCGCTCTTCTTTTGTTTATAGTGCAAAAAATAAAAACCGCAGAGGTGATCAAATACAACCAAATGAAAGCAATATTTGTGGGGGAAAAAGGACATCAATTTTGTTTGGGAGCCACGTAGCACAACCGCGCAATTGTCATTCAAAGTGCGACAATGCTGAAAACTAAAAATTGGTCTGGGCAGGAAGGGGGTGAAAATGCCCTATAAGTGGTTGAAGTGGTTGTGTACTCCTTTTTGACATTTGTACCTACAAGTAAGCCTATAATAAGGCTTAACTGTAGGTACCACGTGGTTTAGGAGATATTCACCCTGCATGCAGCTGCTGATGTCATCTGCGCATGCGCAGTAAAGGTCTGGCATATCATGCCGGACCTTGCCGGAACTAAGGACCATCACGACTCCAGCCACTCACAGCACCGGAGCTGCGAACCCAGCAGAAACGCAGAGGGGAAAATGTCAGCTCCCTCGGCGTTGACTGCGATGTGGGGACCTCGTTCTAAGGTAAGTATTTCATAATGAGCTAGTATGCGGTGCATACTAGCTCATTATGCCTTACAGTTTTTCTTTTGGTTTGCGGGTATACAACTGCTTTAAAGTGTAACAAAAGCTGGAGTTCAGCTTTCTGTGCACCTGATTTTGCATTCTCCAGTTTTAGTAAATCAACCCTATTGCTTAGTGGAGTGGATAGACTACAACTGGTGTCAGCTTTTTATTGCTGTATGTTCCAATGGAAACAAACCCTCTCTTCCTGTCTAAGTGATAATTGGGTTAAATAATAAATAAAAAATAAATAAATAAATAAATATTTTGTTTAACTTTATGCGCATGAAATTACTTATTTTTAATCTGTATATTAAAAACTGAAGCCTGCACTACTTTATTATCATACAATATACATTCATAAACAGTACAAAAAAAGACACAGAGAGATGAGGGTAGAATTTAAAACATTACAAGCAGTCAGAAGGAAAAGGTAAGTGAGTGGCATATCTTTGGACATGGTCAAAGCAAGGCAGAAGTGTCAAAGGAGAAGGAATCTAAAGCTTGTACAATAATGATGTTTTCCTGACAGGAATACACTTGGTAAATGACATATATATGCCTTTTAGGCAGTCACATACAATGTACAATATCTTTAACCAATGTTATATAAATAGGTCAGAACAATTGTCACATCCGATGATAAATGGAAACTGGGAAATCAATTCAGTCTACAGTTAATTAAATGCAGTTAATTAAGACGGAGTTCCAAGTCGATAATTGGGCTGTTGTGTTTAGAAAAACACAGCGAGTAATATTTAACAAAGTTCGCTGACAATTAAAGCCTGGTGAGAAAAATTATTTTTCATGTCACAATGCTCTGACATTAACAAGTCATATTATGCAGCTGCACTATTCCCACAGAGATACATAACATTATTACAAGGAAACAATGTTGACATCATTTTATAAACTCTGTCTATTGTGGATGGAAGACCATGAGAAATGTAAACCACATTCACATCTCTTAGTACAAGATGCACACATTATATAGCTTCTCTTAGCATGTATTCACATATCCCAATGTCAATTCTAAAATGTCAAAACCTGTTTATTACAGATTTAATTTAACCACTTCAGCTTCGGAAGGTTTATCCCCATTCATGGCCAGGCCATTTTTTTGTAAGTGCATAGTTTAACTGACAGTTGTGCGGTCTTGAGATGCTTTACCCAAATACAATTTGTGTCTTTTTTTTAAAAAAACAAATAGAGCTTTCTTTTGGTAGAATTTGATCACCTCTGCAGTTTTTATTTTTTGCGCTATAAACAAAAAAATACAACAATTTTGAAAAGATAAAAACAATGGGGCAGATTCACGTACATCGGCGCATATTTCCGCCAGGCGTAGCATATCTAGGATACACTACGCCGCCGTAACTCATTTAATTTTTTTCGAATTCTCAAAGAATGCGCGCCGTAAGTTACGGCGGCGTAGTGTATCTTTGGCGGCGTAAGGGCGCGCAATTCAAATTGATGTGATGGGGGCGTGTTTTAT
Organism: Rana temporaria; assembly: GCF_905171775.1. Taxonomy (NCBI): domain Eukaryota; kingdom Metazoa; phylum Chordata; class Amphibia; order Anura; family Ranidae; genus Rana; species Rana temporaria. The sequence continues at coordinate 159,556,104 of NC_053490.1, forward strand.
GTAAATACGTTGTGACCCGACGTAAACAACGTTTTTTTTGAACGGCGCATGCGCCGTCCATGGGGGTATCCCAGTGCGCATGCTCCAAATTAAACCGGAACAAGTCAATGCTTACGACGGTGACGTCATTCTATGCACAACCCTATTCGCGAACGACTTACGCAAACAACGTAAAAAATTCAAAATGCGAGGCGGGAACGACAGCCATACTTAACCTTGAGTACGCCACCATATAGCAGGGGTAACTATACGCCGGAAAAAGTCGAACGCAAACGACGTAAAAAAATGCGCCGGCCGGACATACGTTTTTTGGATCGCCGTAACTAGCTAATTTGCATACTCGACGCGGAATTCGACGGAAACGCCACCTAGCGGCCGCCGAAAAAATGCACCTAAGATCCGACGGCGTACTAAGACGTACGCCTGTTGGATCGATCCCAGATGCAGTCGTATCTTGACAATCCTTTAACCACTTAAGCCCCGGACCATATTGCTGGACAAAGACCAGAGCACTTTTTGCGATTCGGCACTGCGTCATTTTAACTGACAATTGCACGGTCGTGCGACGTGGCTCCCAAACAAACTTGGCATCCTTTTTTCCCAGCAATAGAGCTTTCTTTTGGTGGTATTTGATCACCTCTGCGGTTTTTAGTTTTTGCGCTATAAACAAAAATAGAGCGACAATTTCGAAAAAAATATATATTTTTTTAATTTTACCATAATAAATATTCCCCAAAAATATATATAAAAAAATATGTTTCCTCAGTTTAGGCCGATACGTATTCTTCTACATATTTTTCGTAAAGAAAAATCGCAATAAGTGTTTATTGATTGGTTTGCGCAAAAGTTATAGCGTTTACAAAATAGGGGGTAGTTTTATGGCATTGTTATTAATATTTTTTTTTACTAGTAATGGCGGCGATCAGCGATTTTCTTTCGGTACTGCGACATTATGGCAGACACTTCGGACACTTTTGACACATTTTTGGGACCATTGGCATTTTTATAGCGATCAGTGCTATAAAAATGCATTGATTACTATAAAAATGCCACTGGCAGGGAAGGGGTTAACACTAGGGGGTGGGAAAGGGGTTAAGTATGTTCCCTGGGTGTGTTCTAACTGAAGGGGGGTGGACTCACTAGGGGAAATGACTGATCGCTGTTCATACATTGTATGAAAAGACGGTCAGGCATTTCTCCCCTGACAGGACCGGGAGCTGTGTGTTTACACACACAGTTCCCGGTTCTCGCTCTGTAGCGAGCGATCGCGGGTGCCCAGCGGTGATCGCGACCGCCGGGCACACGCGCTTCGCGAGGCAACGTAGAGCTATGGGCTCTCGCGCAGAAGAGCCAACCTGCCGCCGTAGAACTGCGGCGGCTGGTCGGCATGTAGTTAAACAGCTTAGGAATTTATTCAATATGTAACAGCCGATGAAGAAGGCGAGGCCATGCCTTCGGAACGCGTTCTGATTGGACAGACAGCATGTGAGCGGCTCCCCAGTTTGCAGCCCTGGACCACTCCCACCCAGAGACACACAGCGGACATCTCCATGAGGCTTATCGAGGCTCCAGCTGAGGGCTAACACACAGCTCTCAAGGATCCCTCAATAGAGACTTTCCAGCGGCCTCCTGTGTTTCTGTGACACTGCATGTGGAAGTTCCCACCTGCTTTAGCATTCTGCAAGTACTCCAACATTGTTCACGCACGTTTTTAGTGTTATTTTATACTTATATATACTGAATAAATTCCTAAGCTGTTTAAAGGATTGGCTTGACGCTTCTCTCTCCTCCTCGGGAAACCCCAATGCCTTGCAATGCATTAATTCGCAGAGTTAACCATGTGCATGGGTAAAGATGTGTGGTATGTTTTGTGGAAGGGATGAGTGATGTAGTGGCTAAACGTTTATGTTTCTGGAACATCCCTTGCCCATCTGCTGATCTGCTGTGTATGACCCTGGCCTGGCTTACGTCTGAGATGCTGGTACTGCCCCTTTGCTGTATATACTATTTGTTGTTTTTTGATCTGTTGTGCAGTCTGTACGTAGCTGATGCTACAGTTTATACAGTGTTCCCAGGAAACTTATCTATTAGTGAAGGACTAAGTTGGTCCAAAAGAACTACCGTATTTATCGCGGTATAATGCGCTCCCGCGTATACCGCGCACCCCTAAAGTTGCCCCGAATCCTGTGGAAAAAACGTTTTTTTTGTACTTACAGTTTTGGTGTCTTGCGCGGCGTCCATCGGCGGCCTCGTCGGGTCCGGCGTCCGTCTGCGGCTTTGGGTGTCCTCTTCGTCGGGTCCGGCGTCCTTCTGCGGCTTCGTGTGTCCTCTTCGTCGGGTCCAGCGTCCGTCTGCGGCCTCGGATGTCCTCTTCGTCGGGTCCGGCGTCCTTCTGCGGCGTCCTCGCGTCCTCCCCGCTCGTTTCCTGCGCCGAGTTTGAATACTGCGCCGACATATACAGAGCGCAGTACACTTGTGTATTGTCGGGCAGGCTCGGCAACTCTCGCGCTGACATCCTGTACGTCCAGGAAGTGAGCACGGAAGAAGCCGAGACTGCCCGACTATACCCGAGTGTACTGCGCTCAGTATATGTCGGCGCAGTATTCAAACTCGGTGCGGGAAAGCGGGTATCGGCGTATACCGCGCACTCACGATTTTGCCCTGATTTTCAGGGCAAAAAAGTGTGCGGTATACGCCGATAAATACGGTATATAGAATCACAAAAAAATTGTAGTTAGACTTTAATGTTTACAATATATGACTTATGAGTATTTGTTGTTGAACAATGATTGAATTTGCAGTTTTAACCGTTTTTTAATCCTCATATTTCCATATAGTGAGCAACTGCAAATTATAATCTTGTTTTTCTGTCCTTGTGTGAAAAAAAGATCACTTAACACTTCAAAAACAATTAACATGTTTCTCCATTTACACTTGAAATGCCATGACACTAAAGGAGTTGATCAAATTAGTTATCTATTCCCACATAGCAATAAAATGAATAAATAAAAAACATGCCAGAGGTAAAATCAAGCTGGAATAACATTATTCATTTTTAATATTCTTTAACTATGCAAAAAATATACAGTAATTTAGCAAACCAATGTTAAGAGTGTGGTTTTTCTCACACATCCTAAGTAGTGTTTGCATCCAGACTAGCTATTAGAGCTCTAGTGAAACGCGTAGTATAATGAGGAAGGTGTTTGAAAAATATGCGCAAAAAAAAAAAACTTAATTCTAGCACACTTCTATGAATCACTTGTAAAAGCACATCTAAAATAGAGGGTACAGTTTTAGGAAGAATCTAATCGTTTTTAAATGAGTTTGCAAGTTTATAATTGGAAAAAAAAATGTTACTTAGAAGGTTGAAAAATGTTTTAAGTTTAGGAAAAAAAGTCATGTTAGAAGCAGGTATGTGTGTATTTACCTGGGTGATGCTCATGAACAGTTTTGAAAATCTTGCTCAAAGTTCTGCAATTTTTCTGCATACACTATTGAGATCTAGGGAAATGGGGTGAATCTTGTTATTCAATTCCAGCCATTTGAGGGACTAATAAGCAAACTTTAGTCAAACGAAAGACATAGAAATCCAGACACTGTCATGGTGAGCATGTACCATCTGCAAAAAAATAAAATCTTTACCTTCACTCAACTGTCATCTATCCTTAACGGATCCAACAGACACTAACAATATGGCTAATATGAGCTCACCCTTTTATAAAAAGGGGTTGGGTTATCCAATTCCTCAAATTAGAGATTTTGGATATAATGGAGGCAATATGGACTCTCATGGTATGAACTTACAAAGATAGTTTACAAAAATATATACATTTATTTTACAAACTTATACATAATAAAAACAGCAAATTTTAACCAAAAGTCTAGCGTATGGGCAACTTAAGATGAGTTTTTTTTTTTACATTTTTCTTTTAATTTTTGGCTTTCATTGATCATCTTTTTATTTGGAGTGGGGCTCCCATATAAGATAACCTTGTATCTTCTTGCAAGGTCTGCTTTAATTAAAACGATTAAGCAAAAAGAAGGACATTGGCAAAGATATTTTCATACAGAAAAAAAGCAATTTTCTAAATATTTGGTTAATTCATCAGAATATTGACTTTCTTTGCAGGATGAAAAAGATGTTACAACATTCAGAGCAGGTCTGGAGCCAGAGGAGGATGCTCTGTGTGCACCTAATTATTATGTCTGGGACTTTCTTCCAAACACACCATTTGTTTAGTTCTTCCAAATTAGTACATAATAAATCAGGTGCCACCAACATCCCAAGGATGGATAGGGCATCATTTTTTTTTTCTTTCGGGTGAGATCATAGCTATTTATTGAAGAAAGCACAATTTCTTATATTTTCTTCTTGCAGTTGCTGAAGCTAAAAGTATTTCAAGTTGTTATTTCTTCTTTTATATTTGATTAAATAATAATAATATTAATAATAGCAATAACTACTCATTTCTAGCCAACTTTATTTTGTATAATGGTGCATTCAATAAATAATAAATAAAACACATTGTTGTGTTGATCTGCTATTTTTTACATTAAGAAGCATATATTAATAACATATTTGTTACTCCCTTTGCAAAATAGAATAAGTGAGTCCTTGTACAAATAGCAGTTTATACTGCTAATAATTGTTTGGCGCAAGATTTCTTTCATGCCAGTGGTCCGTTTTATATTTGTGTGTGTTTTATTTGTTTTAGGAACCTTTTACACACATTTTAGAAGTTTGTTTTTTAATTGAAATAGCATAAGGTTCATATCTAGCGGGAGATTGTGTAGCAGCAATTAAACATTGCAACAGGGACACAAGCAGCAAATCTGACAAGCCAATCTGATCTCTTTGGTTAGTGTGATAAAATTAGATAAACATAATAGAATTTTTTTTTCTCCTCATTCTCTGTATGGTCAACATTATTCTGCACCCTGAATAGATTTCTTAGCCACCCACAACGTAGTAAAACCAATATTGATTTTTTTCCAAACAAAACTGTCTTGTATTAACATAAAGATCTATCATGGTTCTTTCAAAAGGTACTTCATTTTATGTGTTTTAAACTAATCTGTTGGTAATTATAAAAGCATCAATACATGCAGCAATACATTAAACCTAGTGAGAAAGTCCTTTATTTTGTCTTGTTCGCTAATCTTTTCCCACACATTTGTAAACATTTGTGAAATATTGGCTGTACAGTAACACTGTGGGGGAGATTTACACAAATTGGCGCACACAGAATCTGGAGCAGTTGTGTATAGTAAAAAAAGAGGTTAAAGCTGCGCCACTGAACCAAAAAATAAAAGTCAACTGAAACTAAAATATATGTATAGTCCCATTGTGCACCATTAAGTGTGCACATAAATAATGAATCCTGAAGATTAAATCATCCAAAGCTTCAACACCACTGTGACATCAAATATGTTTCCACACTGAAGTGAAGACCCACCACCAAGTGTTAAAGCCGCTTACCAGAAGGGCAAGCTCGATTAGCAATCGGCTATAGCCCAGCCTCGGCCTTTAGAAGCTGTAGTAGGCTCACGGAGTAAAAGTTTCCAGAGATGGCTTCCTACGCATTCACGGATAGACATGGGTAGAAAAGAGGTGTACCATAGCGTAATTCCATAAAACGTGTTTATTTTAAAAATGTAAGAGGTACTTACAGAAAACAGATAAATCGTTAGACATAAAAACAAATGCTGGCCAGCAACAAGCGGAGCCTTTGGCGTGGTGACGTCATGGTGTGATGTCAGTTGTGTATAGTAACCAATCAGCTTCTAACTTCAGCTTATTCCATTACGCTTTGCCAATAAAACCTAGAAGTTGATTAGTTACTATTTACAGCTGCACCAGATTCTGTGTGCACCAGTGTTAGTAAATTTTCCCCTGTGCCTTAACTTCCCCTATAAAGAAAGAGATCAGCCATGTGGGATTTCTGTAAGCTGTGGACTCAGTCTCCCTAATCCTCGCCTATTGTTATGTACTCTCTCTACTGCCAGCACACCTGACATGATTATTTAAGTGCTTTATCCACTTCAGCTCCATAAATGAGCAGGCAATTTTTTTGTATTACGGCACTGCGTCGCTTTAACTGGTCGTGCAACGCTGCACCCAAACAAAATTTACGTCTTTTATTTTTCACTAATAGAGCTTTCTTTTGGTGGTATTGTGTTATACAAACTATGGGATAGATTTAGGTAGTTTTTTTTTTTTTACTAGTAAGGGTGGCAATCTGTGACTTTTAGTGGGACTGCGACATTGTGGTGGACAAATACGACCCCAAATTACACTTTTTGGGGACCAGTGACATTATTACATTGATCAGTGCTATAAAAATGAACTGATTAATGTAAACATAACACTGGCAGGGAAGGGGTTAACACTAGGAGGCGAGCAATGGATTAACTGTGTTCCCTCAGCGTGTTCTAACTGTAGGGGGGATGGGCTGGTAGGGACATGACAGAGATCACTGTTCCCAATCACTGGGAACAGTAGATCTCTGACATGTCCTTAATCAGAACGGGAGATCGCCTTGTTTACAAAGGCAGTTCCCCGTTCTGCCTTTGTAACAGGCGATCGTGGGTCGCCGGCAAAAATAGATTTCTCCATGACCAGCGGGCATGCTCCCGCAGCATGCAGCGTAAGTGAGAGCACGCCCACCTGCAACTGCGCTTGCGTGAGCAGCCGTACAGGTATGCTGATTCACGCAGGAGAGCCCATCTGCCACAAAAATAAAATTTGGGCGATCTATGTATATTACCAGGATTGTAACCAATTTTTTTGCAGATTCAGATCTTTTGTTATGCTGAAGAAATAGCTGTTTGTTTCTCTGCGTCCATGTGCAAAATATTTTCTGTAAAACAATATTTTCTGTATTTTTTTTACATACAGTAATGTGGGTTTTAGAACCCAAGTTGTTTTTTTTTCTCCTACAGCAAGCATTTTCATATTGTATGCTTCTTGATAGATTTATTATTTTATTATCCCACCCGCGCTATAATCGAAAGATGGCTACAACGCAAGCCTTATTTGTCGGGAGGGCATCCATGTACGTCCTCCCAAGATCAGGAGTGGCGTGGCATGCTCTGTGATCAGCGAGTCAATTCGACTTGGCTGATCACAGATCGGTGTAAGGACCCCATTCCCTTATAACATGATCAGCTGTCAGCCAGCTGACAGCTGATCATGTGATGTAAACAGAAGATCTGTAATCAGCTTTTTTAAAACAAGCCAATCACTGGCTTCTGTCAGAGGGATATTGGTCCCGAACAGGGAGACCCACTGCTGCTATTCAGTGCCCACCAGTGCAACCTGCCAGTGCCCTCCACTGCCTCCTACCAGTGCCCACTAGTGCTCCCTATCAGTGCCACCTACCAGCGCCACCTATTAATGCCCACCAGTGCCACCTGTCAGTGCCCATCAGTGCTGCCAATCAGTGCCCATCAGTGCCTCATCATCAGTGCCACCTATCAGTGCTGCCTATCAGTGTCATCTACCAGTGTCTATCAGTGCCCATCAGTGACACCCATCAGTGACACCTATCAGGGCCACATATCAGTGCCACCCATCAGAGTGACAGTGCTGAAAGCTGAAAATTGGCCTGGGCAGGAAGGGGGTTTAAGTGCCCAGTAGGTAAGTGACTAATATATGCACTGTCATATTTCTAAAACAATTCAAATTGCAATATTTAAATTTATTTTTATATTTTACTTTACTGTGGGGCAACTAGAACCCACAAGTCTACAAATAAGGGTATTTGAAGTATTACAAATATACCACACTACATCAACAACAGGTAGGAAGGAAGCTGATAAAATACAGAGGGTTGGGAGGTTAGATTGTACTAGCAGCAAGAAGAATATCAGTAGAAAGTGACACTTTTCCAAAGTACTACCGGGCTGATTAATCCCAATGAAATGGGGCTGATATTGGCGAGTGAATAGCTCATTTGTCATTGCAGTCACAGTGAGAGAATGATCAGGATTAATGGGAGACTTTAGCATCTAGTCAGGGTATAGATTAGACCTCCTCCTCAAACTATGCAGCCATCCTTCATATGCGTCCAGGCTGACAACCTCTAGTAATCTTTTAGTCACAATCTTTATCTTTTCTACTGAACTGAAACAAAGCCTTTCAGTAAATATAACCAAGTCACAACTCAGAGTCAAAGGTAGGATGAGTGGTACAACAATGTTTTGAATGTGATCAAGCATTATAGAATGGTCATTAACATAAACAGGAGAGTATTTACAGAGAAACAACTGTTGTATCATACAGTACGTAGTGTGGGAATTAATCAAGGATGAGCAGCCAGATGCATTAAAAGTGGAAATATTGACATCTTCCTTCTTTTTGCTTCAGATGCATAAATGTATTGATATCAGAACAATTCTTTCATATTGGGTCCGCTGTAGTCCTTTCTGCTGCACAGTCTCTTCTGCATCATTCTTTTCACTGATATGTTTTCCTGCTACTATTAATGCATTGTCCAACCTTCTAGCAGATAAGGAACATGGAAAGCCAGACCTTTTTTTTCCATATCCTGCTGTGGAGAGTTCCCTTCACTTACTGTCACAGTAACATGACAAAAAAGTAAGAGCCGATCTCTCTCCCAAGTCAGGAGAAAAACCTACTTATGCCACATACACACGACTGTTTTTTCCGTCGGAATAAACTCAGTCTGTTTTTTCTGACGGAATTCCGCTCAAGCTGTCTTGCATACACACGGACACACCAAATTCCGACCATCAAAAATGCGGTGACGTACAACAATACAACAAGCCTGTGTCAAATTGTTTTCCAGCATGCATGTTTTTCTCTCTGTTGGAATTCCATACAGACGAACGGAATTTCCGATAGAATTTTTTTCTGTCTGAAAAAAAGTTAACATGTTAAGGCCGATGGGACATACACACGGTCAGAATATCTGATGAAAAAATGTTGTCTGACTTTTTTCATCGGAAATTCCGACCGTGTGTACGTGGCATTAGAAAGTTGCCACCAGACCAGGTATTCCCATTGGAACATTTCCTCTTGCCTCCTGTTCTTTTGAGAACTCTGGAATGTTGGATTTCTTACTTACTGTAACAGAGACAATGATCACCATGACAATAAATGAGGGTTAATCTCCTCAGGAGGGACTGACAAACAGCATTAAAGACACTTATTGACTCTAATTAAAATAAAACATATCTTACATACACTATAATTATCTATTATTTGCAGTGATAAAGATAAACAGAAAGGATGCTTTAAAGCAATTTGGTCTTCTTCAAACAGTCTGCCTTTTCCTCAACAGCTGCAAGGACTCCTTCACTCATATAATTGCAAAAGTATGCGACCATTAATTTGTGGAAAAGTCAAGCAAATTATTAATTGGCCATAGTGACTTTATCAAGATTTTGATATTGTTCTCACTGTCATAACAGTTGATTTTAGGTACACTGAATATGAAAGATCCATTTTTTCTGGAAGTGTTAATAATGTTATCCAAGAATGAATTGTTTCTTAAAGGAAGGAGTGGCCAAAATGTGTGGATGATGGATTTTAATCTGTTGTTGCTCTAATAATGTTTTTTCTAAGTGGATTATGACAAGAGTGCTGGCTATTTTATATACTGATGGCATTGGTGAAGGACACAGACATTTACATTCTTATGTGTCATATACTGCATGCACATTTTTGTTATTTTTTCAAAAAAGCCTTTTCGTTATGTAGCTATTATAACATTGTGTTTTTATCATTCTGTGTGAACAAACTAAAGAGAGCCATTTCAAATGTGCTGGAATTTAACCTTTTCTTTTTATTGTAACAAGTGTTTCCATCCACATATAAATTGTTTTGTTGATACGTATTTGGCTCAGTTTTAGAGATGACTCATCTTGAAAGTACCTAGCTTGTAATTAAGAAACATGTTTTGGTGTGTATTAGGCTCACATTATGGGCCCTTTAACTCTTTCAATGGCGATTGGTGGTGGGTGATCTTCATTAGTATTTGCAGCTTTTTAGTTTATCAGTGTACAGGTGACATTAACAGTATATACTGCTAATGCTGTGTAGGCTAGATAATTGTCAGAACCTCACTAATTGTAACACATCTGAGTGTTCTTACTGTATGTAGCACCCTGGTCCTAAACAGGGCTGCTAATAAATCTAGTTGTGCTTAGGTGGTAACTAGACTTGCTGATTGATAGTTTGATCCACTGATTTCTGTCCTAAGTCTGAGTCTCTCTCTTCTGGCAATAGGTGGCACTGTGTCATGATAGAAGATCCAGCAATTCTGCCATCAGTGGCAACGTCAGGAGAATTCAGTCCCGGCGCATGCGCGTGGCCATGTGCGCGAGGTGCGCGGCGGGAGCGGCGCGCCCGCTGACTGCGTTTTGGCGCCAAGGAAATGCTATTTAAACTGTCCAGTCCCTCACCATCTTGCTGACCAGTCTACAGCGTTTCCTGATAGAACCTGCACCTGCTACCTGTTTGATTACCGTTACCTGACCCGGCTTCCTATGACCTATCTCTGCCTGCAGCCTGCCCTTGACCCCGGCTTGATCCGACCTCCGACTCTGCTTGACCTCTGGCTTTGTTACCTGCCCGCCTGATAAACCGACCTGGCCTGGACTTGATTAACCCTTTCGGATCTGCTCCGTTCTCCTGATCTGCTACCTGATCCAGTGTGTACCTGTCAACCTTCTTCAGCAAGCGCTATCCCACTGTTCCTGTGTGCTTTGGCTCCGTACCTGGACCCTGTCTTCACCAGTCTACATCCTCTTCAGATCCGCTACCAGCTTACCACCAGGCGCTTGTGCCCCTCTAGACTCTTGACCATCTGTCTGCTCTATCAGGGGCTCCTGAGTCAGAGGCTTACGAGAGTCCGCTCCCTGCACGTTGGGCTCCATAACCAGGTACGTGACACACTGTTACTTTTGTCAGGATGATGGATTACAGTGAATTCAGGTGATGGGTAAATAAGTTGTCTCAGCCAATCAGCAGGAGTTTATTTGACCGCTGTGCATGCTGAGATAGGCTATTTATTTGAGAGGAGTCGGGTGATCAGGGTTTTTTGCACCCTTGGCTGTGGCCTGGGTGGGTGTGTGTCGAGTAACTCCTGGTTGCTAGGCCTATCCAGGAGTCAAACTGGCTGCTAGGTCTACGTAAGGCCTTTCCAGTAGTTCAGGGTTCCACAAAGGGGGAGCAGCAAAGGTTAAGCCTGAAGCCTTGGGCAGAACAGCGTGTGTTAGGGGAGCCTGATCATTGCCGGAGGTAAAAAAAAAGCAGTTGCCACAAAGGGATGACCACTCCTGTTAACAGAGGCAAGTTTTGGAAGGGATGAAGTTCTGAAGGAGTACCAGAGCTTCACTAGCTTCACTAGCTTCAGGGACTTCAAGCATCTTTCACCACCGCTTGAAGTTCAAAGGAACCGATTGCCGTGATGAGTCCCAGGATGACGCTTACTATGATTGACAGGTGAGCCCTCGTGGTCACGCCCTCAATCCTAGTAAGCATCATGTAAGCAAACTGTTTGATACAACACCACACACCATCTTTACAGATTGCTTGCATGAACTGTGCCATTACTCACTTAATGTGTGTGTAATGTACATAGCCCTCTGCCTGCTATCTTTTGCACATTGAATTTTAACATGGTCTTTGTTGACATTTATGTTTCATTCAGGCTATAAGGGAGATAACTTGAGCCCACTGCATGAAATTGTATATCACTGAATATCTCCTGATATTTTTATTAGCGCTGTTAATACTGTGATTTTATCTAGGCATATTGTTTTAATGAATTTTAATAATTAGTAATGAGTCATGCTGCCCTGAGCTGTACTGCCCTTGCTGAGCAGGGCTTAGCAAATTTCAAAGAAGTTCGGATGCCAATCACGAACCCCATTGAAACTAATGGAAGCTGAATTTACTTAAATTTAAAATGCCCATTTTCTAGTTTAATAGGCCAGGGGGTGTCAAAAAACATAGGGGTGGGCACTTCCCTGAGAAACACGTACTAATGAAAAAAAAAAAAAAACAGGGACAAGGGCCTCTTCCCGACAACGCTGGGCTGTGGTTGTGGGGGTCTGCAAGCAGAGGGCTTATCAGAATCTGGAAGCCCTCTTTAACAAGGGGGCCCCAGATTCTGGCATCCTCCCTATGTGAATGAGTATGGGGTACAATGTACCACTGCCAATTCACCCAAAAAAAAGTGTCAAAAATAAAAAGACAGGAGGCAGTTTTTGACAATTCCTTTATTAAAAAAATAAAATAATGTCCTTGATGTAGATCGATCGTCAACCACGATGCCCGCCGGACCTGAAAAAAATGTTCCGCCCCTGACAAATGCTAACCACCGAATGCTTGCTTTGCCTTTTGACAGTTTTTAAATAGGTAGGGGTGACATCACCTGGTGGCACCGCTCCCTTGTTGACATGTGCACACTGAAATATTTTGTTTCGGATTTTCGTTTTCGTCCAAAAAATAAATTTATTTAGTTTCTCCCGAAATTCATTTTTATTTATTTAGTTTTTCGTTGGAAATTGCATTCATCAGAAAATCCAAACAAATTAAGGCTGAATGTTCCGCCTACAAGCTATAGTAGAATTCTAATGTTGTATGACTAGTAATAATTATATTTATTAATTATTATTACTAGTCAACCAACAACAGAATTTTTCTATAGCCTATGGGCCGAGCATTTGACCGGAAATGTATGATTGCAGCGTCGTATAGTTTAGCTGCTCCGTCGAATCTTCTTAGAACTATCAAAAGACACCATAAGCCTTCAATGACAGATTTTACGTTTTTCGATGCTTTGTCGAATCTCCGTCCTTCATGTTGAATTGTTAAGTTAGTTCTAGCTATTTTACTGCTCCTCCTCTTTGGTTATTATCAGCCAATAAAATTTATCATCATCATTATTTTTTATTTTACTTCCCCCACCCAATTCCAGCAGCGATCTTTTCTCTCTATAATGTCGAATCTTTTCTCTCTATAATGTCGAATCTTTTCTCTCTATAATGTTGAATCTTTTCTCTCTATAATGTTGAATCTTTTCTCCCTATAATGTTGAATCTTTTCTCCCTATAACGTCCAATCTTTTCTCTCTATGTAGAATAATCTTGGACTAATAAAGTTAAGGTTAGGCACATTCGACCAACGAAAATAAAGCATTTGTTTCTGTCGGATCTTTCGATTTTCGGATTCTGTGCGTTCGTTTTCGCTTGTTAAAACGATAGCGAAAATACCTGAAATTCGGACGAAAATGCATTTGGACGAAAACAAATGCACATGTCGACTCCCTTGTGACATCACCGACTGGTGCATTCTGGGTCGGTGACATGACACCAGGTGACATCTATTTTGGACTCTTTTTTTTGGTAAATGGCCAGGTGTCCAAAGTACCCCATACTCATTCAGATGGGGTGTTGAGATCTGGGGATCTGATAAGCCCCCTTTTTTTTCATTCAGCTGTCAGCGAGGCCCTTTGACAGCTGATATCTCATCCGTTGTTAACTACTTTCCACCCGGCCACTGTACGGCTGGGTGGGTGCTTCCTCCTTCTGAGTGGATGTTCAGGAATGTTCCTCAGAAGGAGGGGATTGCGCACGTGCGTGCCTGCGCACTGGTGCGATCCTGATGTGCTCATGTCACCCAGACACAGCGCATCTCCGATCATCAGGAGGGCTCTGTGATTGTCCCTCTTGATCCCATGATGGCTGTGTCCAATCACAACCATCATGTGATGTAAATAGAGAGCCGGTTGCTAGGCGATTGGCTCTCCTCTCCTCACACAGAAGTTGTCAATGAGGAGAGCAGCCGGCTGGTGATCAGTGAGTATGAGCTGTTTTTTACAGATATTTACACACTGATCACCGGTCCAGTGTCCACACACATGTACCCACGCAATGTTAACACACAAGTCCCCAAAAGAGTGTCCCCAAAACACATGTCCCCACACAGTAAAAACACCTGTCCCCCACATATGTAACAGTAAAATCATATGTCCCAATGATTATCTGCACACATGTGTCCATGATCACCTGCGCACATCTGTGCATGATGATCTGTGTACATCTATCCATGATCCTACAAACCAATTATTATACACTTTTCAGGATTTCTTTAGCAAAAACATGTAGCAGAATACATTTTGGCTTAAATGTATGACACAATTAGATTTTATTGGATTTCTTTTAAAATAGAAAGAAAAAAATATATTTTTTTCCAAATTTACGCTCTTTTTTTCCTCTTAGCGCAAAAATAAAAAAACAAAGTTGTGAATAAGTACCACCAAAAGAAAGCGCTATTTGTGTGAACAAAAATTATAAAAATGTAATTTGGGTACAGCGTTGCATGACTGCGCAATTGTCATTGAAAGTGTGAGAGCGCTAATAGCTGAAAATTGGTCTGGGAAGGAAGGGGGTGAAAGTGCCCAGTATTGATGTGGCTAAGGATGCAGCAGCCGGCTTACGGTCGGCCCCTTAACAACTATCTATTTACACAAATACAGTATATTTAAGATTGCCATTAAAATTCATGTAATGTCCACCATGGGAAACATGTAAGGTAGATTTTAATGGTCACTAGAAGTCTTTTTTTTTTTTAAACATAATATGATGATACAGTAGGTCAGCGGACCTTCAGCTGTTGCAGAACTACAAGTCCCATGAGGCATAGTAAGACTCTGACAGCCACAAGCATGACACCCAGAGGCAGAGGCATGATGGGATTTGTAGTTTTGCAACAGCTGGAGGTCCACTAATTGCATATCTCTGCAGTAGGTGATGCTTACACAGTCAGTTAATGCATACAGTATATTAGACAATGAATCCATATATCATGTACATACATGCTATTTATCTTACAACTCTACCTGTTTTTGTAGAACATAGCATTTTCCCACTTCATCCTGCCACCAATTCCATATCCCACAGTCAATAGGTTCTCCTTCTGGACATGGAGAGTAAGCATTGAGGCATGCTCCCTACACTTTAATTTTTTTTACATATAACGACATATGAATTATCATCAGTAGGAAAAAAAATGTTTTATTGTATTGTAATGTAATGTAATTGTGGGAAAATGCTGTGTTCTTTTTATAAAAATAGGTAGAGTTGTAAGCTAATTAGCATGTAATTAGCATGTATGTGAATGGGGCAAAAGAAGTTAGAGAAGAAGTAAATATGTTTACACTTATGGGCAACTCTTAGGTTCAGTTCCACTATAAAGGAACAAAATCAAATTATATTGTGGTCTAAAAGGAAGTCCAATACCCCAGTGACATGATAGTTAGTGCATATATTAGACAATGAATCTATATATCTGTGTAAAACTTCTAGTGACCGTTAACAATCTAACCTAAACGTGTCTCATGGTGGACATTACATGAATATTAATGCCAATCAAAAACATACTATATTTTTTTATAGTACAAACCTTTTGGAAGAAAATGTCATGAAGTACAGTACTATATTTATAGAAACCTGATTGTTCTACATGTGCATCTTTAGACAAACTCTAAAGAAGTACTATATAAAAGCAGAAAATGTTATAATAATAAAAGGTAAGGAACTAACATGAAAATAATCATTACTTTTGGAACAATGAACAGTTAATGCTGAGACTACAGGAGTACAAAATACTAGACATGTGCACACTGAAATATTTTGTTTCGGAATTTCGTTTTTGTCCGAAAAATTATTTTATTTAGTTACTCCCGAAATTCGTTTTTATTTATTTTGTTTCGTTATGAAATGCAGTTGTCTAAAAATCAAAACTAATTAAGGTCGAATCTGTCAATTGAAGGCTTATGATGTCTGTCGAATGTTCTAAGAAGATTTGACGGAGCAGCTAAACTGTACGATGCCGCAGTCGTACATTTCCGGTCGAATGTTCTGCCTACAAGCTATAGAAGAATTCTAATGTTGTATGACACTAGTAATAATTATATTTATGAATTATTATTACTAGTCAACTAACATTCAAATTCTTCTATAGCCTATGGGCCAAGCATTTGACCAAAAATGTATGATTGCGGCGTCGTACAGTTTAGCTGCTTGTCTAATCTTCTTAGAACTTTTGACACACAAATCTTTAACGTTTGTACAGTATGTTTTTCTCTGCTTCATTGAATCTTCATTGTTCATGTCGAATGGTCTACTCCAACACTGTCTCTATGATGTCGAATCTTTTCTCTCTATGTCAAATTTTTCCTCTCTTTGTAGAATAATCTTGGACTAATAGAGTTAGGTTAGACACATTCGATCACAGGTTCGAAAGACACAGATTGCTATTGTCAGTGTCATGTCGATTCTCCTATCTATATTGAACTGTTGAAGCAACGAAAACAAAAATAAAGCATTTTTTTATGTCGAATCTTTCGGATTTCGGATTCTGCGCATTCGTTTTTGTTTGTTAAAGCAATAATGCAAATACCCGAAATTCGGACGAAAATGCATTCCGACGAAAATAAATGCACAAGTCTACAAAATACTGAGAAAAAAAAAGGAGCGTAAATAGGGTGTACGAGCATGTATGTTCTCACAAAGAAACTAAAAAGTAATTACTCACCCTGAGAAAACGCTTTTTCAGATTTCGAGCTAGTAAATTTTTGGTAATGAGTGAGAAAAAGATGAGCAGGAATTTTTGCTTTAAAAAGGACCCATACTTTAAGCTCAGAATCAGAAAACATGTTTCTTGGTGTCTTCTGTCCAGCCATAATAGAGACAACCATGAAATATGTACAGTATATTCAATTCACAGTTCTTAGACTAAACAGACAATAGCACTTAACATTTCTTAGTGTTATGGCTCTGAAAGTGTGCATATGCTTTGATTTAGTTCTTTACCATGTAAAAAAACTATTGATCAAAGAAACACATCACTATTTTAACAGATGCTAAATGAACAATGTATGGAAATATATTCTTCCCAATGCATTGCTATTTTATTTGTTGGTGATTGTGACTATTTATATTACATCTATCTGTAGTTCATCCATAAGTTTCAACAGTGTTAATCACACAAACAGGGTTAATCACATAAATCAATATTCACATATATGAATATGGGGAACAGGAAGTGCAGCGCTAAATAGAAATAATCTATGAAGATGATGTCATAAGCATATGACATGCAAAGGTGAAA
The DNA here is from genome assembly GCF_905171775.1 of Rana temporaria. Taxonomy (NCBI): domain Eukaryota; kingdom Metazoa; phylum Chordata; class Amphibia; order Anura; family Ranidae; genus Rana; species Rana temporaria. The sequence continues at coordinate 159,573,250 of NC_053490.1, forward strand.
TCCAAGAGGACAATTAAAAAAAATGTGAGGTATTGTAAAAGGAAAGAAAACCAAGACATCACACAGCATACAGGTAATACTATATGGAGTCCATCAATGTGTTTCCAAACAGATGAGTGAAAACACTACACAGGTGCAGTGAACAATGTGAGTAGTTCATAGGTATGCTTCCCAATGAATGGATCAAAACACTTCACAAATGATGCCAGTTCAAATGAATGAAGACAATAATAATGGCTTGTCTGTAGTAATCTTCACAATATCAAGTAAAGAAGATGGGTACTCTTACCAGCTGTGATGGACTTACTTGTTAATACTAACAGCAAGTCAGACAAGGCGTAGTGGTCTCAGCGGACCCTGGGCTCTGTGCGGATGGCTCTGTAGAGGTGGTCACTCCGGTTTGGATGGTGAAACCAGTCTGGTCAGATACCTCCCCTCCGGAACAGGACCCCAAATGGATAGGGCTGATGGTGAATGGCCAGGCTCATGAATCAGCACAGCAGGTGTGGATGTATGGAAACACAAAATAAATGCTTCCAATGGTGCAGATCAAAAAATAAACCTGTGAAGGCTTTATTTAAAATTGAATGGATACAATCACGTGAAAATTATAATAAAAAGCAGTATGGGGTACTCAGCATGTTACCCAACATATGCTGAGTACCCCATACTGCTTTTTATTATAATTTTCACATGATTTTATCCATTCAATTTTAAATAAAGCCTTCACGGGTTTATTTTTTGATCTGCACCATTGGGAGCATTTATTTTGTGTTTCCATACATCCACACCTGCTGTGCTGATTCATGAGCCTGGCCATTCACCATCGGCCCTATCCATTTGGGGTCCTGTTCCGGAGGGGAGGTATCTGACCAGACTGGTTTCACCATCCAAACCGGAGTGACCACCTCTACAGAGCCATCCGCACAGAGCCCAGTGTCCGCTGAGACCACCACGCCTTGTCTGACTTGCTGTTAGTATTAACAAATAAGTCCATCACAGCTGGTAAGAGTACCCATCTTCTTTACTTGATATTGTGAAGATTACTACAGACAAGCCATGATTATTGTCTTCATTCATTTGAACTGGCATCATTTGTGAAGTGTTTTGATCCATTCATTGGGAAGCATACCTATGAACTACTCACATTGTTCACTGCACCTGTGTATTGTTTTTACTCATCTGTTTGGAAACACATTGATGGACTCTATATAGTATTACCTGTATGCTGTGTGATGTCTTGGTTTTCTTTCCTTTTACAATACCTCCCATTTTATTGAATTGTCCTCTTGGATTTCACCTTTGCATGTCATATGCTTATGACAGCATCTTCATAGATTATTTCTGTTTAGCGCTGCACTTCCTGTTCCCCATTAGCCACTGACTTTGTTTGTTTGTGTACTGGCTGCTATATTGCTTTTTCTTTTATGTTTGTTAGCTAGCGCAGTTGTTTCCCCCACATTTCTACATGTATGAATATAAATGGAGAAAATGGTAATAGGGTCCTGAGAATACAATTTTGAAGTTGATGGACATGTTTTTTTTTTCTTGTTCAAATATTTTATTAGAAATTATCAAAAGTATAATACAGCGAAAAAAATCTAACAATGTAACTAACTCTTCAATCTTGAAAAAATAGGCTACATTTACTGTAAATAGCTTTTCTACAATTTGGCATATGTATAAATAGGTTAGATAGTTGGGGAGACAGCTACCCATTAAAGGTACACACAGACATAAGATGACACTCATTATGAAACAATTTGTCTTAGTTTGTAAACATTGATTAATGTACATGTGTTGTACATGTGTTGTCATCAATGACACTGGTCATCTCTGTAATGGTTTAGGTATAAATGTTTGCAGTATTTGTACTCAAGTTTTGCCTAAACAAGTGTCCAAAAACATCCTGGTACATACAATTACAGGTATATGAATATCATTAAAAGCTTCTAACTTGATTCTCAGGTTTACTACTATATATAAGAGTAAAGTGTACATGGTATACTTGGAGTGCATTACATTGTGCATGCATTGTTCAATATATAGTAACCACATTAATTGCAAATTATTATTTATATATATATATATATATATATATATATATATATATATATATATATATATATATATATATATATATATATATATATATATATATATATATATATATATATATATATATATATATATATATATATATATATATATATTTTTTTTTTTTAATTGGTGTAACAAAAACTGTCAAATTACTTCTGATGATTCAACACCTTTTTCAGACACCTTTGTCTGAACCTGTCAAACAGAAAATATGGACATGGGTATCAATGTGTTCCTTTGAATGTGGCTCCAGTATGTCTGCATGCTTTATGCGTCATTTGCATTATGCCAAGGCCAGACTAAAGATAAAGTAGTCTAACTGGTTTTGCATAGTTCGGGTTCTGAATATAGCAATGTTCCTTATTATCAATAAATGTACATATAGCCAAAAGCTTTGTAAAATGTTGAAATGGAATAATATAGACAAATATGCCAATGAAGAAACGTAAATATAAAGTAGTAGAATAAACAAAGTATGCCAGGGAAAAAGCAAATTAAATCAACAAAAAATGCTGAATGGACTACCTGAACTATTGCTGATATAATAACCAGAAGTTAAAGGGGTTGTAAAGGTTCATTTTTTATTTTATAAATAGGTTCCTTTAAGCTAGTGCATTGTTGGTTCACTTACCTTTTTTTTCGATTTCCCTTCTAAATGTTTTTTTTTGTTTGTCTGAATTTCTCACTTCCTGTTCCTCCTCAGTAAGCTTGCCCCCATCATCCGAGCTGTTCTGGCTGGGGGTTAGTCAGTCAGAACAGCTTACTGAGGAGGAACAGGAAGTGAGAAATTCAGACAAATAAAACAAAGAAAACATTTTTTTATCGAAAGAAAAGGTTAGTGAAACAACAATGCACTAGCTTAAAGGAACTTATTTAGAAAATAAAAACCTTTACCACTCCTTTAATGCTATGCCAATTCTTGTTAAAAACCATTAATATTGTTATTATTATTATTATTATTATTAATAATAATCTTGAAAATAATTTAACAAAGAAACAAGGAGAAACACCGTTCACAAATTCTAGTATCAAAGTATTAAAGTATCACATGACACAATTTTTGAGTTCTATCTGTGAAACAGAACACGTTTACCCTGATTTTCTATTCACATACATTGTACCTTTTTCATCATAATTTAAAAAAATAATTATATTGATTTATTTTCATCATATATACTCCCTAAAGCCTATACACTGCAAGCTTTTTACCCCAGCATACTGGTTTCCAGTCACCTTAGCTGAGAACTCTACAGATCTAATGTAGTTTACAGGTTACCGGGAGTTTGACCCAGCTTCAATGTTACAGGCTGACTGGAGAAGAAATTCCCTCCCACCACTACTGACACACCGTATGTCTTCTGGTAGTTACTGTGTAGCACCCTCATAGCTAGGCTGTTGGTTAAATTTGGTGTTGACTTCTGTTGTAGTCACAGAAGCAGTAATTGTTTATTATAGGCTGTTTGGGGTTTCACAGACTATAAGTCTGATTACTTCCCCCTGTTAATAGAGCTTGTGGTGGGAGGATTCAAATTACTAGCCTGAATATTTAGTAGGTTCTAGCACCAGGGCCGCTGATAGGCCATACAACTGGCCCTGTTGTACTGGGCCCGGAAGCAGGGGGGCCCGGGCAACCTAAACAGATAGCTAATTAATGTAAAAATAAATAAAAAATACACCAGCCATCGTTCGTCCAATGCCCAGGCACCGCTTTCTTTTTATGTTTTCTTTTTCTTGATAGCACTGTAACTTCAATGTGCTAGTATGTGGCTGCAGGGGGAGGGACTATTTCTTCTATTTCGGGCACGGAAGAGGCATTCTCCCGCGCCCGCTCCTCATGCTGGCTAAAGTCACAGCCAGCGCATCCTCTATATTGCCTTTCCTGGTGCCTTGCAGTGATTCCTCTCCCTCCTCATGAGAGAAGCAGTGAGGCGAGCGGCGGCGGCGGCAGAAGAAGCAGCTGCCATCCGACTGAAATAGTCCAGGCAGGATCAGGGAGGAAGTGGCTCCTGGGGCCCGGCCATCTAACATAGGTGTGTTGTGTGTGCTTGCTTGGGGAGGAGGATTCAAGATCTACTTCTACTGCAGCAGTCAGCATCTATACATCATGGCATTGGCAGCATGGGTGGCACTGTTTGCAGGTAGCACATGTGTTATGGGCCATAATACATGTGCTGCCTGCAGAGACAGCGCCACCCTTGTCGCAAATGCCAAAACACATGTGCTTCCTGCAGAGACAATGCCACCCATGCTGCTAATGGCATTATGCCATTCACGGCATGGGTGGCACTGTCTGCAGAACAATATGGCATTGTTGGCACTGTCAGTAGGTAGCACATGCGTTATGGCATTAGTGGCATGGGTGGCACTGTCTGCAGCACATTATGGCATGGGTGGCACTGTCTGCAGCACAATATGGCATTGGCAGCATGGGTGGCACTGGCCCATAATGTATGTGCTGCCTGCAGAGACAGTGCCACCCATGCCGCCAATGCCGTAATGTGCTGCAGAGACAGTGTCACCCATGCCGCCAATGCCGTAATGTGCTGCAGACAGTGCCACCCTTGACGCTAATGCCATAACGCATGTGCTACCTGCTGACAGTGCCACCCATGCCGAAAATGCCATATTGTGCCGCTGACCATGCCACCCATGCCACCAATGGAATAATGTCATTGGCAGCATAGGTGGCACTGTCTCTGCAGGCAGCACATGCGTTTTGGCATTAGCATCATGGGTGGCACTGTCTGTAGCACATTATGGCATTGGTAGCATGGGTAAGAAAAAAAAATATCACTTGTAGAAAAACCTGTTTCAAGGCAGAGTCTGGGGAGGGGTCATGGGTGGGGCTGAAGGTGGGACCAGGGGCGGGGCTGGGGGTGGAGCTGAAGGGGGCCCTGTAAGGTAGGCTGTACGGGGCCCCATCATTTCTATCAGCGCCCCTGCCTAGCACATCCCTGATGATGTGTGCCCAGATAGTGGCTGGGTTACTGTTAATAGACAGGAACCCTGGAGAGCTTTATCTCTTCTCCCTTTGTGGGGATACATCCATAACCTCAAGAGAATGGGACTGCTTGCCTATGAACCCCCTTCCTGGACTGGAAACCTGGCTTCTCTACTGGAGGTTGTATCTCTGGATTGATCATTGTCAGGATTCGTGAGTAGAGCCAAACTCGTGTGTGCAGTATTTGATGATCCTACATCTGCAAAAAGCTAGACCATTTCAGCCTATTTCTTCTAGCTTATCCATCAATCCCCCTGGTTTCCAGCTGGGAGTGGATACTGTATTGCTGCTGCTTAGAGAGAGAAAAGAGTCCTCGTCAATTTATGCATTGAGCATTTTGGAGTGGATGAGATACTGCTGTGTGCATGACTTCCTGTACTGCTTAGAGAGAGAACATGGGCACATCTACAGTGGCTCCTTCGGGGGTAGCACTATAACTGTATGACTTAATCTTTTAAAGGCCTGTGCCTAACCAATCATGGCACTCTTATGCTGCGTACACATGATCGGTCAATCCGATTAGAACGGTCTGATGGACCATTTTCATCAGACCAAACCGATCGTGTGTAGGCCCCATCGGTTATTTATCCATCGGTTAAAAAATTAGAAACTTGTTTTAAAATTAACCGATGGATACCTAACCGATAGAAAAAAAACGATCGTTTGTAGGCACGTCCATCGGTTAAAAATACACGCATGCTCAGAATCAAGTCGACGCATGCTTGGAAGCATTGAACGTTTTTTTCAGCATGTTGTGTTTTACATCACTGCGTTCTGACACGATCGTTTTTTTAACTGATGGTGTGTAGGCACGACTGACCATCAGTCAGCTTCATCGGTTAACTGATGGAAAAATCCATCAGACCGTTCTCATCGGATTGACCGATCGTGTGTACAGGGCATTAGGCTCTTATTTGGCACTACAACAATGTGTAGATGATAAACCAAAGAACAGCAAAGGAAGACTGTGGGAGCCATTCACAAAATAGTATCTACCACTTCAAGAGCAATGAAAAATAGCTTTACATTTTTTTTTCAAGTCATCAAAAAAATGCTTGTAAAATAAGGAATGCATTATTCCATCCAAATTTTCAATATTTATCTCATGAAACTGATCTGAATTTTATCACATTATTTCATATCTAGTGGGATGGACACATCAGAGAGGCAATAGGCACCGGTCAGTTTTTATTGCTGCCTGTGCTCCCGCTAGAAAAATTCTCTCTATTTCTACTGTTTCTACTAATCATTGAAAGTGAAAGGAAAATAAAATCCCACATTTTGTGTTGACATTGAAACACCAGTAGAGGGTAAATCTAACCCTTCCTTATACTATACAAAGTGCAAAACAAAAAAAAGAAGGATTGATTGATTACTCTTTAAAGTAATTTTTGCTGTGACATTTGGTGAAGACATTGCTATCTTTTGACATGGTTGTTAGCTCTTTCTAGAGAATAGCCATTGTCATTCTCTGATGTTCATGAAAGTGTCACCTCACAGGTCTGGAGTGGTTTTTCTGTGATGTAACCATTCTTACACAGAACAGTTAGGCCCCATACACACGAGAGGATTTATCCGCAGATACGGTCCAGCGGACCGTATCCGCGGATAAATCCTCTCGAGGATTTCAGAAGATTTCTATGCGATGGCGTGTACACACCATCGCATTGAAATCCGCGCTGAAATCCTCTGCCGATGACGTGTCGCGCCGTCGCCGCTATTATGACGCGGCGACGGGCGCGACGCTGTCATATAAGGAATTCCAAGCATGTGTCAAATCATTACGACGCGTGCGGGGAATCCCTTTGGACGGATGGATCCGGTAAGTCTGTACAGACGAGCGGATCCATTTGTTGGAATGGATTCCAGCAGATGGATTTGTTGAGCATGTCAGCAAATATCCATCTGCTGGAAATCCATCCCAGAGGAGATTTCTCCGCGGATAAATATCCGACGGAGTGTACACACCATAGAATCTATCCGCAGAAACCCATTTGATGGGATTTATCTGCGGATAGATTCTATGGTGTGTATGGGGCCTTAGGATATGTGTTAGCAAAGCAGTATGTGGGTGTGTTCAGTTTAATGGTTATTGTGTTAGATACTAGTTTTTAAGTTTATCTTAAGACTACAACAACCAAAATAATTTCCGTGTTGACAATGAGGATACATCATTCAGATATTTCCCAGATATAATTGATCCTAAACCACCTCATCATTAAGATAATGAGATGTTTAGGGATGTGTGTCAAATTGTAATGTGACATCTAAATTTCTTTTGCATATGCTCTAAGACCTGTAATTACAGTTAATCTGCACATTTTAAGACTATGCTTCGTCTACTAATATGGCTTGAGAGCATTGGTGTTTTCTGGTGTTTATCTTTTTTTTTTTCAAATAAAGGTTTTATAATGGAATATAAAATAATGCTTCTGTCTTGAAAACATGTTTGCCATAAATATCTCCAAAGATATTTGTGAAAATTTAAATGATTCTCACTATATAAGACATATGTTGTAACAAGGGATTAGACCATTGTAACAGTGGTGGACCGTAATGCAGGGTGCAGAGACAAAGCCCCCTATGTCTGCATCTGGCCCCCTAATCTACATGCAGGGTGCCGGACGCATGGATTCTAACGTTTTTTTTTGTTGTTGAAGCACCCAATTAGAGTCAGAGGCTCAAATAGGTTTCAAAAAAGGGTAGGCTTGGGGCACAGAGCACTGCACTCCGAGCCCACCCAGTTGTAGGCCAATCAGGAAGCGGGTCCTGAGTCCCGTTTCACAATTGGCTGAAAGGAGAAGCGATCCTATTGGCCTAGGAGGAAAAGGGAGGAGACGCATGGCTGCCGAGATGCCAAGGAGGAGTTGCAGAGGAAGCCCCTGCCCGTCGCCTGGAGGGAAGCGCTGCCTGCACCATAGATGGGGCAAGTGTGGGGCTGGTAACTGACCGGGGGTGCTGTGGGTGCATTGATTGCCTCCCCCCAAAAAAATATATACAATATACCACCAGCCGCCACTGCATGTACATTGTATTCTTTTTGGAGTGGTTGGAGGGGGGGGGTCTATGCAGCAAATTATTTATATGTACAGTAAATACTCAAAAATAATCTGAAAATCTGGAGAACTAATCCGGAAAGGTAGAGACTACTCATACAATCCTTAAATATAGCATGCCTGGACCACTACTTATTTAATGCATGAATTTATTTACTTTAATGAATGGACTTTAACTCTGTTTTATGCAGTATTTACTGAGTGTTTTGGCTTTTTGAGGTAAAAACCATATGAAGTGAATTGACATTTTCAATATAGCAGGCAACATTTGGAAAAAAAGTGTCACGTGAGCCAAACATCACATGTGATATTTTCACAAGTTAATTGAGCCCTGTGTTCCCTTCTCAAGATTTATTTGATCAGGCTTTAGATATATGTAATTTAAGGGGTTAATACTGCGCTAAAAAGAAAATCAACAAGAAAAACTCAAAACCAGCTGCAAAAAGAACCACCTAATATCTATATGGTAAACAAAAATAGTAAAAATATATAAGTTGCGCTTCTGGTAAACTAATAGTGTCAAGATAATTGAAAAACGTAATTGGTGAAAAAAAACTTGGATAAAATATGTTGAGTCCATATGAACTTGGAAGAGAACACTGATAGAAAGAGGGAGCAAGGTCCAATGAGCAGACAAAGTCCAAGGTTCATCCACCGTCACCAAAAAAGGGATCTAGGAGGGGGAAAAGAAGATGTATGAGAATCCCCGATTGGAAATCGTCCTCACTCTGTGAGTGGGTTCCCTTACCAAATAAGGTGGACCCCCTTATTAGCAAGGTCGTACGCGCAGGCGGATACAGCCCTCTGCAGGGACGGGTGAATCTCCTCGACCACTAAACTCCAATCTCCGTGGCAATCAGCAAGTGAGAAAAAGCCAGGGGCTCTAATCTGGAAATGTCACTCACTTAGTCCAGTTCCACTTGGTCTAAGTTCCAACCACCCCAAAGATGAGAATCATCTTCTCATGTTGTCTGTAGTGAATAGGCATGTGCATTTCGTTTCGTTCCGAATCGAAATTCGGACGAATTTTTCATTATTCGGTCATTCGGATGCATACGAATTCCCGAATTGCAATATTAACAAATTTACCGAATCCGTACAAACGTTTTTCGATTCCGAATCGAAAACCCGCGGACGAAATTCGATCGGAATTCGAAAAAATAAATAAAAAATATTCGAATTGAATTAAAAAAAAATAAAAAATCGAATTTAATTCGAAAAAAATTCTATTGGAAAAGAGACTATTTGTTTTCTAATCCGGTCAAAATATTTTCGGTTTCGAAACGAACAAATTCAGAAAACGGTCGAAATATTTTAGAGTTCGACCGGATTTTTCGAAATTCGGTCGAAAACAAACGAATTCCGATAACAAATTCAACACATGTAACGAACCTAAACTTAACGAAATTAATTAAATGACGAATTAAAACGAAACTAAATGAAACAAATGTTTCACTTTTGCACATGCCTAGTAATGAAACAGCGTCCAAATAGTTTTCATGACACTATAAGTAGTTAAAATATAAGAATTTAGGTGTTGCTATTGTTGGCCCCTTTATACAGTATATCATATTTTGTAATAAAAAGAACATTATTTTAAAAACACTTGAACACTTGTGCTATAAATATCTTCTTATAGAAAGATTCTTGTTTAAAGTAGATGTATGCATCAAACTCAAAGGTGGCAGTAGCACACTTCAGTACACAGGGCACAGTGTGCATTAGGGAACCAGGAAATCCAGACACACTCAGGAACATATCTAATGCAAAAATAGTCCTTTACAGAGTTATATAATGAGATTTGCACAAACAACAAGACAAGTATTCACTCTTTCATTCTTTTACAGGCTCATTTTTGCGTGATGTGTTTTCAGAAACAACAGGGTAATTTTAAAACTTAACATCACATGTTACGTGCATCATATATGTGGATGTTTGGATTTTAGCACACCAGCCCCCCCCCCCCCCAGCACACCACCACTGCAGTATACTCTCTGCAACTAATATAAACAAAGTACCTTGTGCTCTTTTTCATAAAATAAACTTCTGAAGCCTAATTTTAACAGTTTTATTGTAAACAATTACAATATTACGATACTCGTTAAAAAAAACACATTTACGTAGAAATCGTTTTACTTTTGACCTCTTGAGATATTACTCCACCAATCAAGTATAATTGTATTCAGGGACAGTGTTTAGCTTAATAATAATATTTTCTGGACATTGCTTTGCTAGTTTGTTTTCACAAAACAAATTAACAGAGAGCGCACAACAGTTACACAAAGATTTTAAACCCATATCATGTTAATTAGTTAATTATTTATTCTACAGAAATAACTCCAAGGAATAAATTACCTTGCTCATTCAAGTTTACAAAATCACCAAATTTATAAATGGTATTACCTGGAATATTTTCTGCCAAAAGCTAAATGGTATACAGATAATAAAAGAACTCCAGAAACTCTTCTGTATCTACCTGTTCATAACAATAAAAAATATATAAAATATACCAGGCATTTGTGTTTGGCACCTTCTTCATAATTTCACCGCACAGATGCTGGCCATGAAGCATAACCTACTCTTTCTGTAGACTTACTCTTGAAACTATAGACAGCATACATAGTGAGTACATATGGATACATAAATATGTATAAACACTATCAGTGTTAAAATGGTCACAACCCTTAAGGGTGAGTAATTCAAGAACAAACTTCTATTACTTTTTTGGAATATTCACAAACCACTGTACACTGACACAACCATGAACCCCAGTCACCACAACTTGGGTTCAGGTACCCTGAAGCAGAAGCTGAGGCAGAAGCTGAGGCAGTAGCAAGACATAATTTTCCCAAAATAACAAGAGTAATAGGCCTGAAGTTATTCAATTGAAAATAAGCCTTTCTACAATCCTTCAAGGCTTGCTGAACTGTTAAAAAATGCTACAAGGTGGCTGTTGTTAAGTTTTGGAAAACAATAAAAACCAGATAAATGGAAATATCAATACTTTGGGCCTGATTCTCAAAAGAGATACGCAGACTTAACTGCTGTTCAGCCTGCTTACCTCTGTGCCTAACTTTGGAAACGATTCTCAAAAGGCTTTTTCCAAAGTTAGGCAGAAAATCTGACATGTGTAAGACACTTACACGGTCAGATTTTAGGATGCAGTACCGCATCTGCCACTGGGGGCATTTCTCATTGAAATGCAGCTTTGCGTATGCAAATGAGGACTTAAGCAGATTTTCAAAGCATTTCATCACTGTGATTTCTGCGTAAGTTCCGAATTTGCCTGCGCAAAACTAGGGCTGGTTTTATAATGTGTAAAATTAGTCACACATTGTAAAGGCCCATTCCAGCGACGGCATTTGGTATGCATTCCCGAGGGAGAACTCCACGGCAATTTTTAAATTCAAAACCGGCATGGGTTCCCCCCCCCAGGAGCATACCAGGCCCTTAGGTCTGGTATGGGTTGTAAGGAGACCCCCCCTACGCTGAAGAATCGACGTAGGGGGTCCCCCTACAATCCATACCAGACCCGTATCCAAAGCATGCTACCCGGCCGGTCAGGAAGGGAGTGGGGACGAGCGAGCGCCCCCCCCTCCTGAGCCGTTCCAGGCCGCATGCCCTCAACATGGGGGGGTTGGGTGCTCTGGGGCAGGGGGGCGCACTGCGGGCCCCCCCACCCCAGAGCACCCTGTCCCCATGTTGATGAGGACAGGACCTCTTCCCAACAACCCTTGCCGTTGGTTGTCGGGGTCTGCGGGCGGGGGCTTATCGGAATCTGGGAGTCCCCTTTAATAAGGGGGCCCCCAGATACCGGCCCCCCACCCTAAGTGAATGGATATGGGGTACATCGTACCCCTATCCATTCACCTGCAGGCAAAAAGTAAAAGTTAGTAAACACACAACACAAGGCTTTTTAAAATAATTTATTATTCTGCTCCGGATGCCCCCCCTGTCTTCTTTATTAGCTCTATTTCCAGGGGGGGCTTCTTCTTCCGCTCTCCGGGGGGCTTCTTCCATCTTCTCCCCTCTTCCGCTGTTGACTCGGCGAACCGTGAACCGGAAACCGTGCTCAAGGCACACTCTTGCACATATGGTGGGGATGCGATCTGATCAGACCCTTCTGGAAGGAGGTCCATCAATTAATTTCTCGCATTACAACATATACCCCTGACTTCACTGCCGCCCAGTATTTACTACACCACTCCTCTCTACCGCAATACATTTATAAGAAATCATTGATGTTCCACCTAATCAATGCTGCCAAACTATGTGTACCCATTCGATGGACACAGTCATCACCTCCTTCCATCTCGGATTGGTTTAATAAAATTGGATACATGGCCGAAATGGAAGAACTCATTTCCCAATCTAAAGATTCTCCTAAGACCTTTTATGAAAAATGGGCATGCTGGTTGTCTTTCAAGAACTCCGCTGAATTTCATTCTTTAAGGACTGCTTCACTATAATCTGGTATTATTTCATCCTCTCCGGACTCCACTTCTTATACGTACTCGATAGGGCTATTTTTTTTTTTTTTTTCCCTCTCCTCCCCCCTCTATCCACCATCCCCCCTTTCTTCTCCTTACCTTTATTCTTTATTGACTTCATAATTATCTATATGTCAATGGTATTTTCCTTTTAAGGACTGTTTTTAAGGACTGTTTTATGTAATGTGCATATTCTACAATTTGTACATGTTTAATATTCTGTATTTATTTATGAAAATTTCAATAAAATATTTGAAAAGGAAATACTGTTTTTAAACCAGGTAGACCAAGGTTTCCACATTTTATCAAAGGCAGCTACAGAACCATTCCATAATGCAATCATTCTTTCATAGGAGAAAAGCAAGTTAATTCGATTTAGAGCTTCAAATGGGTTAGGAGCCAATTGTTGCTTCCAATGTCTAGCAATCATGAGTCTGGCAGCTAGGAGGATATGAGTACTATTCGTATGAAAAGGTACCACATCAATACATAGACTCAGGATAGCTAGAGGAGGATTAGGGGACAGGAAAGTCCCTGTTACTGCAGATATTACCTGGAATATTTTCTGCCAAAAGCTAACAATATTTTTACATGACCAGAGGATATGCATTAGGTTACCTGTTTACCTTGTTACCTGGTTACATTCAGTGTATTGTTCATTTAAGCACAAGAGACTCCATTTTGTTCACGCTGTTGAAATGTTTTCTGTAACGTTCACCTAACACAAAGACACATCTTCAGCTAGAAGTTCTCTCTGGGCCAGATTCACAGAAGAGATACAACGGCGTATCTCCTGATACGCCGTCGTATCTCTGAATGTATCTATGCGACTGATTCATAGAATCAGTTACGCATAGATAGCCCTAAGATCCGACAGGCGTACGGCTTCGTACGCCTTCGGATCTTAGGCTGCAATACTTCGGCCGCCGCTGGGTGGAGTTTGCGTCGTTTTCCTGCGTCGGGTATGCAAATGAGCTTTTACGGCGATCCACGACGGTTTTCGCGTTCGTTACGTCATCACTAGTAATTTTTTCCCGTCGCAAAGTTACGGCTGCTTTAACATGGCTTAACTTTAGATGAGTATGGCCGTCGTTCCCGGGTCGAATTTCAATTTTTTTTTTTTTGCGTAAGACGTCCGGGAATACGAAAGTACGTTACGCACGTCGGCGTTCAAAAAAAATGACGGCACTTTGCGCAAAGCACGGCGGGAATTTCAAAACGGAGAATGCGCAGTACGTCCGGCGCGGGAGCGCACCTAATTTAAATGATACACGTCCCATTTGAATTAGGCGGGCTTGCGCCGGACGTCTTTACGATACACCGCCGTAAGTTTACAAGCAAGTGCTTGATGAATCAGGCACTTGCGCTGAAAACTTGCGGAGGTGTAATGTAAACACAATACGTTACGCCGCCGGAGTTTTCTGTGAATCTGGCCCATTGTCTCTACTCCCCTCTTCCCGCTCAAGGTTTTACTTTTGCAATTGTTCTATTCGCTAGCTTTTAATAATATATTCCTATTTGTTAGTTTTTAATAACATATTTCTATTTGGTAGTTTTTAATAACATCTCACACATCTATGTATAAAATAACATGTAATAATATATTTTGACACTGAACAGTCATTTTGCACACAGTGATTGCGTCCTGTCTATCTGTTCCTGCAGCTGCAGTATTAACTTCTGGTTTTAGAGTCCCAATCAGAAATAATTCTAATAACAGAGAGAGGAGAATAATAGGGGGACAGTTGGGCTAATCGGCATTGGGTGAGATACCAATGCAATGGCATATTTTGTGAAAGTTATGGTGCCTTGCAAAAGTATTCACCCCCTTGGATTTTTACCTACTGTGTTACATTACAGCCTTTAGTTCAATGTTTTTTTTTAATTATATATATTTTATCTGAACTATATGTGATAGATCAGAACACAATAGTCTAAGTTGGTGAAGTAAAATTAGAAAATATATATACATAAATCTATGTTTCAGAAATAAAAAACTGATAATTGGCATGTGTTTATGTATTCACTTCCTTTGTTATGAAGCCCATAAAAAGCTCTGGTGCAACCAATTACCTTTAGAAGTCACATAATTTATGAAATTATGTCCACCTGTGTACAATCTAAGTGTCATATGGTCTGTCATTACATATACACACCTTTTTGGAAGGCCCCAGAGGCTGCAACACCTAAGCAAGAGGCACTACTAACCAAACACTGCCATGAAGACCAGGAAACTCTCCAAACAAGTAAGGGACAATGTTGTTGAGAAGTACAAGTCAGGGTTAGGTTTTTAAAAAATATCCAAATCTTTGATGATCCCTAGGAGCACCATCAAATCTATCATAACAAATGGAAAGAACATGACACAGCAGAAAACCTGCCAAGAGATGGCCGTACACCAAACTCACAGACTGGGCAAGGAGGGCATTAATCAGAGAGGCAGCACGGAGACCTAAGCTAACCTGACTGAGGAGCTGCAGAGTTCTACAGCAGAAACTGGGGTATCTGTACATAGGACGACAATAAACCGTACACTCCATGGAGTTGGGGCTTTATGGCAGAGTGGCCAGAAGAAAGCCATTACTTTCAGCAAAAAACTAAATCGCACATTTTGAGTTTCCAAAAAGCATGTGGGACACTCCCAAATTGTATGGACGAAGGTGCTCTGGTCTGATGGAACTAAAACTAAACTTTTTGTCCATCAAAAAAAACATTATGTCTGGCGCACACCCAACACCATCCCCACAGTGAAACATGGTGGTGGCAGCATTATGCTGTGGGGATGTTTTTCAGCAGTGGTGACTGGGAAACTGGTCAGAATTGAGGGAAAGATGGATGGTGCTAAATACAGGGATATTCTTGAGAAAAACTTGTACCACTCTGTGTGTGATTTGAGGCTAGGACGGAGGTTCACCTTCCAGCAGGACAATACCCCAAACACACTGCTAAAGCAACACTTGAGTGGTTTAAGGGGAACATGTAAATGTGTTGAAATAAGCCTAGTCAAAGCCCAGACCTCAATCCAATAGAAAATATGTGGCTAGACTTACAGATTGCTGTTCAAAAGTGCAAACAATCCAATTTAAAGAAGCTGGAGCAGTTTTGCAAGCAGGAATGGGCAAACATACCAGTGGTAAGATGTGGCAAGCTCATAGAGACTTATCCAAAGCGACTTGTCCTATTTGTTGTTTGCTTCACAATAAAAAAAAAAGACTTCAAAGTTGTGGGCATGTTCTGTAAATTACTTGATGCAAATCCTCAAACAATCCATGTTAATTCCAGGTTGTGAGGCAACAAAACACAAAAAATGCCAAGGGGGGGTGAATACTTTCGCAAGGCACTGTACCAATATTGGACAAAATGTGTGACATTTTAAATAGATTTTAAAGCATTGCTTCATTGTACAGTTGTAAAAAGTATACTGTAGCTGCTGACTTTTAATATTAGGGCACTTACCTCTCCTTGCATCCAGTGGTATCCTCACCTGAGCCAATTCTTCACTTGGCTATCGGGTGCTGGCACCCCCATCTTGACTATGGGAAACCATCAGTGAAGCCTTGCAGTCTCCTACAGTGCGCTTTCAGAATGACCCGGAGTCTTCTGAGACCTTTGAAGTATCTCAGAAGGCTGTGGGGGGAAGAACTTCCAGCTCAGTTCATACAGTACCTGCCAAAACCAGGTACCCACTTCCCTGAAAAAGGTGACAAATGTGGCAGCAGAAGGGGGAGGCATTTGAGGAAAGATTTGAGTTTACAGAAGGCCATTTTATGTCGTAGCAGGTAATACAAAAGGAGATATTTTTTTTCTAGGAGTATAATGCTGCGTACACGCGATCGGTTTGTCTGATGAAAACGGTCTGATGGACCGTTTTCATCAGACGAGCCGATCGTGTGTGGGCCCCATCGGTTTTTTATTCATCGGTGAAAAAACTAGGAAATTGTTTTAAAATTATCTGATGGTTAAAGAACCAATAGAAAAAACGATCGTCTGTGGGCACGTCCATCGGTTAAAAATCCACGCATGCTCAGAATCAAGTAGACGCATGCTCAGAAGCATTGAACTTTATTTTTCTCAGCATATCGTTGTGTTTTATGTCACCGCGTTCTGATACGATCGTTTTTTAACTGATGGTGTGTAGGCAAAACTGATGAAAGTCAGCTTCATCGGATATCTGATGTCATCGGAAATCCATCAGACCGTTTTCATCAGATGAACCGATCGTGTGTACAGGGCATAAGAGCTATACAAATATTTGTGCAGAGGGCTTAGTAATTATTAGAAAATCCTGTAGAGCTCGAGAAATGTTATGTGGTGGGGGGTTGTGTCTAAGATAGTCAAGCAATAAAGGTTAATATTCCAACATCGCTTTGGGACTGGAGACTGTAAAAGTGAAGTAAGAACTAATAGGGAATGATCTGATGACCCCTAGCAGAATAGGCCACATTAAGTAGAATTAAAAGTATTACCCAACACTAAGTCAATTCTCTACAAAGACAAAACATTTCTCCTCCGGGTTCCTCAACCGCCAAATGTCAATTAGGGGCCATTTCTTAAAGAAAACGTGCAAAGGTAGTAGGGGAATTAACATTAGAGTGGTCAACTACATTGAACTTATCAAGTGCAGGATTTATATAATTGTTAAAACCCCCCATGACCAGAATAAGAATATCTGTGTTTTATTCAACCTTACCAACTTTGTAATTATGTAACATAAAAAAAAAACATACTTTAGTAACTGGTCCTTAAAATGAATCTGAGTTTACAATTATATTTAAAATCTTTTCCAATGATAGCCTATAACTGCATTGTATTGGGATTTTACTATTCGTGTATCTCCTCACTACCTGTTTTTTTGTTTCATGACTGCTTTTTTATAAGCTTATTTGGTGTTGGCCAATATTTTGTAAGAGGAAACCTTAATTACATTGCCATAAGGCCAAAGCCTAGTAATGTTTTAATATTCTATTGAAAGAGGCACACCCTAAATGTGTTAATAGCGTGGTAAAATGTTTGAAGAAATAAAGGTAATTAGAGTATTAAATAAAGCCAGATATAGAGATAATCTATCAGCGATACTGTATCAGGTTTAATCAGGTTTAATGCGTCTAAGAAATAATTATTTTAAGAAGGGCATTAAAGAAAATAATGGAAGAAAATTGAATTGCACAGTTAATGTGGCAATTCTGACATGAAGCTTTTCCCATAAAGTTCACAGTTTAGTAGTGTTATAATTTATGACCAAAATGAGTTTATCAGGTATAGTAAATATAGTTGAATGCAGAAACACATGCACTTAATATTGTGTTGTCATTTATAGACGTTTTTTATAATTTAAAATAAAAAAAAGGTTGTTTTTTTTTTTTTTTTGCTTTGTTTCTATGTTTAAGAAATCAAAGCAGGACAAAACAACAGGTTACGGGAATGAGACAGATGGGAGGAATATGCTCTCTACCCTGACCCCTGGTGTATTTTCTTTATAAGTTAGAGCCATATGTCTAAACTGCACTTATTTTCCTCCTTTTGTTCCTTTTTCTTATATTTGCAAATGATTTATGTTATAGTTATTAACGATTTGTAACCCTCCAATTTTGGTTATTGTTCCATCAGTGGTGTTCATTAGTTCTATGCATGTTTTATTTTTGTAATTTTGTAAAACCTTAATAAAAATACAAATAAAAAACCAAACAAACAACAGGTTACATTTGTTCAGACACTTCCTGATATAGTGTAACAACACTTTGTTTCCCAAATGTGCTCCTGTAATGTCACCGTAGTATGGCAGTGGTAAACTGTGCACAGGGCAGGGACAACCAGGTTTGTCATGTACTTTTATTCAGCAAGGCAATAAACAAACCAAGTTCCATGTAGGGTGGTTTTGTACAGCAAGTCCATAACATATAGTCACAACAGTTGCTTGTCCAAGCCTCTAACTAAATATATGCCGGTTTTTAACTATTATGGCATCCCCAATGGGTTCCCTATAACTAACAGGTAGCACATGTACCTTTTTAGAAGCTAGATCTCATAGCAGAGAGTGTCAGCTCACATAAAAAGGTCTGAAACGTGACCTATGACGTGGACCTAAGTATATAGGCCTTATCCCACTCAAAGCTCTACATAGATTCTGGGCTTCAGGACCCATACCAGCAAATATTGAGGTCTGAGAAAACAAAAAGCTTCTTTACTCTACAAGATATGCAGTACACCCACCCACAACCCTGCATGCCAGTATCTCACACACACACACATTATATATATATATATATATATATATATATATATATATATATATATATATATAGAGAGAGAGAGAGAGAGAGAGAGAGAGAGACAGGCGCAACTGGCAGTGTGATCTCCCTCTAGCTAGCAATTGTGTGCTATAGGCTCTGTGTGGACTCCCTCAATCCCCCCCCCCCACCGGATCTGTGTTACAGAGTAGCCTGTGTGTAGATCATGGGATATGTAATCTTAAAGGGGCACAGTACAATGGGGCAAATGAAGTAATTAAGTACAAGGACCAAGATTTACATTTTACAGAGGAGGAGTGCTTGAGAGTTTTTTGCAGCAATTCTGAGTGAGGTAGAGTGTTTTTGTGGTTGGGATCCAGACCGTCTAGACCTGCTGTGGTTTCTGGCGACTGTGAGAGTTTGAAAATGTGAGAGATTGATGCCTTGTGAGCACCCATAGAGCCTGAGGACTGAGCCACAGCATGTCACTGTGGCTTTAGACCTGTCACCAGGTGAGAACCCACACCAGAGCTGAGAGTCTGGCCCGCTGGCACTTGAATTCAGAGGACTGCAGACCATCAAGGGATCTAGACCGGATTCCTGTGCACCAAAACTGGTGAAATGACCATCCAAACTTATCTCGACACTTATACAGTTAAGGCAATAGAGACTGTTCCTAATTAGGCAGCCCGCTAACCCTCTACTGCACATACTGCACAAAGGGACAGCTACATGTGCACCTACCTACAACATAAGTCGGCCCACATTGACCCACACTGGAACCCATCATTACCATCACCAGTGGCTTCTGTGGGGGATATATATATATATATATATATATATATATATATATATATATATATGTAAAAAGGAGAATAGTGCGCTTACCAAAAATTAACAAAGAATTGTATAAAGCTGCTAACTCAGAAATGTTATACTAACATATAAATCTTAAACAAAAATGTGGAGTAGCGCTAAAGACTGAAGGGCCTTCAAATAACTGAATAAAACAAAAAGAAGGCTATATGAAAGTCCAATATCAATCAAAAATGTGTTTAACAAATAAGTGACAAACAATTGGTTATTAGTCCAAACGTGTATCAAACTTGAGTATGACACTCTGTTGTAAAACGAAAGGAAGAAGAAGTCTGGCTCCAAATGGAAAATGCAACTTGCTGACCCTTACCGCAAAGGAAGGTCCTATCAGACCTAGTCAAGCAGAAATCCCTGGGTGGTGTGTGTTGTAGTAGAACTTGTCTGTTAAGACGATCCCTCCAGGGGTCACAAATCCACCAATAAAGCAACCAGAAGAAAAAAACTCATATAGTGTAAATCCGTGTGATAATAAAACATGAGTGCATCCCCCAGTGACTGGCAACAGACAGTGTGAACACAAGAAACCACCACCAGTACACACACTGACCCTTACCAGAACATGTGATCCATCAGGATCAATCAAAGCAGAGGGGATGTAGACAGTGAGCAGCAATGGGACGTCTCAGCCAATGGTAAACGAATAGATCAGCAGGTCCAATATGTGTGAGGAGGAAAAAACTCACATAGCGTGATAACGTAGATGTATTTAATATAAAAAAGCAGTACACTTACAGTTCAGTAACAGAGTGTCAGCGAAGATAAAAAGAAAGCCGGCCGGCGTGTCAGAACGAAAGTCCTCAAATCGCGATGATGTCAGCACGTCGCCTCCCAACGTTTCGTCTGCTCTAGACGTGGTCACGGGAATGAGGAGACGTTCTGCGTCACCGCATATAAACGTAAAGTGGGCGGGAAATCAACTGGACAACAGTCTCTAGAGGTCGCCCGTCCGCCATCTTGCTTGAGGGCAAAAGTAAGGGAAAACCAATGCGATTACAGCATATGGTCCAAAAATACTACAAAAACATGTTTATCGACGGAAACTTTGACAATAGCTCGTCAAAGGAACCGTCAAAGGGACAATTTAAAATACAGAACATAGGAATACAACTAATAAGCAAAAAGGGATGAACTGAAAAAAACTAGTATATATCCTCTGAGACTGGTGTCCACTTAGCTGACTATATAGCAACATCCCACTCAAATACAGTCAGTTATATTCGTAAAAATACAGAGAACATATTGAAAGTACAGTGCTATACATATGTTATCAGACCATATATAGCAAAAACAAAAAAACACATATGGAGAAATATCCAATAATTGCCATTAATGACACAGTTAAAAAACAGCAAATATAAATAAATATGCTGTATTAATAAAAAACAAACGGAATAGTTAAAACCATAAAAGATATATATGTAAAATAAATAATAGAGGTAAGGACCATGCGTTAAGCATTGTCAATAAAACAATTAACGTCTACCTCTATATTCAAACCGTGAGGTTCATAACATTTTAATTTGTGAACCCACATCATCTCTGACCGTGAGATGCTCCTCACCAGGTCACTCCCTCTCCAGTGTGCCTGAAATTTCTCTATTCCTAAAAAAATAGTGCCTACAGGATCCTTATTGTGAGCCAACAAATAATGTTTGGACACAGAGTGATTTGGGAAGCCGCTGTAAATATTCGTGAGATGTTCGTTCAAACGTATGTGGAGGGGACGTTTGGTCCTTCCCACATATTGGAGTCCACATGGACATTGGAGTAGATAAACCACTCCCACCGTGGAACAGGTGATAAATGTTTCAATTGGAAACCTCTTGGTTGAATGTCTGGATCCAAAACTGGTAGTTTTCTTAGAAATTTGGCGATTGACAGCACAAACATGGCATTTGCCGCATTTGAAAAAACCCACCAGGCCGGACAAAAACATGGAAGGAATCCTGGGTGGATCCAAAACGTTGGGTGCCAACTTATCCTTCAGGGATGCCGAACCCCTAAAGACAACCCGGGGCCTATCAGGCAGTATGGCACCCAAGATTTTGTCACTCTTGAGCACATGCCAGTGTTTACTGATAATATGTTTAACACTGGCATGTTGGCAACAATAATCAGTCACAAAGGGAGTTTTGTAACTACCCCCTTGGTCATCTCTGGGTTTAATGCAAAGTAAATCCTCGCGATTGGTGTTAGTCACCAGATCCAAAGTGTCAACCAAGGAACTTCGATCATAGCCCTTTTCAACAAAACGTTCTGTTAGAACCCTGGCCTGATCAAGGAAGACATTATGTCTACTGCAATTCCTTTTCAGACGAAGGAATTGCCCCTTGGGCACAGCTTTAAGCCAAATGGCATGATGACAACTGTCACTTGGAATAAAGGCATTTCTGTCTGTGCTTTTAAAGTAGGTGGAAGTGGTAAAGCCATCACTGTCAGCAGAAATAGTTAAATCCAAAAAATTAATTTTGTCCTTACTGGCCTCATATTTGAGTATGATCCCCCTATTGTTGGAATTGAGGAATGTCATGAAGACAGATAGTTCATCCTCAGATCCCTTCCATAGGAGGAGGATGTCGTCTATGTACCGTGCCCATAACCGAATCTGGGGCCTAGTACCAACACCGACGACATCCTCCTCCCATTTGGCCATAAACAAATTGGCCAAACTCGGGGCATATTTGGCCCCCATCGCCACTCCTTTATCCTGCCTGTAGTATTGGCCATCATGCCAAAAAAAGTTATGGGACGCGGCATATTGCAATAGCTCCATAATATAGGAGATTTGAACAATCGGAAGTCCTGAATCTCTTTCTAGAAAATATGAGACCGCCTCTAATCCTAGATCATGTGGGATCACAGTATACAAGGAAGTGACATCTGCAGTCACTAGCCATAAATCTGGTGTAGGTTGAATGTCAGATAGCAAATTTATGACCTGTCTGGTGTCCTTAAAAAAGGAAGGCATGTTTTTCACCAGGGGCTGCAGAAAAAAGTCAATATATTTGCCCACCCGGGACGTCACAGAATCTATACCACTGACTATAGGGCGTCCCGGGGGGCAAACAGGGTCCTTATGTATTTTCGGAAGATAATACATGATGGGCACTCGAGGAGCCTTAGGGACCAAAAATGCCTTTTCTTTTTTGTTTAGAATATTGAGATGGGCGAAACACTGTGATCAGGGGATGGCGTTGCGGACGTAACGTGACGCTGTGAGGGTGGGAGGTGCCGGAGCGCTCTATGGCAGCGAGGCAGCGTGTGTGCGGCGGGGATTCGAAAGATGCAGGAATCTGAGGGGATGTCAGAGCCCCGAAGCTAGCCCCGCGCTGCGCAGCGCGACCCTCCGCCAAGACCCAAAAGACCCCTGATGCAATCTGGAAGCAGGCGAACAGACGTCCGATTCCACAGACACGCTGCTCCGGGAGAGAACAGCGGAGGAAGACGGAGGAGGACGGAGCCGAGTGCGGGACGAGAAAAACAAGTCTAGTCGGGTCGGGTGAGACGCTCAGTAGAGCCGAGCAGGGTCGGTTGCTGCACCGACCCCCCCCCCCCCCCCTGCCCTCCAGCTATCTAGCCCAGTCTGGGCTGACCCGGTTTGCATACATGTCAAACAGTAAGACAAATGCTGACAACCTGTGGCAGAGATCCATGAGGGAAAATAATTGATTTGTATGTTAATATGACACAGGAAAGATACGGAACCTGAAATTTAAAAAGGAACTGTAATTGATAAGATGGCCATATGGTGAAGCAGGTATTGATGTTCTTTTGTTGCATGAGGAGTAGAAATCTGCATTATTTGAAAAGCGGACACAGAATACAATATCTGCATACCATTGGTGCAGGATCCATAGGAGACTGTGAAATGCTGGTAAATTCTGGTGCTTAAGACGGGGGATACATTGAAAAAAAAAAAAAAAGTAGGAAAGCGTCGTTTGGACCCGTGGCCTCTCTTGTTGTATGAACATTACTGAGAATAGACCTGTCAGTATATGAGGAACGGGAGGGAGGGAGGAAGATAAACCTCTAAACTCCTAAAAACCTCCAAATATCCCCCTATACACAAGGAGAGCACCCCCCTCTGTCCTTTCTCAGTGCTCTGTTGTTTTCTGCAGATTTTTTTTTCTTAGTGTTCCTATTATTTATTTGTATTTGTTGCTGTGCTGATGCTGCTTGGTTGCCTACTCGCCTATCTGTGTAGCATTGTTACCTCTCAGAATATCCTAGAAAACCTCCAAATATCCCCCTATACACAAGGAGAGTGCTCCCCTCTGTCCTTTCTCAGTGCTCTGCTGGTTTTTGCAGACTTTCTTTCTTAGTGTTCCTAATACTTATTTATTTGTATCGGTTGCTGTGCTGATGCTGCCCGGCTGCCTACTCGCCTATCTGTGTAGCATTGTTACTTCGTAGAATATCCTTGTAGTAGGGAAGGGGAGGGAGATAGGGGAAGGAGAAGGGCAGGAAGGAAACCCCCCTAAAAAAAAAAAAAAAAAAAAAAAAATAATAATAAAAAAATAAAAATTCGCAAAACTGGGGAAGAGAATAAGGCCCTCCAGCAATAACAGGATGAATAGAACAACAACGAGGGGTGTTACCTCAAAACCAACTAAAAACAACTCAGGGAACAGTTCTATACAGCAATATATGACGCAGGAAGGGAGTCTCAAAAGCCCAGGGCTTGCAAAAAAGATTGATAAAAAGAAGAACGAAAGCAAAAAAGGAGTAAGTAGCATGGAAAGCTCTAAAGGTGAAATAACAATAGAAAGTGAGCAAGAGCTTCACAATTTGGAAGAGCAAGTCCAAGACATGCAACCGCCTACAAAGGCAGAGATGAACACAATGCTGCTGAGGATGGAAAATGTTATCAGGACAGAAATTAATAAAGTAAGAACGGATCTTGGCGGGCTCCGCGAAAGAGTGGAAGAGACTGAGAAAAAAATAGAGGAACAGGATCAGGAAATAAATTACCTAAAAAAACAAGTAAGGGCGCTGAGCGACAGCCAAAGATTGGCGGCATATAGGATAGAGGACCAGGAGAATCGCAACAGGCGACAGAACCTGAGAATTAGAGCGATAGTAGAAGAAAAGGAGGAAGACCTGAGAACTATCATGAACACAATATTCAACCCTCTGCTTGAGAGGCCTGTACAATCAAAGCCCCTTAAGATAGAGAGAGTCCACCGAGTAGGGAACCCCCAACAGATAGAGAGGTACGGCCCAAGGGATGTTATTGTGCGATTCAGGAATTATGTCGATAAAGCAGAAATCTGGGGAAGACTCAGGGGGAAATCCCTGAGATATAGAGACACTGAGCTACAAATATTCTCCGATTTGTCCAAAGAAACGTTGGCAAGAAGAAGACATTTGAAACCCCTCTTAGACTTAATGCGGGCACATAATATAAAATATCAATGGGGGTTCCCGGCTTGCCTCATAGGCATAAAGGGCAGTAAAACAGCACGACTTAGGTTCCCGGAGGAATTAAATGAATTTTGTCATAAAATGGATTTAACAGCCCCAGAGTTGCCGGACTGGGTTGACTAGGTGATTTTCTTATAGCCCCGAGGTTGGAGGGGCTGGATTGGGGGGAGGAGGTGGGGTGGAGAGCTGATGGAGCGCCCTAGAGTACCACCACTAGTGAGGAGCCGTAGGTGAAGGAGAGGAGACAACCTATAGCGGCTCTCAGGCCAGGAATGGGCCAGGATGGGGGAGGGGGGGGAAATGGGGGGGGGAGGGGAGGGGGGGATTTGGAGGGAGGAGGGAGGGGGGATGGGAGGGGGGAGTGGGGGGTGGGGGGAGGCAGAGAGACCATCTGACTGACTTCACAAGAAAATATTCCAAACACTTAAAAAAAAAAAAAGACATATGACAGATGTCAAGTTTCTCTCATATAATGTAAAGGGACTAAATTCCCATACTAAAAGACACAAAATTCTCTGTGAATTAACACAGTATAAAACAGATATTGCTTATCTTCAAGAGACCCATATTACTTTGGAATCCAATATAAAGCTCTACTCAACAGAATACCCAATATGGTATTATGGGGATACAATCTCATCGCGATCCCGGGGGGTTGCTATTGGATTCGCCCGTAGAATCCGATTCGCACTGGTGGATAGACAAACAGATCCGGAGGGGAGATTTCTGTTCCTAAAAATAAAACTGGGAGGAGAGATCTATACCCTAGCTAATGTATACGCCCCCAATGTAAACTCGGTTAAATATATTAGTAAAATCATGAGAAAATTAAAAGAATTTGAAGAGGGCCATGTAGTTTTGATGGGAGATTTCAATTTCTGTATGAGCCCAAGCCTCGATAGTACGTCCTGTGCACAGGGGACAAATCGTGAGCAATTAAAAATACTGATAAAACAAATGACACAAAATCAAATGGTGGATATATGGCGGATCCTCAATCCGAGGGCCCGCGACTACACGTTTTTCTCACCTGTGCATGGGACGTACTCGAGGATCGACTATGCCCTCGTAGACCACAGACTTCTAGAGAAGGTGATAGAAGCAAGGTGTGAGATCATGACGTTATCAGACCACGCCCCTATAACCTTAAAAATAAAAACTTCTATACAAAAAGACACTCCACCAGAATGGAGATTGGATGAGAGTCTGCTGGGGGACGAGGAGGTAGTGGAGAGGATACAGAAAGAGTTGGAATGTTATTTTCAGGAGAACGACAAGGAGGGTATCTCAAGAGCATCCCTTTGGGAGGCCCATAAAGCGTATATAAGGGGAATCTTTATTGTAGAAGGGGCAAGGAAAAACAAAATAAGAATGAGTAAATTAAAAACACTAAGGGAGGAGATATATTGGCTAGAACAGGAACATAAGTCACAGGGGCAAAAGAGGGAAATATTTCATAAGTTGAGTATAAGAAGGGATGAATATAGAGCTCTGGCGGAACAAGAAACTAAGAAACATATAGACCGGACAGAGAGAGAAAGATACGTCTGGGGAAACAAACCTAGTAAAAATTTGGCCAGAATGGTAAGAAAAAAGAAAACTAGGAATTTTATAGAAAAAATCAGAGACAGGAAGGGTGACTTAGTATATGCGACAAATAAAATAGCAGAAGTATTCCGGAGCTACTATGAAGAACTTTATGATATCCAACAAAAGATCAGGTGCCCACGTGAAAAAATGGACAAGAGTAGGGAAATACTACAGTTAGCTAATCTCCCAAAATTAGAAGAAGAGGAGGTAGAAGAGATGGAAGGTTCAATAACGGAACAGGAAATAAGGGAGGCCTTAAAAAACACTCCTAAGGGGAAAAGTCCCGGGCCAGATGGCTTCACATCTGCCTACCTACAAAAATTCAGTACCATCTTAATCCCCAGACTCTGCCAATACTTCAATGGCCTTGGAACTGACTATGAAATGAGTAGAGAGGCTCTAACAGCAACGATTACTGTGATCAAAAAAGAGGGAAAGGATAATACGACCTGTTCGGGCTATCGACCGATCTCACTCCTAAACGCAGATACGAAATTGTATGCAAAAATCTTAGCGGAAAGAATGAAGGGAGCGATGACAGCCATTGTCCACCCAGACCAGGTAGGTTTTATACCTGGGAGGGAGGGAAAGGATAATGGTGTGAGGGCGCTCCTTCTCCTGGAGCAGATCAAAGAAAGTGGGACCCCCGGTCTATTCCTGTCGGTTGATGCTGAGAAAGCTTTCGACAGGGTAGACTGGGGATTCCTGATACAAACCCTAGAATTCATAGGAATAGGTCCTGGGATGATAAGGAGAATAAAAACCCTATATTTCCACCCGTGTGCAAGGATCAAAATTAACGGATCCTTATCCGCCCCTTTTGAGATGAAAAATGGGACTAGGCAAGGATGTCCCCTATCTCCCCTCCTCTTCGTCTTAGCATTGGAACCCCTCCTGGCAATGGTCCGACAAAACCCAGAAATCTATGGGGTAGAAGTAGGCGAAGACGAGCATAAATTGTCAGCCTTTGCTGACGATTTATTATTCTACATAAGCAGCCCAAGAGTCACCCTCCCGAAGTTAATAGATACCTTAAAACAATATGGCGAGGTCTCAAACTTTAAAATGAATACAACAAAAACGGAGATTTTGAATATTAATATCCACAAAGATGAAGAACTATATCTGCGGAAGAAATTTAATTTCTCCTGGCAAAGAGAGATAAAGTATTTGGGTATAAAAATGGCAAATACTTTGAAAGAAATATATAGAATAAATTTTATCCCCCTCCTCGACGAAATTAAAAGAGAAATTAAAACTATATACAATAGACCAATATCGTGGTTTGGGAGGATAAATGTGGTAAAAATGGTACTTATCCCCAAAATTTTGTATAAATTCCAAATGGTCCCAATTTATTTGCCTCCGTCATATATTAAAATAATTAACTCCCTTCTAATGAAATACATATGGAACAATAAAAAACATAGAGTCTCTGCCCAAATCCTAAAACGAACCAAGAAAAAAGGCGGCCTGGCTGTACCTGACATTAGATTATACTACAACGCTTCGGTCCTCACACGGGTCATAGAATGGGCTAAAGAGTCACAGGATAAAAGGTGGATAAGTATTGAATGCAACCTAGCGAGGGCACAGTTAGGGAGATTAATCTGGAACCCCCCACACTATAGAACCCTACACACGTCAACACACGCAATTACACATAACGCTTTAAGGATATGGGATCGACTACACAAACAATTAAAAACTAAATTCAACTCACCCCTTATAGATTTGAAAGAAAACGAATATTTTGCACCTGGGACTAAAGAGGTAGGTGGTAAGTGGATTAAAAATAGAACACAGTTAAAAGACATAACACTAGAGGGCAAAATTATGACCCTTCACGAAATTAGGATTGAAATGGAGGCACTTGGCGAGTGGAGATACCTTCAGTTGGTGTCATTCGTTAAGTGCCTCCCACACCCATTGAGGTCACGAGAGGAGTACACTACATTGGAACAGATGTGCAGTACCGAAAGCTCAAAAGGAAATATCTCCAAAGTATATAAATATTTACAGAAAATAGACGAGTCGGATACGCTAAACTACATACAGAAATGGGAGAGAGACCTAGGAGTTCCAAGGGGGAAGACGACCATAGGGAGAATCCTTAATTTGACTCATACTTCGGCGGTTGATGTAAAAACCGCCGAGATGAACTTCAAGTGTCTGACAGGATGGTACACTACCCCAGATAAAATGGCCAAATTCGGAGTAGGGGAGTCAGAGGAATGTTGGAGAGGATGTGAGGCAAGAGGAACGATGGCCCACCTGTGGTGGGACTGCGTAAAAATTAAAACGTTCTGGGGAAAAGTCTTGGATTTGATAAAAGAGATAACTAAAAAAGAATTGGAAAATAATCCTTGGATAGTCCTCTTTCATGGGGGAGAAACGCCAGTGAACGATTATAGGGGATCACTAATTCCGCATTTGTTGAACTCTGCGAAACGATTGATACCCCTAAAATGGAGAAACCCGGTAAGCCCGCAAATATGGGAGTGGATTGACTCTGTAGAGGGTACTTATAGGAGGGAGAAAGTAAAATACGGTGGCGAAAAGAACAAGGCAGGAAATAAGGAAATCTGGGAAACATGGATTGATTTTAAAAAGTCTCGGAAATACGCAGAAAATATGAGAGAGGAATAAGAATGTAGCAATATAGGAAATAAAAATACTAGGTGGAGTCGGGAGATGGTCTGGGAGGGGTGGGAAGGGTAGTGGGGGGGAGGGAGGGGTGGGAAGGGACTGGGATGGGTTGATGTGCCACGTTATCATGTAATGATAGCATGTTTGATCTCGTATATATGAGGAACGCTCTAGCCCGCTTAAATTGTTAAAGGGCTGAAAGAAGATATGTAAAAAAAAAAAAAAAAAAAAAAAACAATAAATAAACTACCACAAATGATGCTATACCTAAATAGAGACGGAATTATGAATAAAATCATGAGCAGGTCTCTTGCTGTGGTTATGTCTGACGTGAAAAAAAAAAAAAAAAAAAAAAAAAAAAAAAATAAAAAGAATATTGAGATGGGAGCCTTTATTCACAATTTTGACTAGAGCTTTCTTATACTTGTCTCCCGGATTGAGAGGGAGGCAAGTATAAGTATCACCATCATTAAGAATACGTCTCATTTCCAATAGGTAATCCTCTTTATTTAGGACCACAATACCACCCCCTTTATCCGCGGGGCGGATAACGAGGTTCTTATTAGCACACAAAGACTTAATACCCTCCTCTATATTTAATTTGCATCTTACTTTCTTAGTATTGAGATTGTCGAGATCCTTAAGAGTCAAGTCTCTAAATACTTTCAGGGACGCCGGGAGTTGACCCGGGGGATTGTAAGTGGAGGCATTGGCCAAACCAGAATGAACATAGTTGGAAGTCATGGTGTTAGAAGGATTAAAGGGATTGGAAGAAACATAACGCTGGATATTTAGTTTGCGTACAAACTTATGAACATCCATATATGTTCTAAATTTATTGATGTTTCTTGGAGGGGCATATTTCAATCCCTTGTCAAGGACATATAATTCCGAACTGGACAAAGTGTGGGAACTAAGGTTAAAGATACCGGCCCCTATTATGTTTTCGACCTTTTTATATATTTATATATATATATATATATATATATATATATATATATATATATATATATATATATATATATATATATATATATATATATTTACAGTAAATACACACACACTATATTACCAAAAGTTGGCCCACCTTTTGCAGCTATAACAACTTCAACTCTTCTGGGAAGGCTGCCCACAAGGTTTAGGATTGTGTCTATAGGAATGTTTGACCATTCTTCCAGAAGCGCATTTGTGAGATCGGGCACTGATGTTGGACAAGAAGGCTTGGCTCACAGTCTCCTGTCTAATTTATCCCAAAGGTGTTCTATCGGGTTGAGGTCATTACTCTGTGCAGGCCAGTCACGTTCCTCCACCCCTAACTTGCGCATCCATGTCTTTATGGACCTTGCTTTGGGCACTGGTCCAAATTATTTGGATTATGGTGTGGGGTTGTTTTTCAGGGGTTGGGCTTGGCCCCTTTGTTACAGTAAAGGGAACTCTTAAGGCGTCAGCATACTAAGACATTTTGGACAATTTCATGCTCTAAACCTTGTGGGAACAGTTTGGGGATGGTCCCTTCCTGTTCCAACATGACTGCGCACAAAGTTCATGTACATGTAAAGGCAGGCGTCCCAATACTTTTGACAATATAATATATATGTATATATATGCATATATATATTAATTTTGATTTTGTCGATTAAAGAAGATCCACTTTAAGCCAAATAGTGGTAATAATAAGTGATACTTCGTACTTAGAGGGAGCATAGTTTTTATACTTTAAAGAAAAGTTGTTTTTTTCCCCACAAATACAGCTTTATTTTGGTGACACTTAATCATTACTGTGTTTTTTATTTTTTGTGCTATAAAACAAAAAAAGACTGACAATGTTTATTAAAAATATATATTTTTTACTTTCTGCTATAAAACATATTCAATACAAAAATGTAAAAATTCAAATTTCTTCATAAATTTAGGTCAATTTCCCTTTGTCCTAAATCTACATTTTTTTTTACTATTATAACTTCAATATCTTTTACCTAATTGTATTTTATTTTGCACATGGGTTGACAGGTTCTCGTTATGATAGAATCAGCACTGACTATGCTCTTGAAATTGTAGTTTTCCAGCAAGACAATAAGTATGAATCCAGAATAACTTGGGATTGAGCACTTGTAGATTCATTCTAAGCAGATCAGTGAACCCTCAGTTCACCATTTTAGAACACAGATGGTGATTAGGGATGAGCTTCGTATTCGAGTCGAACTCACGTTCGACTCGAACGTCGTATGTTCGTTCGTCGAATGACGAACGTTTTGGGCCGTTCGCTGCAAATTTGGTTGGCGTGTCACGGCCCATAATTCACTGCGGCATTGCATTGCTGGCTGATGATTGGCCAAGCATGCACTATGACCCGCATGCTTGGCCAATCACAGAGCGCAAAAAACAGAGAGCCATAATTTGCCAAAGCCAGGGTGGCTTTGGCCAATTATGGCTCAGGGGGTTTAGTACACGCCCCATAATATATAATGCTGCCTGGAAGTCGGCCTTGTGTAGTGTGTTGGTGGTTTTCAGAGAGAGACAGAGAGAGAGAGAGTCATTTTTTGGAGTTAGATAAAGCAGGCAGGCAGGTTAGTCAGTTAGAGTTACAGTGTGTAAAGGATATATATGCATCCCAGGTGTTGTATATATATTTATACACTGTATTGAGTTTAGATAGATGCGCTCTTCCTAATATACTGACAGGCAGGCAGATGATTGTGCTAGATGTAGTATTTTCACGTGGTGTACTGTCTGTGTCCTCTGTACAGTGTGCACCTAAAGCTACGTCAGTAGATTTGCTGGTGTTTCTCATATTAATTCCTAAAGGCAGTAGAGCTGCACCAACGGCAAGCGTTGTTGGGAAGAGGCCCTTGTCCCCATCAAGGCGCCCCCCTGACCCAAAGCACCCCCCCATGTTGAGGGAATGCCGCCTGGCGCTCGCCCATCCCCACCCCCTTTCCTGACTGGCCGGTCTGCGTGCTCGGATACGGGTCTGGTATGGACTTGGGGGAAACCCACGCCGTTTTTTCGGCGTAGGGGTTTCCCCTTGAAATCCATACAAAACCTAAGGGTCTGTATGCTCCTAGAAGGGGAACCCATGCCGGTTTTTTATTTAAAATTTGGCGTGGAGTTCCCCTGTGGGAGGGAGGAGCTTGCCTTAGAACAGGTTCACACTGGGGCGACTTCCAGTAAAGTTGCCTCACTGTGAACGGGGATCCGACTTGGAGGTGACTTCCTTTGAAATCAATGGGTACAGACCGCCTACGAGTTGGATTGAAGTAGTACAGGAACCTTTTCTAAAGTCGGAGCGACTGCTCCCATTCACTTCCATTCACTTTCTCGACCGCACCCGGGCGTCTTGAAGTCGGATCCTAGGTCGCCCCAGTGTGAACCGGCTCTAACTATAGCTTGTTCAAATAAGCTTTGCCAAAAGCAAAAAACAACATTTGAAGCTTATTGGTTTCTATGCAGAGGTACACCAGATTTTACACCCTCCAGTTTTAGTAAATCAGCCCCATGGTGTACACATTGACAGTCAAAGGATTTATAACATCAAATTACAAAATGGCTCGTAAGGCAGTTATATACATATTTTTTTTAAGAAAAAGAAGAGTTGCTCTTAAAAGATTAAGAATGTGATTGAACGCCTCCCTTTTCGTTAAACCTGTCACTGAAGGTTTATTAATAGCACTCGGAAAATGTATTGCCAGCACAGTAAATATTCACTTATGAATATTAAATAATTTCATATCCCTTGTTCTAATATTAAATGATATGCAGAAAAGTAGATGTAATAAAGCTAAAAGGACATAACAAAACTGAGAAAATAAAATGTCATGTTATATCCCACTTGCAGAAGAATAACTAAACTCATCATGCTCTTCGAACAATAAGATGTATTAATCAATTGGTGGTACTCAACAGAACAAAGAGCAATGATTGTGTGCCAAATGCAGCAGTCTTAGCAAACATGTCACTATTCATTAGTTGAGAGTGACGTCTTTAAAAAAAGACATACAATTTTTGACTGGTTGTTATGTGTTTTTTCACACATTTCTAACCTTTTAAATGGGTCATCAGATAGATAGAATTTACGTGCTCTAGTTGTAGCGGCAATCAGGATAATAAGGCGAGACTTTACAGCAAGGAAAATCAACATTTCCTGTAATCTTTTACATGCTGACCCAAACGGTCAATCCTTTAATTCATTTTATTCTTGTGTTTATGGAAATCCAAAGTACCTTAAATCACTCAGTAACATATGTCACACCTTTCTGACCTCACTCATAAATGCGTTCTCACATGACCTATGCTCAATTATGATTTGCTTATGACCTTATTTCTCACTCCCATGTCTTCATCCTATAGTTCTGTAGATTAGAGTTTAAAGACCATAATCACCAACATATCTGTTTGTGCTCATGTATATGATATTATCTGCAGAGAAGTGTAATTTTGAAATCTCAATTTTTTTTTTTTTTTTATCATGTACATTTTTGCTGTAAAAGTTTTTTTTTTTCATACATAAAAACACTCTTGCTAAGATTGTTATGTTAGCATGGTAAGTAAACATACTACAATATGGAAGAGTAAAAACAAGGATCTGAACAAGAAAGAAAATTGAGACACAATTGATTTACAGATTTCAGAGTTGCATTTCAAATAATCTTCAGTTATTATTTAGTGCCTTACTTACATTATGAAAGGTATATTACTGCTACATAGGTAAAAGTTGGAGAATATGCATAGAGTATATAAATTCCCGGTAACGGGATGGGGCGTGGGACTTTATGAATGCATATTAGGTAATATGGAAAATATATAAACGTCATGACGCATGAGTGGGCGTGTAGATTGTGGCAGAGGGGATGCGTGCGTGATGCATTCTCTGAGTCCCGCCACCGTAAAGCGTGACTGCCGCAATCTACACGCCCACTCATGGGCGTTTATACGTCATACGCCCTGTGCCTTACCTCCGCACGCTTGAGGAGAATATATAAAGTGCCTGCCAGCGTCACACGCTGCACGGGCCATCCCGGGGAGGACATCACTTGGATATTTTTCTGTCAGGTAACTTCTATATACTCTTTGGTTTAATGTGGATGTCTGCACCTATATGCAGACCTACCGGGACCAGTCGGCTTACCCTCTGCACCTTGATGTGCATGTGTTTTGTTTTAGGTAGATCTTTTTCTTCTATGCCTCTCATCGAGGGATCAAGATCCTATCTACCTCCCCCTAGGGAGTGCTTTCTCTAGAGGTACTTCATGGTGTTTAAACACCATTTATAGGAGATAAAATGTGTTCATTTTGTATCAGTTACTTGGTCTCAATCTTTACTCATGGATATATATTTCTTCCTGTTTAGTTTATTTTGGGTTTCTACCTCACACCACTCATCAGACGGTTGTTGCGGTATAATTACCCCAGCACTCCATATACTCTCCAGAGAAGATCAGACTATCACCCCCTGTCCTCCCCCGGTTTTAGTGGGTCACAGTAGCACCAACACGTAAGTTATGCTCAGCTTTTCTGTATAATTGATTAGGAGTATTCTTTGGATATATTTATTTTTGATACAATCTATTTATCCTATCTACTTTTTATCATTTTATATTATGATAACTATTCAAGTATAATGAGCAATGCTTTTTGCCCGCATCGTATTAAGACCAATGAATATGGTGACCCAAGTTCCTTCAGCAGGACTAAGTCACATTGTTACTATATCCCTCCTTTCTTAAGTACTATGCTCAGTACAATACCATCTTCATAGGAATCTTCTCTTTCTCTATGACCCACCATTTGTATACTCCTCACATAGGTCCACAGGCTGACCGTGGTCTACACGAACCATCTGAGTTGCAACATATGCTGTATCCAATACAGCCTAACATCTGCTATAGTTGATCCGTACACATCTTGCCACCTGTGGATGTTCTGTGATCACTCTGGAGGTACTTATATGTTCTTTACCAATTCAAGGTCTATGTTAATTGTGTAAACTGTACAAACTTATGTTTGTTGTCTTATTTGTATTCTTTCTGCATATATGTAAATTTAATGTGTTACATGATCATTTATATTACGCTCAAAGACTCATGCACTATGATACAGTTCTGTATGTCTTTTCATAATTTTTTTTCATTCTAGATTACCCTATACACTCATGCGTCCCTGAAGAAGCCCCAATGGGCGAAACATGTAGGACCATTAGCATGGGACACGTATACAAATCTTTGCATGATGTTATCAGTCTCCTCCTGTGATCATGTTTTTATAATTTTTTGTTCTAATTGATTGTAATATTAAATATGTATACTCTTATAAATATCACCATTTTTTGCATGATTTCTGTGGTTTCAAGGCTACCAATATGATTGCTATTTGAATTGATATTTTCCATATTACCTAATATGCATTCATAAAGTCCCACGCCCCATCCCGTTACCAGGAATTTATATAAATTTCTTTCCCAGGGACTGTAATGCATATAGCTATTATTTACATATATCGTAAGTGCAAGCTCTATATACACCTTTCTCAATATGCATAGAGTAGTTAGCTTGTCATAATATCAGATTCTGGAGGGAAACAGTCACGTCTCGGAGAAATAGCAGGGTGTCAATGGCACACAATTATTTTCTTCTACGTCACTCTCCTAAAAACCTACTATGTTAGCAGAGTCCCTGATCAATCTTACCAATAACTCCAATGCTAGTTCAAATAGGAGAGGTGACAGGAGACAAGGAGCTAAGCAAATGCCACTTATCAGCTTGGCAGATTAAATAAAGAGTAAAGAGTTTTGAGTCAGGTGACAAAATGAGGGTGCATGATAAATTAGGGAAGGTGCTCCCGAAAGTAGGGTCATTTGACTAGGTCAAAGGCCTTGGTGGCATCCAACGAAAGTACAGCTTTGTTGCCTGCATTTTTGGTGGTATTTTGCATACTAAGAAAGACTGACTGGTGTGTAATGGTTTATGAATCAATGTGGCAATGCAGTTACAGTATGTAAAACTTTTGCTACCACTGATACAATAAATATGTGGGCCTATAGTAATCAGGTTTGCCCAGCTTGTAAATTACAATTATGTCAGCAACATTCATAGAAGAAGGATGCTGGTTGGAGTCAAATGCTGACTGTGCTTCTCTTCAGAGTCCCAGTTATGTATTGGGAATTGAGGAAATAATGGGAATAATGGAGACTGTCTGTCAGGAGTAGTTGGGATTCAGCCGCTGAACTTGCTCTGTCTTTCCCTCACTGGAGTCCTTGCAAAGTGTTCCAGATTAGCATGTGCTTTCTTCTGCCTGGGATTTGTGATTAGTACCAAAGAGTTCTCCTTACTTCAGACATACATTGAGCTTGGTAGTTCTACTACTGCAGGTGTTGTGTGTCTCAATGTGCTGATGTACGATCATTGGAAAGGCTATAATGGCGGGAGCTGCTTTGTATTGTTGTCAACTACCTAAAGGTGCAGACCATGCCCTTGGTCTGCTTTAAAGCAGTAATAAATCAAAAATGTAATGTAAAATATTGGTAAAACGCCGCTATTTTACCGTCGTATTTGCGGCACATTTCGGCCGCTAGCGGGGCGCTTTTAACCCCCGCTAGTGGCCAAGAAAGGGTTAATACTACCCGCAATGCACCACTATAGCAGCGTATTGTGGGCGGTACGGCGGCTCTGCCCATTAATTTTAATTGGAAGGAGCGCATTAGGAACGGTGAGTTCACAGCTCCTTGTGCACTCCAAAGAAGCTACTGGCAGGACTTTTTCTGATGCTCTGCCAGCGCACTGCTCCAGTGTGAAAATCCTCGGGCTTTCTCTCTGGAGTGTGAGGAGCAGCTGTTTAAGGGTGTATTGCAGGAGCTATTTTTAACGCTATAGCGCCTGCAAAACGCCTTCGGTGTGAAAGGGGTCTTAGGGTGCCTATACCTACATCAAGGAGCAACACAGACACTTTGGGACAGCAGCATTGTCAGGGAAGGGAAAAGCGACCCTTTATAAGCAGTTACAGCAAAACGTTTTGTTTCTTTTGGGATAAAGGTTTTTCATAAATAAATAAAATTTGACCATTAGGGGCCAGATCACCAGGTGAAAGTATAGGAAAGAAAGCCTTATGTCGCGTACACACGATCATTTTTTGGCATGAAAAAAAACTTTGTTTTTTAGCATGTCCAAAAAACGACATTTTTCCAACTTCATCATTAAAACTGACGTTGCCCACACAACACCTTTTTAAAAAAAATGATGAACAAAGCGCGGTGACGTACAACACATACAACGGCACTCTAAAGGGGAAGTTCTATTCGCCTTTGGGCTGCTTTAGCTGATTCTGTGTTAGTAAAAGAGGATTTGCGCTTTTCTGTCTGTTACAGCGTGATGAATGTGCTTACTCCATTATGAACGGTAGTTTTACCAGAACGAGCGCTCCCATCTCATAACTTGCTTCTGAGCATGCGCCGTTTTTTTACGTAGTTTAAGCCCACACACGATAATTTTTTACAACCCGAAAAATGAAATTTTTTAAAACAACGTTAAAAAATGCAGCATGTTCGAATTTTTTTTTTTCGTTTTTCAGAACCTGAAAAACGATGTGCAGCCCACACACGATCATTTTAAATGACGTTTTCTAAAAACGACATTTTTTTTAATGCTGAAAAATGATCGTGTGTACGCGGCATAAGAGTTAGTAAGCTGCAATATAATAAATGTTTGGTTTAATTATTATGGGGATGTGCAGTAAACCTATTTTAAGCCCAGATGTTAAAGCGGAGCTCTGGTCAAAAAAAATAAATAATTAAATGTCAGCAGCTACTAACACTGTACACTTACCCGTCCTAGTCGCCAGCGATGTCGCCCCCCCCCGCCGAGGCCGATCCTCGATCCTGGCAGCTCCAGGCGCAGCCATCCATAGTAAGGGAAACATGCAGTGAAGCCATTGTCGTAGATTTTTGGTGGAAAGATTTTTTTCAGTGTGGAACTCCGCTTTAATGTGTCAGGATGAAAATGTAAACATACATATTTCAATTAAAACTCATACAGTGTTAGAAGTTGGTTACACCTGGTAGATTTGGACATTACTGTTCGAGAAACACCTTTGGCAGTCTAATTTGCAGATGTGTGGCAGATTTCAAGAGAAAATAAATGACATAAAATGTGTTGACACATTGCATTGTATGCCAGGCTGTGTATTTTTAGCTATACTCTAACCTAAAAATGCCAATAACAAAACAACTAGCTAAAAAGCAAATGGCAAAGTAGTGTTGCACATTAGTATGTTAAACAACATAAATGAATGCACAAACAGCTGTGAACTGACTGGAGATGTATCCTTGTAACCGTGCGTACCTACTAATATCCTTGGTTTTCAACATCAACCGGCTGTTTAAAAAAAAAACTCTTTGTTATCTGTACTTTAGGATCATTTGTAAGCATATTCTGGACTTTAATAATCCTGGGGTAGGAAAAAAATACTTAAATTTTAATAAACATTTAACACATACATATTCAGATTCGATTAGGAAAAGATCACATTGCTATATTCCATGTCATTTGTTTCATTATTGAAACTGGTTGCTATAGGTGGTTGAAACTCCATATTTTTGCTCTGTAGAATGCATCAAGTATTAGATCCAATAAACCACCCTACAGCCGCTGAATCCGAACAGCAGGAAACTCTGTGCAAATGTGTGGTGCTCATCAGGCTGTCGGATTTGACTTCAATAGGAAAAAGCAGAAGACATGCAGAGATGCTCCATCCACTAAAGGATAAAAATGACAAGTCGGCTTCCACGCTCATGCTTTTCAAACCTGTGTGGGCCTTAAAGTGGATGTAAAAACCAATTCATGAAACTTGAGCTGAGCACATATATCTGCAGTATTTTCTTATCTCTCTTCAAATAGCTATGTCCTGTAGCTCTGTCCTGATCCTCTGTTATCAGCCTGATAACACCTGACAAATTCTCCGACACATCTGAAAAAAGCAGCCTGAAATTTCTTGCTAAAATAGATTAGCAGGGAGCTGGCCCTGTTACAAAACACTTCTGAGGCCTTGTACACACGATCAGTCCAAACTGATGAAACGGACTGAAGTTCAGTTTCATCAGTCCAATTCTACCGTGTGTATGGCCCATCGGACTGTTGTCCTTCAGTCCAAAGTTTTAGAACTTGCTTTAAAATCGGACTGATGGACGTCTGACCGATCGGTCAAAACCGATGGTTAGTACGCAAAAGCATCGGTTCAAAACCCGCGCATGCTCAGAATCAAGTCGACGCATGCTTGGAAGCATTGAACTTTGTTTTTTTCAGCACGTCATTGTGTTTTATGTCACCGCGTTGGACTCGATCAGTTTTTGAACTGATGGTGTATATGCACATCAGACCATCAGTCTGCTTCATCGGTGAACCGATGAAACTGAACTTCAGTCCGTTTTCATCGGTTTGGACTGATCGTGTGTACAGGGCCTGAGAGTCTCTACCTATAATGAGAGGTGGTGTGGGCCTTTCCTCCAATCAGCAATTTTAGCTATCTTGGCTGTATGCCCAGAAATCACACTCTGTGTAAACCTGAAAGAGAAAATTTCCTAACACGATCTGGACTTTCTAAACAGTATATAAATGTGAAGACAGCAGATATACATGTAAAACCTATGTAGGGAGATTTAGTTCATCTCTGTGTATCATCTGAAGCTGTTCACGTCACTGGGTGTATGGTAGGTTTACATCCACTTTAATCATAACAAACAGAAGCCACTTCTCAAGTACTTTTAAAATTTCCCCTTAGGAGCTGGATCAGAAGGTGTAAGCTAAATAGCATTACCCCAGACACAGATAAGAAGGACTAAAATTGAACAAAAACCAACAACAAAATTACAATGTGAAAAAATTATCCATGGTATCCAATCATTTTAGAGAGATACCCATGAGGGTAATATGACAGGATTCAGGTTTTATGGATTGGAGAAGATTATTAAATCATTAAGGGAAGGCAACTGAATAGGCAGTTATTAGGTTTATGGATATACTATGCCTCATGTTTTAACACCCATACCCTCCAGAGATTAAATTAGAGGTGGGATATTAGTCTTTTCATGAAGTAGTTTCTTTTTTTGGATCTTGGACACCATGCCCGGGCTTTTGATGTTTCTTTTATGTATCCTTGTTTATAGCATTATTGTTATTTTGTATAGTATTTGATTTATACCTGCCTCTCTGTGTCTGGGGCAATGCCATTTAGCATACACCTGTCAATACAGCCACTGATAGGCATTTTTAAAAGGATTTGTGAAGCGTCTTCCATTTGCTATGATTAAAGCCCACACAGGGCTGAAACATGGAAGCAGACTTGTCTTTTTTATTCTGTATTGAATAAAGCATCTCTGCATGTCTCAAGTGTGGGTGCCACTCTGCTTTTTTCTATCAAAAAATTTAGATTTATTTTACACTATTTAAATTTTACATCAGAAAGAAAAATCCGGTATCATTTTACAAGAATGAGGAATACTACTTACCCAAACTTTGGAAAATAATCCCATTTAGTTCTCATACCTGTACAGCCACCATGGATCAGAGCAATATGTACATTTCTGCTATGAGCCTAATCATTTTTCATTAACTTTGACATTAAAGTGTTTGTAAACCATTGATGATGTTTTTAAATAAAAATAACAAACATGCCTATACTCACCTGCTCTGTACAGTAGTTTTGCACAGAGCAGCCCCGGTCCTCTTCTTCTGGGGTCCTGGTCTGTGCTCCAGAGCCCTACTCTTCATTTGGTGCCCCCACAGAAAGCTGATTTCCCTGGAGGCACCTGTGCAGGTTCGAACCCGCCCCCCTTTTTCTGTTTTACAGGATAAGATTGACAGCATCGAGAGCCAATGGATCCTGCTGCTATCAATCTGTCCAATGAGGGTAGAGACAGTGACTGGAGCCACTGCGCTCGTGCACATTGCTGGTTCGGATTGGGCTGAGTTAAGAAAAAGGGGGGGGGGGGGGGGCTGCAGCACAGAAGGTTTTTCACCCTAATGCATAGAATGCATTAAGGTAAAAAAACAACCTTGAGGCTTTAGAAGCACTTTAAGATAACATAATACATATATGTTTGTTTAGGACAAATCAAGCTTTCTTTTGGTGATATTAAGAGGTGAACTTTGGGTTCAGGTCAACACAGGTTGTTGGAGGCATACCCAGCTCCTTCTCAAATCGGGAAAATTACAAACTAAATGCGGTCATTCACTGCTATAGCACCAACCATACCTAG
Source organism: Rana temporaria (assembly GCF_905171775.1). Lineage (NCBI taxonomy): Eukaryota > Metazoa > Chordata > Amphibia > Anura > Ranidae > Rana > Rana temporaria. The sequence goes on from NC_053490.1 coordinate 159,614,904, forward strand.
CAATAAGGCACATGCTGGCCTTTGAATTGTGGCCAGGTAGCTTAGAAGGACCAATAATGGCTGTTGTTTTATAGTTAACTGGCACATGAGAAAACAAATGGGGCACTGACTTCAGATTTCCTAAGGGTCTCTGAAATTGTCACTGGGCACACTAGCTCTGGTTCAGCAGTACTCCAAAAAAATTGTGAATCCAATGTTTTTAGTAATTAAATTGATCAAAGCAGAGAAAAGCCAATGCGTTTCATGGGCCAACACACACTCCAGCTTCATCAGGGCTACAAAAAGTACAAATACAATGGGCTTGTAAAAATAAAATACAAGTTAAAAAAAAAAGAATATAAAAGTCAACTGGTAAATAACAGTTTACAGAACATGTTTGATTTCTGTAAAAAGAAAGCTTACAAAAATAATAATAATAATAATAATAATAATAGATATAATAGATATGATATATATATATATATATATATATATATATATATATATATATATATATACACACACAAAAGTTTGCCTACGGTTTATACAGTTTGTATATAATATCTTATACAGACACCAGAGTTCACAACACCTCATCAGCAGCCTGCAGAAGAAAAAGAATGATAGAAATAAATATTACAGCCAACATGTATTAAATGAGATTTGTCAGTGATATTAAATCATGAATTGTTGCCTAGAATATGATACTATTGTACTCTTCGTAACCATTGTATAAACACACCCGAGACTGCAAAATATGTTATAGTAAGTATAATCATTGTAATTGTGTACCAAATAGATACCAAATAGATACCTTTGTATCTCTTAGAACAGAGTTAAAGTACAAGAATTTGTAAATTGTAAATGTTTACCATTTGAGCACATTAAAAATACAACCAACAGTCCTTTTAAAGTAAAAGTTCACCTTTTGTTACATAATAAACCCATATTCAGGGTGTATCCCCCCCACCCCCACTTCCCAATCTGACAACTAGCGAGGATCTTCTCCCCCTCCGCTAGCTGTCACAATTTTAAAAGAATGTGGCAGAGCAGGACTCCGCCCACCTGGCCGGGTCACTCATTTACAGTCCTCTGCGAATGGAAAACAACAAGGTCCGGCAGCTTTTGCGGCTGTCGGCTTGTAGTTTTCAATGAACACAGCGCTGTGTTTGCTGTGGTAGTTCATTCATTCTTCCTGTCAGCATGTATCGACTTCCTCATATGGAGGAAGCCGATACACTGACAGATCTACAGGAGATCTACTGATCACTGGGGCAATGCTTTACAGGCTTCTGCAAAAATAAAATTATAAATGCACATTATTTTTACGCGCAAAAAAAAAAAAAAGGAAAGTTAACTTACCTGTTAAAATATATTCTCTGCATGAGTCAGCAACTGCTTCAGTTGCTATATAGCTGCTGGACCCTCCTTCAGTCTTTTTTGGGTTATTTATTTTGTGTTCCTTTTAGTCACATTTATATACTTTATTTTAAACTAGGTTAAAAAAAACTATATATATTTTTTTTTATTTCAGAGTTAGCAGTGTAAACTTTTAACTAGCGTGGGATGGGCTTGTTCATAGTACATCACCACCTACTTGTGCGATGCAGTTTTGTGCAACAAATCACCACATCCATAGGCGTGCGCACAGGGTGTGCCAGGTGTGCCCACTCACACCCTAATCACCCTTTACAGCACATATCCCCCCCTACTTCCCTGGCTTCCTCCTTCCCCCAGCTTCCATCCTATCCCGCCAGCTGTTGCTGCAAGGATTTTTTCGGATGAGTGGAGGAAGGGGCCGGTAAATATGTAATTGACCATCCCCTTCCCTTTATGAATGAACATGGTGAGTGATCAGTAGTGTGTGTTTGAGCTTTTTGCGCACACCTATGACCACATCATTTGTTCAACGAAAGCACTACATCATTATTCCCCATATTGTCATACTGATAATAAAGTTAGACAATCTCCTGTATTCATAATGTCAGACGGGCTGAAAGTAAGAGGCAGAAGTTCTGCATGTGGAGGTGGTAGATTGAGATGAGGTTCTGAATGTTCAGGACAAAGTAGTTGGGCGACACCATCGAGAGACAGAGCTCTCTTACCATTTTTTGGGGTAGTGAACATGCTATACAGCTAGAGCACATGAAGCAGGTAGTTGAGTGGTTTACAAAGACTTCCTAATTTTTCTTCACATGTACAGAAGCAGACACTTTTCTGAAACAGCCGCACGTGCAATCGCCTCTTCTTTCTCCTGTACTGCTAATCATGCCCAAGCCCCACAACCAGGCACTGAAGATTCAGAACATTATCAGTAACTTGTTGCAAATGGATTCATAAAAGTTATGTGCTCAGACAATAAGGAAAAAAATGCTAGGAGCATAGAGGTAGGGTACATCATCAGGGATAAAAAAATGGCAGTGATGTTACAGCAGCTGCAGCTTCCTGCCCAGTTTCCAGTAATGAAGAGCGAGGGGATGAACAAGTGGCAGATCATACATGGGTGGCAGAGCTTGATGAGTACACTGCACTAAGAGGGAGAGAGAGAAAGAATCCTCAAAAGGATTTTTTTTTGGCAAAAATAAAAGACCCAAAGCTGACCATGCACATTGCAAACTACATGAAAAAGTTATGTGAAGGACATTGTATACAATCCATTCTATGTAAATACAGTCTCTTAGACCCTCGTGCTACACAACTATTTGTATATATTAGGGAAATTCTAAATTAGGATTGTAATGTACATGACTAACATGAAGTGTAGCTAAAACCCAAAACTTAATTGGAATATACTGCAGCTTTCCAGTCCTTAAATATGACTACATATAACTTTTTGTTACTTTTTCAAAATGGTAACCCTGAGAGTAACAAACTTCCTGTCCTCAGGTGACAACACACTGTACTGTATGTGTGACAGACCTAGCTGCGACAGAGGCTTTTGGAGAGGACTGAATGAGAGCCTCTTACCTTCCGATTATGGGCCAGGGCCTCAAAACAGGAAGGCGGATGGGTTATCCCGGCAGACAGACCTGGAACCTTAAGACTACTTTTCCAACATGCTCGAGTTGACCCGTTCGGGGTCCCACTGTGGCTGTTGGACTGTTTCTCAGGGGGAAGTATTGTCATGGACCTTGGAATGCTGAAGTGTTTGAATCTGTTACACAGTGGGGGGTCTTCTGCCCTGTCTTAAGGCTAACCCCCACCCTCCAGACGGCTCCATTGTCTGGAGGAAAAGCATTGTTCTGTGTTTGGCTGTTTGTGTACTTTGATTGCCTCCTGGGGCTTCTATCTCAATACACATAGCAGTCCTCCTATTCAAGCTATCGGACCAATCCCTGCTGACCCTGTTTCAAGTCCTCATTTGCATGGCTAAGAGGACCTAATTGAGAACTACAATGTACTTTACAATTGACCAATAGGTAAGCAGTTGTTGGGGGCGGGGTGTTCAAACTGCTGTATAAAAGTATGTTGTGTGCATCCAATAAAAGAGTTTCCTGTTTGAACTTACATACAGCCTGCCTGGTGTTTGTTCTGATGGATTTTGAACGGCACATAGCTGTAGTTCGAATCCCGGAGCCTTGGATAACCGAACCATCAGACGTTGCGATCTGCAATCTGATTCAATAGCAGCAGAGGAGTGTCGGGAGAGTGGAACCGAGCGAGCAAGTGTCTCGTTACAGTATGTATTTTGCATATAATTTACCCTGGGTTGCTCTTCTGATCTGGACTGCAAACACTTCTCCCTCTAGTCCTCATTACATGGTGGAGGTGTTTTGTAGTTTGAGGTAAATGGCTGCAAGGGCTGATAACCTTGTTTAAGATTCCGCTCCAGTGCAGAGGAAGTTACAAGGATACAGAAGAATCACCAGGTATGTACTTGCAAAAAAAATGTTTTTAGCTGAATCAAATAACTAAAGCCTCGCACACACAATCGGATTTTCCGACGGGAATTGTGTGATGACAGGCTGTAGGCAGAAAATCATACCGTGTGTATGCTCCATCAGACAATTACTGTCGGATTTTCTGCAGACAAATGTTGGGTGGCAGGCTTTAACATTTTCTGTGGACACCGGTCTGTTGTCGGGTTTTCTGATCATGTGTACATAAGTCAATCGGACAAAAGTCCAAAGTACAAACACGCATTCTCAGAATCAATGCTCACCAAACATGACATTAGCAGAAGGTGCCCGTGTTTGTTGGCCGACAATTGGGTGCCGTTTGTATGCAAGACAAATTCAAGGCCAATGCACTTTGAACAAAAGTCATACGCTTTGCCGGCGTTAAATCCAATCGCGTGTACGTGGCTTAAGACAGAGACCACACCTATGACCCGGTAAACTGCATTATCTATAGTTGGGTTTAGATATCCTTTAAAGTAGAACTAACGGCAATTTTTTTTTTCCATTTTGGATAGAGTAAGGGAAGGTTACAACCCCTGTCAGTTGTTTTGCAATCTGTGTTCTGTTAAGACGATTTCCATCCAGTTCATGTCCAAGTCAAAAAGTCAAAACAGGAAGTGAGAGGAAGTGCCTACAAAAGTGAGGGAATCCTGGGGTGTCACCGGGGTTACCAGAACTAGTATCCAAATTGGAAGATTTCCACTACTTTCCTGTTTTGGTGACATCTCAAAATTTGGGATTTTCTTTAACCACTTAAGGACCGCCTAACGCCAATATACGTCGGCAGAATGGCATGGCTGGACACAATGTACGTGATTGTTAAATGCCCAGCCGTGGCTCGTGACCTGGTCCGAAGCTCCGTGACCGCGGCCACGGGACCTGCGGACCCGATCGCCGGCGAAGTCCCACGATCGGTCCCTGGAGCTGAAGAACGGGGAGAGGTGTGTGTAAACACACCTTCCCCATTCTTCACAGTGGCGCTGTCATTGATCGTCTGTTCCCTGATATAGGGAAAGACGATCAATGACGTCACAAGTCCAGCCCCGCACTTTTTGCTGTGAAAATGACAATGGTCCCAAAAATGTGTCAAAATTGTCCGATGTGTCCGCCATTATGTCGCAGTCATGAAAAAAAACGCTGATCGCCGCCATTAGTAGTAAAAAAAAAAAAAATATTAATAAAAAAGCAATAAAACTATCCCCTATTTTGTAAACGCTATAAATTTTGCGCAAACCAACGATAAACGCTTATTGTGATTTTTTTTACCAAAAATATGTAGAAGAATACGTATCGGCCTAAACTGAGGAAAAACAAAGTTTTTTTATATATTTTGGGGGATATTTATTATAGCAAAGAGTAAAAAATATTGATTTTTTTTCAAAATTGTCGCTCTATTTTTGTTTAATAGCGCAAAAAATAGAAACCACAGAGGTGATCAAATACCACCAAAAGAAAGCTCTATTTGTGGGAAAAAAAGGACACCAATTTTGTTTGGGAGCCACGTCGCACGACCGCGCAATTGTCAGTTAAAGCGGCGCAGTGCTGAATCGCAAAAAAGGGGCCTGGTCCTTTACCTGCATATTGGTCCGGGTCTTAAGTGGTTAATTTTCAATGACAAAGGTAAACAGAACAAATAGAGAGGTTGGATCTCCCTAGCGGGGACACAGCAATACAAACAGGTGTGCTAATCCCTCTTCCCTCAATATAAAAATATGGGGCCCATCGGTCAGAACTTGCTTTAAAATTCAACCGATGGACGCCTAACCGATAAGTCAAAACCGATGGTTAGTACGCAAAAGCATCAGTTAAAAACCTGTGCATGCTCAGAATCAAGTCGACGCATGCTTGGAAGCATTGAACTTCATTTTTCTCTGCACGTTGTTGTGTTTTACGTCACCGCGTTGGATTCGATCAGTTTTTTAACTGATGGTGTGTAGGCACATCAGACCATCAGTCAGCTTCATCGTTTGACCGATGAGAACGGTCCTTCGGACCCTTCTCATCGGATGGACGGATCGTGTGTACGTGGCCCGAGACAGCTGGGAGCCAAAAGATTGAACTGGAGAAAAAAAAAACAATAAGGATATTTTGTGTCCATCTATGCAAAATATTTAAAAACTTACCATCCATGGGCATGCATTTCAATAAATCCTTCTACACATTTTTTTTTCCGTTGTTTAAGTAAACCTGTTAAAATGTATAACGTGCAACTTATTGTGCGTATTTTTTTCATTCCCACCCACTTAAGTTATTGCCTCTTTAGTGCAATAGTGAAATCTTCTCCAGCATTTTGTTGGTGCTGACATGAATAAAGTGTCGTGTGACATTTCAGTCAGGTATCTATGTCTGCAGCAAACTGAAAGTTCACATCAGAAGACTTGGTATTTTTATACATAAGATTGCTTGTTTTGGCATTAGTATTGGTTAAAGCAAACTTGCACTATTTATATTTGAGTATAAAAAAACTATAGCAGAAAGGAAGGCATCAAAAGGCTTAAACATTTATGCTTGAGAATGCTAAAGAATTCTAAAGATGTGTCCATTGCATTTAGACACTGCTTATAAATAAGTGGACAGTAAATGCATGTACCTTTACAAGTAAACCATGGACAGCAATGGATATTTAATAACTTTCAAAGCCATCTGCAACTCGACCCGCAGCTACATAGTTATATAGTCAATCAGGTTTAAAAAAGTCCAACTAGTTCAACCAAAAAAATACAATCCCATATACACAAGCCAAAACCCCCATCAAAGCAGGGGAAAAAAATCCTTCCTGATCCCCCGAGAGGCAATCGGATTTTCCCTGGATCAACATTACCTATAAATGTCAGTAAATATTATGTACATTTAGGAAAGAACCCGGGCCTTTTTTAAAACAATCTACTAAGCTGGCCATAACCACCTCTGGAGGGAGTCTATTCCACATTTTCACAGCTCTTACTGTGAATTAACCTTTCCATATTTGGAGATGAATCTTTTTTCCTCTAGACATAAAGAGTGCCCCCTTGTCCTCTGTGATGACCTTAAAGTGAATAACTCAACCCCAAGTTCACTATATAGACCCCTTATATATTTGTACATGTTGATTATATCTCCCCTTAATCTCCTCTTCTTAAGAGTGAATACATTTAGTTCTTCTAATATTTCCTCATAGCTGAGCTCCTCCATGCCTCTTTACAGTTTGGTTGCCCTTCTCTACACTTTCTCCACTTCCCCAATATCCTTTTTGAGAACTGGTGCCCAAAACGGAACTGCATATTCCAGATGAGGTCTTACTAATGATCTGTACAGGGGCAAAATGATCTCTCTCTCTCCGTAGTCCATACCTCTCTTAATACAAGAAAGGAATTAGCTTTGGAAACCACAGCTTGGCATGCTATTATTGAGCTTATGATCTACCAAAACCCCCAGATCCTTCTCCACTATTGATTGCCCCAATTGAACTCCCCCTTGTATGTATGATCATTCTCTTTGTTCCTCCCAAGGCCTCCTGTTCTTTAGCTCCCTTGTCACCTCCTCTCGCACTTGCCTCCATGACTTTTCCAGAGCCTCTCTAATCCTATGGAACCCCCTACCCAAATCTGTTCCTCCATCTCCTACTTTGTCCACTTTTAGACAATACCTAAAAACTTTTCTCTTCAGAGAATCCTATACCGCCTTCACCTAACAACTGTACTGTTCTTTTCTCCAATAGCTCATCCCCCACAGTTCATCAGCTCATCCCCCACAGTTATTACCTTTTGTATCACTTGACTCTCCCTTTTATATTGCAAGCTCTAATGGGCAGGGTCTTATGATTCCTCTTGTATTGTAACTGTAATGTTTGTCCTTATAGATTAAAACCCTGTGCCAACTATTGGCGCTATATAAACCTTGAATAATAATAATAATAATATTTGGGGCTACGGTCTACCCCAAGACAATTGGTGAAAGCAAAAAAATACTTAAAATTGAACTTAAGTCAGAAAATGAAGTCCTGCTAGATCACTTCAGGCTGGTCCCTTTTACAGGAACAGCAATGTAAAGCATTACAAATAAGTGCCTAAAATCCAGTAATACACCGTCTCACCCTGCTCTGCACCTGCTCAGTTCCTCTAATGTTTTACGCATTTATAGACACTGAATTTGTAGAGGCCAATCTGCTGACAGCCTTTAAGCGGAAATAAACCCTCCTATCCTTTACAGCCAAGGAAGCTACCTCTGTGTGACCTGCAACTGCCATGATTCTGCACATGTCATCAGTTATGACAACAGCCATTTAATGGTTTGACAATTTGGTTGAGGGCACAAGCAAATGAGACAGTTAGAAATCTAGGAATGGAATTGTTTTCTTTTAAACTGTTAAATCTATTGGTTTAGTTGCACATTATGATTTACTGCTGTTCAGGGGCTTTGGATAAGGATGAGCTCCAGCGTGTTCGCATGGTACACGTGCAGAGCCCTCCAGGAAGTCTGCACGGCGCTGTGCTAATCACAGCCAGGGAGACATTGTCCCGATGCTCGGCTGCAGAGATCAGGAAAGGTCTCCCTGGCTGTGATTAGCGCAGCGCCGTGCAGACTTCCTGGTGGGCTCTGCACGTGTACCATGTGAACACGCTGGAGCTCATCGTTAGCTTTGGGCTTCAGCAAAATGGCAGCCTCCAGAAAGAAGAAACAGGAGCAATACTGGAGGCAATTTACAGCATACTCTAATTTTGGTAGCATAATTATTAATGTGGAATGTATGTCCCTTGCTAAAGAATATTTTTTTGTATCATGTCGTTTTGGGTAAAGATCCACTTTAAATAAAAATGTTGCTAATATAAATACTGCAAAATTTCTAAAACTAGATATGGAAATATAAAAATGGAATAGTAGAGCTATCAATAGCTATACCAGTTACACTATATTTATGACAGCTTACCATAGGCAAAAAAAAAAAAAGGATTTTTAGGTACACAAGTACTGTATTTCACAGATAGTAACAGATAACTGGGGTTACAATCTTCCCAGAGGCAATGCGCTATAGTAAAAATCCTTTTATACATTCATGACAGCTTATGCATGTACTGACACAAGTAACAACAATAGATGGTTGGGGTTACTGTTTTATTAAAAAGTCAATGGGATAAAAGTAAAAAAATACATCAATAAAAATCCTGCTACTGTCACCTTCTGCAGAATTTCATCTGAACTTCATATGAAAAGGTAAAAGGGGAAAGTAGAGTGATCAATAGCTTTACAGGTCTACGTTTAATGTATATGTTCATGACAGTTTATCATATACAGCAGCAATAATTTATGGAAAAAAATTCCCCATAGGTACGCATGTACCGATATAAGTATTTCATAGACAACAATAGATAGTTGAGGGTCACAGTCTACCCAGAGACAATGGGATAAAAGTAATAAATGCGTAAATGAAAATCCTAAATGTCTAATGGAAACGTAAAATGAAAACGTAGAGTGAATAATAGCTTTACAAGCCTACATTTATACATTCAGGACAACTTATCATTTACAACAACAGCATCATTTGTGAAAACAATACCTTTTATTATTAATAAGCAGTCCTTGAGCTCCAGAGAAGTGACTGTGCCTAGACATTCTCAAGGCCTGAATGCTGAATGATGTTATCAGTTGGCTGAAGAAGAAGAAAAGCATTCTCTCGGTCTTCCCTCCCCTTCCCCAGTGATCACTCACTCAGATGGTACATTACAATTTTTTGTCACGGAGTGGAAGACAGCAGCAGGGGCCTGACCTGCTTAAAATAAACTGTATATACAAAGCCAAGAACATAAAGTTTATTGTTCAGAAAGTAGGATTTACATGATTACATCATCCTTTGGCTAACGTCTTAGCCCCAGAAGTAGATGCTGACCCTGTATGATGAATCAAACAAAATACCATAGGCCTTCCAATTAAAGGATGACATAAAGCAATGATGGGGGAGTATAAAACAAAGGAAGCCCAAAGGCTAACGCTTCTCTCAAAAAAAAAAAAAATATATATAAAATGATATGTGAATATAAATACAGCTGCCAGCACCTTAAAGTCTAGTACCACAACTCAAACAGATTAAAATATGTTAGGGGGGTACTGTAATCCTTTTGAATTTAAAATAAAAAGGTCCATGCAAAAACTAAAATCCCTGCATCAATAGGCACCAGGGACACTAAAATTAGTATACATACCTTTTTGGAAGCCAGTCTGACCCGCTGTGACCTGATCTCTAGCGGCGGAAGCTCTGCAGAGGACACGGCCGACAACGGCTGTGAAATGAATGGGGATTGACATTACCCATACAAAACAGATTATAGCGCACATCTAAGATGGTGCTGCTATAAGACCAAAGACGATACAAAACAGATTATAGCGCACACATGCAAAAATGACATTTATCCTGCAAGGCTAGTTAAAAACACCTGAACATATTCAAAAATACGGGGGTTTGGTCACACTACTGTACCTGTTGCCGAGAATGTGTTTCCAGCACAACAGCATCGCGCTGATTCTCGGCGTCAGGGTGCCGACATCTCGCACTCGCTGGTATAGACAAAGCACATTCCAGCGAGCGCGTCATAGAAGCGACGGGGATCTGACTTGGATTCCCGCCAATTCTAGCTGCGGCGTTTGGTATGAATCCTGAGAGGGAACTTTTAAATAAAAACCCGGCATGGGTTCCCCCCCCCTAGGGGCCTACCAGGCCCTTAGGTCTGGTATGGGTTGTAAGGAGACCCCCCTATGCCGAAAAACCGGCATGGGGTCCCCCCATAATCCATACCAGAACCATATCCAAAGCATGCTGCCTGGCCGGTCAGGAAAGGAGTGGGGACAAGCGAGCGCCCCCCCCCTCCTGAGCCATACCAGGCCGCATGCCCTCAACATGGTGGGGTTGGGTGCTCTGGGGCAGGGGGGTGCACTGCAGCCCCCCCACCCCAGAGCACCCTGTCCCCATGTTGATAAGGACAGGGCCTCTTCCCGACAACCCTGGTTGTCGGGGTCTGCGGACGGGGGGCTTATCGGAATCTGGGAGCCCCCTTTAATAAGGGGGCCCCCAGATACCAGCCCCCACCCTAGGTGAATGAATATGCGGTACATCGTACCCCTACCCATTCACCTGGAGGCAAAGTGTAAAAGAAAATAAACACACAACACAGGGTTTTTAAAGTAATTTATTAGTCATCTCCGGCCCCCTCTCTTCTTTAGCTCTTTAACCAGGGGGGGCCTTCTTCTTCCACTCTCCGGGGGTCTTCTCCCATCTTCTCCGCTCTCCGCTGTCATCTCGGCGCTCCCCGGTTCTTCTCCCGCTCGCTATCCGGTGCCTTCTTCTTCAGGGTTGGCCGCCACTATCTTCGTGTGTTAGCACATTTACTAGCGGCGGCGCAAGCCCGTTCTTCTGTGACGTCTTCTTCTCTTCTTCCGATGTTGACACACCGCTTCTTCCCACTGTTATGCTGGGTGCGTGGTTCGCACCGATTTATATAGGCCTCTCTTATGATGTCACAGTCCCATCATGCTCTGGTACCTACAGACGTGGGTAGGTACCACGTGGGTAGGTACCGGAGCATGATTGGGCTGTGACATCATAAAAGAGACCTATGTAAATCGGTGCGAAACATCGGAAGAAGAGAAGAAGAGAAGAAGACATCACAGAAGAACGGGCTTGCGCCGCCGCTAGTAAATGTGCTAACACACGAAGATAGTGGCGGCCAACCCTGAAGAAGAAGGCACCGGAGAGCGAGCGGGAGAAGGACCGGGGAGCGCAGAGAAGACATCGGAGAGCGGAGAAGATGGGAGAAGACCCCCGGAGAGTGGAAGAAGAAGGCCCCCCTTGGTTAAAGAGCTAAAGAAGAGAGGGGGCCGGAGATGACTAATAAATTACTTTAAAAACCCTGTGTTGTGTGTTTATTTTCTTTTACACTTTGCCTCCAGGTGAATGGGTAGGGGTACGATGACAGAAAAGCGGGCTTGCGCCGCCGCTAGTAATTGAGCTAACACACGAAGATAGCGGCGGCCAACCCTGAAGAAGAGCGAGCGTAGAGCGAGCGGGAGAAGAACCGGGGAGCGCCGAGATGACAGCGGAGAGTGGAGAAGATGGGAGAAAGCCCCCGGAGAGTGGAGAAGACCCCCGGAGAGCGGAGAAGTCCCCCGGAGAGCGAAAGAAGAAGGCCCCCCTGGTAAAAGAGCTAAAGGAGAGGGGGGCCCCCGGAGCTGACTAATACATTACTTTAAAAGCCCACTTACTGCGACAAAGTACCCCGAATTAGTGGGTCCTAACCTGTTAATAGAATTAACATTAGTAGCCACCAGTGTATAGGAAGGATCCCTTCAGTTCTCCCATATAGAGGAGTTTATCTCCCAAGGTTGAGACACTAGGTTCTTCCATTCTATTAACAGGTTAGGACCCACTAATTCGGGGTACTTTGTCGCAGTAAGTGGGCTTAGCACTATATGACCATATAGTGTGACCAAACCCCCGTATTTTTGAATATGTTCAGGTGTTTTTAACTAGCCTTGCAGGATAAATGTCATTTTTGCATGTGTGCGCTATAATCTGTTTTATATCGTCTTTGGTCTTATAGCAGCACCATCTTAGATGTATAGCATTTTTTTGGGTGTGCCCCCCAAGTATGTTTATGTTTTTGTATTTTGACATTACCCATAGACTCCCTATGGGGCTTCTGTTGTCGTCCATCTCCTCTGCACCCACCTTCACAGCGAAGCCATGACTGACAGCTCAGCGTGGGATTCGGTCCAAGCGGGTCAGATTGGCTTCCAAAAAGGTATGTATACACATTTTTTCTTTACAGGGATAGAGAGGTTGGTGTTAGATCCCTGGTGTCTATAGATGCAGGGATTTTAGTTTTTGCATGGACTTCCACTTTAACATATTAAATCTGATGTTAAACCTGCTTTAACCCTTTGACTGATAGAACCGTTTTTTCACAGATTAGAATGCACATTTTAGGCCTAAATGTCAGTTAAAACCACCCAAACATTATAGATCTTCTGAAATCAGAGACCAGGGAGGAAAAAAATTGTGGTGGTTGCAATTTTTTACATTTGATGTTAGCACACGTATTCAACCCATATTTTTTGTTAAAAACAGACAAATACATTTTGTAATTTTTGTAAGATTTTTTGTAAAATATAAAAGAAGAGGTTGTATCGAGTAATAGCAACAAACTTTGGTACCCAAACTTTGGTACAGGCAACGCTTCAAAAGCGTTTACAGATCATTAAATTAGAGTTAACCTTAGACGATGGCCCCAAAAGTATTGCCCTCACTTTGATTGGTAACACCATACCTAATATGTGTAGCCCAATTGTAATTTTCATGAGTAGGTGCACCCAATGCACATGTTTATGTACATACATGCATTTATGTGGCACCGTGGTGTAGTGGGTAGCACTCTCGCCTCACAGTAAAAAGGGTCACTGGTTCAAATCCCAACCACGACACTACCTGCCTGGAGTTTGCATGTTCTCCCTGTGCCTGTGTGCGTTTCCTCCCACACTCCAAAGACATGCCGATAGGTTAATTGGCTTCTGTCTAAAACTGGCCCTAGTATATGAATGTGAGTGAGGGACCTTAGGTTGTAAGCTCCTTGAGGGTAGGGACTGATGTGAATGTACAGTGTATATGTAAAGCGTTGCATAAATTGACAAAGCTATACAAGTGCCTAAATAATAATGTGGGAGCAGGAGGCTTTAAATAATAATAATATTTTTTTTTTTTAAATGATTGTGTGTTAAGTAAAAAACATTAAAGAACATTTTTAAAGTAACTGTTTTGCTTTTACATAGGGGCTAATAAGTCCCTATGCGATAGCATAATTTACATGACAGGTCCTCGTTAGACCCCACTGAAGCTGGAAGTGGAATTTTTACCCATAACAGCTTAATACAAAATCATATTTCTTAGCAAGGAACATACAGTACCTCACAAAAATGAGTACACCCCTCACATTTTTGTAAATATTTTATTATATCTTTTCATGTGACAACACTGAAGAAAAGGTACTTTGCTACAATGTAAAGTAGTGAGTGTACAGCTTGTATAACAGTGTACATTTAAGGTCCTCAAAATAACTCAACACAGCCAATAATGTCTAAACCACTGGCAACAAAAGTGAGTACACCCCTAAGTGAAAATGTCCAAATTGGGCCCAACTAGCCTTTTTTTCCGGTGTCATGTAGTATTACAAGATCTCAGGAGTGAATGGGGAGCAAGTGTGCTAAATGTGGTGCTCTCACTCTCTCTTACTGGTCACTGGAAGTTCAACATGACACCTCATGGCAAAGAACTCTCTGAGGATCTGAAAATAAAGAGTTGTTGCTCTACATAAAGATGGTCTAGGCTATAAGAAAATTGCCAAGACCCTGAAACTGAGCTGCAGCACGGTGGCCAAAACCATACAACGGTTTAACAGGAGAGATTCTACTCAGTACAGGCCTTGCCATGGTCCACCAAAGAAGTTGAGTGCACATGCTCAGCGTCATATCCAGAGGTTGTCTTTGGGAAATAGACATATGAGTGCTGCCAGCATTGCTGCAGAGGTTGAAGGGATGGGGGTCAGCCTGTCCATGCTCAGACCATACGTCACACACTGCATTAAATTGGTCTGTATTTTTATTGCCCCAGAAGGAACCTCTTCTAAAGATGATGCACAGAAAAGACCACAAATAGTTTGCTGAAGACAATTAGACTAAGGATATGGATTACTGGAACCATGTCATGTGGTCTGATGAGACGAAGATAAACGTATTTGGTTTAGATGGTGTCAAGTGTATGTGGAGGCAACCAGGTGAGGAGTACAAAATGGGCCAGCATTAAGTGATCTAGCAGGACTATTTTTTTTTACTAAAGTTCCACTTTAAGCACAGATTGTACTTAGTCAGCTTCTTTACTGGCCATAGCTGCCAGGAAATGACAGCGCTGAACCTTAAAGTGCCAAATTTTTACTGCTCCTGTGTTTATCTGCTTGCTCTCCCTGTTGATACCCATTATGCCCATCCCAGGACAGCATCAGGGACAGCAGAACCTGACATACGGTACATGGCAGAGGGTAGTTGGCTGACACTTCCAGTAGAAAGATGATAGTTGATTTGACAGTTGTAAATGTGACTAATGTGTGTTTAAAAGCTTATGCTGCAGTCGAATGGTGGCATCATAAGGGTTAAGACACATCTACAATCTTAAAGAACACTAGAGCATATAAAAACAGGGGGGGGGGGGGTATTTACGAAAGTAAAATCCACTTTGCACTACAAGTGCAAAATGCACTTGAAATTGCACTGAAATTGCACTTGGAAATGCAGTCCCTGTAAATCTGAGGGGTAGATCTGATATGAGGGGAAGCTCTGCAGATTTTATCATCCAATCATGTGCAAGCTAAAATGCTGTTTTTTATTTTCCTTGCATGTCCCCGTCAGATCTACAGCGACTGCACTTCCAAGTGTAATTTTTAAGTGCAAAGTGGATTTGCCTTTAGTAAATAACCCCCATTGCACCTTAAAGGGACCCTGTCGCCAGACCCTTCGTTTTAACAACAGTTTTTACTTAGGATTATATGTGCATTTTTAGATTTCATGCATGTTAATTACAGTACCTGTGAAAGCCTCCCTTTAAAATGCAACAGTTTCGACTACACAGCTGATCCCTTTGTCTTGACTGCATATATATAGATATATATATATATATATATATATATATATATATATATATATATATATATATATATATATATATATATATATATATATATGTATGTATGTATATCTCTTTACCTTCTGCACTCAGACACAGACCCATAACAAGCATGCAGCTAGTGTATTCAGACTGAACTCAGAAGTCACGATCTAGAATATTTAGAGCCTTTATAGAAGTCTTTATGATGCAATGATACACTCCAAATACAATTTAGAAAATAGCCATCTTCCATCTCTGCATGGCGACGGGTTCATTAACCAGTGGTTAAAGAAAACAAAAGGGGCAGCCTACGGGTTAATACATAAATGCTACCCCTATCCCTTGAATTATTCTGACTGATGCTATCATCTAATATGCATTCGTGGACTGCTCTTGATTAAAACCTGCTTCCTATTTATACATGACCTTGCTAAGCTTGCAATAGGACAGGATGCTTTGCAGCAACCTCATCTCTTGCCTGAATGACAACCAGTACCTTACATAATGTATAATGGGCATTAACACTTGCAGACTGAAAGCCATTGTTAGACAGTCAGGAGTGCACCGTACACTTTTCCCAGAAGGCGAAGAGCGATAGGTGCACAGCTATCTGACCACTGACCACCAGCTATCTGACCACTGCATGCTTGGGAGGAGATGGTTTGACTGTAGAACATAATGCAAATGAGTTGGTGTAGTTCTGGTTCCCATCTACTGGACAAGGTGCAGTTCTCGAGCAATTTGTCAAACACGACGACTCAATGGGGCTTATTTACGAAAGGCAAATCCAGTTTGCACTACAAGTGCAAACTACAAGTGCAAAGTGCACTTGGAAGTGCAGTCAACGTAGATATGAGGGGGACATGCAAGGAAAATAAAAAACAGCATTTTTAGCTTGCACATCATAATAAAATCAGCAGAGCTTCCCCTCAGTGCAATTTCAAGTACACTTTGCACTTGTAGTGCAAATTGGATTTGTCCTTCGTAAATAACCCCCCCAGTCTGTAAATTAACATTCTCAGACACAGCACCCTGTGCTATAAGAAGGGGAAAGTTGCAGCTTTGAGCAGTCAAAAGGTTTGTGACCACACCGTCACTGACAGCTGCAGGTCTCAAACCAGCAAATGTGAACCAATTAGAGTCAGGCCGCGTACACACGGTCGTTCCAAACCGATGAGAATAGTCCGACGGGCCATTTCCATCGGTTCACCGCTGAAGTGGCCTGATGGTCTGATGTGCGTACACACCATCGTTCCAAAAACCGATCGGGTCAGAGCGCGGTGACGTCAAACACACGACGTGCTGAATAAAACGAAGTTCATTGTTTCCAAGCATGCGTCGACTTGATTCTGAGCATGCGCGGGTTTGGAACTGATGCTTTCTGTACTAACCATCGGTTTGGACCGATCGGGCAGCGGTCCATCGGTTCGGTTTCGAAGCATGTTTTAAAATTTTGGACCGAAGGAAAACAGACCGATGGGCTATACACACCGTCGGTTTGGAGCGATGAAACTGAACCTCGGTCCATTCTCATCGGTTTTGTCCAACCGTGTGTACGGGGCCTTAGTCCCATTCAACTGATCACAATGACAGCCAATCACAATGATCACTGGGATACTTGTTTGCAAGTTTGATTGTAAACAAACTATTGTCTGAAGATATCACTGTTCTCATTAGGACATTCACATGGGCACAGATGGCTGTACATTGTATATAAGCACATTTCTGCACCTGAAAGTCACAGATTGTGTTCACAGCCTCCTGTGCAAAAGGCATTTGGTGCTCTAGGCTGTTAATCACACATCCGAATTTACATGTGCGCACAGGGATGGATAAATGATGCAAACTGTGCAAAAATATATATTATATGAATATATACAGTAAAACCTTGGTTTTTGAGTAACTTGGTTTGAGAGCATTTTGCAAGACAAGCTAAATGTTGCCTTGATATACAAGCGATGTCTTGATATAAGAGTAGCGTCATGTCACAACTTAGTATAAAAAAGAAGAGAGGAGCCTCCAAGTGTAGCAATATGGTTACATTTAATGAAGGTACAACATTTAGCAACGTATTGCTACACTTAGAGGTGCCTCTCTTCTCTTTTATACCCTGTAAATAAAATGCTTTGATATACAAGTGCTTTGGATTACAAGCATGTTTCTGGAATGAATTATGCTTGCAAACCAAGGTTTTACTGTACATTTGTGTGTGTATGGTGTGTATATATATATATATATATATATATATATATATATATATATATATATACACACACACACACACACACACACACATATATACATATACACACACACACACTATATATATATATATATATATATATATATATATATATATATATATACATACATACACACACAAACATACGATATATTTATTTTTTAATAGAAAAAAAAAATTCAAATTTAATACCATTACTTTGTAACACCTCAAAAACAATGTTTTATTAGTTTCCAAGCACTAATCGATGAAAAACCTGGTATTCCCTTTTGAATATTTGGTGCACTTTTACTGGAATGTTTTTAAAATTTTCTGTTAGAAGTAGCATATTACTTAACCACTTAAGACCCGGACCAATATGCAGGTAAAGGACCAGGCCCCTTTTTGCGATTCGGCACTGCGTCGCTTTAACTGACAATTGCGCGGTCGTGCGACGTGGCTCCCAAATAAAACTGGCGTCCTTTTTTCCCCACAAATAGAGCTTTCTTTTTGTGGCATTTGATCACCTCTGCGGTTTTTATTTTTTGCGCTATAAACAAAAATAGAGCGACATTTTTGAAAAAAATAAATGTTTTTACTATAATAAATATCCCCCAAAAATATATAAAACATTTTTTTTTCTCAGTTTAGGCCGATACGTATTCTTCTACCTATTTTTGGTATATAAAAAAAACGCAATAAGCGTTTAACGATTGGTTTGTGCAAAATGTATAGCGTTTACAAAATAGGGGATAGTTTTATGGCATTTTTATTAATAATTTTTTTTTTTACTACTAATGGCGGCGATCAGCGATTTTTTTTTCGTGACTGCGACATTATGGCGGACACATCGGACAATTTTGACACATTTTTGGGACCATTGTCATTTTCACAGCAAAAAGTGCTATAAAAATGCATTGATTACTGTGAAAATGACAATTGCAGTTTAGGAGTTAACCACTAGGGGGCGCTGTAGGGGTTAAGTGTGATCTCATGTGTGTTTCTAACTGTAGGGGGAAGGGGTTGGACTTGTGACCTCACTGATCGTCTTTCCCTATATCAGGGAACAGACGATCAGTGACACTGCCACTGTGAAGAATGGGTAAGGTGTTTACACACACCTCTCCCCATTCTTCAGCTCCAGAGACCGATCGCGGGACACCGGCGGCGATTGGGTCCCGCGGTCACAGAGATTCGGACCGGGGTGCGGGCGCGCGCCTGTGACCCACGGCTGGGCACTTAAAGAGGACGTTCAGGTACGTGATTGTGCCCAGCCGTGCCATTCTGCCGACGTATATCGGCATTAGGCGGTCCTTAAGTGGTTAAAAAAAAAGAAAAAAGCACATACTACACAGCTGTATGCAAATGTCACATGTAGGGGTAAACAAAAAAAAGAGCTATATGAGTCAGGATGAAAAAGACCATACTATTGTAATTGAATGCAATAGTACTTAAAGTGGATGTAAACCCAACATTTTTTTTTTTTGATGTCACAATGTAGAGAATAAGGTTTCCTATCATCTGTGCCCAGTCTTGCCACACAGAGTTAATCCATCTCTGAGCAATCCACTTTTTTTGTTCAGTGAAAATTAACAGACTTCCAGATAAAAACCTGTCTAAATAAAAAGTAATTTCCTTCCCCTTGCTTCGAGTGACAGGGTTTTTACATATCTCGTGCACTAGCTTGGACACATGCAGATTCCTGGATGTTTATCATAATATGGGGGGTGATCCACGGTTCACTGTGAGAGGTAATGTATGTCACTCAAAGCAAGGGGACGGAAAGGACTTTTTATTTAGACAGGTTTTTATCTGGAAGTCTGTTAATTTTCACTGAACAATAAAAGAGGATTGCTCAGAGCTGGATTAACTCTGTGTGGCAAGACTGGGCACAGAGGATAGGAAATCGTATTCTCTACATTGTGACATCAAAAAAAAAAAAAATTATGATTTTTGGTTTACATCCACTTTAACAGTTAAAAAGGGTTATACATAAAATAACTCTTATTTTACGATTTTATTAATTTGTCAGCTTAGAATACAAGAAAGAAAAGATATTTATTTAAAAAAAAGTACCAAAGAAAAGCCGTATTTGCTTTTAGCTTATTTAGGTAGACAAATTAATTATAGAGGTGTTGTAAGTTAACTGAAAGTGGTAATAAATCCAAAACCCAAAATGTAATATATTGCAGCTTACCAGTCCCTGATGTGGTGGTGCTTTTGTTTTATGTTTTAAACTTTCCCCTCTGTTTTCACCTGGGGACCTGGTTAGTGACACACTTCCTGTATTAGATTGCCTACCCTCTGCATTGTTATTTTTTTTTGGGGGGGGGGGGGGGGTGAGATACACTATCAGATTTAGGTACACATTAAAGACAAACTCCACACTTTATAAGCAGTCACAGTTGCGTTTTCCTTTTGGGGTAAAGGGCTTACATAAATAAATAAAAACTGATCATTGTAAGCACCCTCTTAGCTGTAAATGGTTTATTTCAACCTAGTAACTGCTACATCTGCAGGACAGATTATTCTGTTGACAAACAAAAGACTTACTGGCCAGATCACCAGGTGAAAATAAATTAAAGAAAGCCTACAAAAAGAAAATGAATGCAGTCATCACATTTAAAGAACTTTCACACTTACCTACAGGTAAGCCTATAATAAAGCTTACCTGTAGGTAAAATGAATATCTGCTAAACCTGTATGGTTTAAGTGATATTTACCTTGCATGCCGCCACTGACGTCAGCGGCACTTGGTAATGATTAAGCAGAAGATGTATGTGTGAAACGCGTCTACGTGACCTCGTGTTGGTGTCTTTGGTGTTATCACTTTGAACAGTACAAGGCAATCTGAATTCCTGGATGTGCAGCCATTTCTTTTCTATCAGCGGCACATGCGCTCTGAAGGTCGGGCGGATGGCGAAAAAAAATAAATCAGAGCTCCTTGCCAGAAAGAGGACTCCCGCACACATACGCTGGAGTGACATCATTGTGGCTCCGGCCAATCACAGCGCTGAAGAAGCGAACTTGAAAGAAACATCAAGAGAACATTTCAGCTACCTCAGCGGTGACCGGAAGGCGATTCAGACGCTTATGCCGCGTACACACGATTGGTCAAAACGATGAGAACGGTCTGATGGGCCATTTTCATCGGACCAAACCGATCGTGTGTGGGCCCCATCGGTTATTTATCCATAGGTTAAAAAAAGCAATCTTGTTTTAAATTTAACCGATGGACACCTAACCGATAAAACAAAACCGTTTGTAGGCACGTCCATCGGTTAAAAATCCACGCATGGTCAGAATCAAGTGGACGCATGCTTGGAAGCATTGAACTTCATTTTTTTCAGCACATCGTTGTGTTTTGCGTCACCGCGTTCTGACACAATCGTTTTTTTAACCGATGGTGTGTAGGCACGACTGATCATCAGTCAGCTTCATCGGTTAACCGATGAAAACGGTCCATCAGACCGTTCTCATCGGTTTGACCAGTCGTGTGTACGCGGCATAAGTTCTAAGGTAAGTATTTCATAATGAGCTAGTATGCGGTGCATACTAGCTCATTATGCCTTTGCCTTACGGCTTTTTTTGCGGGTATACAACTGCTTTAAGAATTCCTAAGCTGCAATATAATAAGTGTTTGCTTTTGGGATTAATACCACTTAAAGCATACTGATGATGTTGGTATGGCCATATAGGCTTTAGTATTTTATCCAATCACTGTTTAATACAATCTAATCCATATTTAATTAACACATTTTAACCTAAACGGACCCCCCAACATAGAGTACACACTTGGACTTCTGAACAATTAGGTAATAGTTTGTGCAATCAGAATGTGAAGTGTATAGCCCAAAAGGTTAAATGTGCAAAGACTTACTTTGCATTTACTTTATTATGTTGTACTGTTTATTGCACAGTACTATAATTGCTGGATGTCTGGTGCTGGTACTTAAAGCGGGGGTTCACACGAAAAAAAAAATTTAACATTAGATTGAGGCTAATTACGGGAAGCAGAATCGGGTGTTTTTTTTTAAATCAATGCAGTACTTACCGTTTTAGAGATAGATGTTCTCCGTGGCTTCCGGGTATGATCTTCGGGACTGGGCGTTCCTATTTGATTGACAGCCTTCCGATGGTCACATACAGCGCGTCACGAGTTGCCGAACGTCGGTGCGGCTCTATACGGCGCCTGCGCACCGACGTTCGGCTACTTTCGGAAACTGACGCGCTGTATGTGATGGTCGGAAGGCTGTCAATCAAATAGGAATGCCCAGTCCCGCAGCCCATACCCGGAAGCCGCAAAGAACATCTATCTCTAAAACGGTAAGTACTGCATTGATTTAAAAAAAAAAAAAACCTGATTATGCTTCCCGTAATTAGCCTCAATCTAATGTTAAAAATGTATTTTTTGAGTGAACCTCCACTTTAACAAAAATTATAATAAAATAAAATAATTGGATGTTACTATTTCAAACAATTCATAGTTTACATGCTTCCAGATCAAATGATTCAAACAAATACATTTTATGAAAATATATAGCTTTAATTTAAAGACATATAAACACTGTTGGTACTGTACAGACATAATGCAGAAATTAATTAACTTTTACCTTTTTTTTTTATTTATTTTTTTAAGAAAAACTGACTATTTTTTTGCCAGCCATTTACAATGAAATATCAGGTGGACGTATAGTCATACAGTGCTTTTTACTTGACGTCTGCAGAAATGGTTTGAGGCCAGTTCAGTGTCAACACAGCCAAGTCAATAATAGTCATCATTGTAATTGATTATTAGTTAACATACGGTCTGTGGATTCTAAAATCACCTCCTAGTAAATAAACGTTACACTACTTCATAAAATGTATTGCTATTTCTGCTGTCCTACACAAAAAAAAAAAAAACTGTGTGGTAAATCTCCAACAATACCTAAGAAAGTAATGTTTGAATCCCACTCAAGCACAGCCAAAAACCAAACACCACATCTTAGCTAAACGCAATGATTAAAGGTCACTGTGCTATAAATCTGTTCTCCAGGTTAAACACTAGATCATTATCTGTTGTAAAATAAACTGTGATCAAACTGGCTCAACAAGTTTAAAAAAAAAAAAAAAAAAAGAAGGGTAAAATAAAATGTTGTTAATACAAAAGTGAAAATATATTGACAAGTGTTTTGGGTTATGATTGTCAAGTACGTGCTTTTACCAGTCATTACAGCTATCTAAAGGCAATATGTGATTTGCAATATATCACATATACACCAAATACTGTTTATATCAATAGATTTTGATACAACATAGCCAGAAAAGCCATATATACATTATACTCTGCATCATCTAGAGCTTTGCTTTAAAATGAATTGCACTTTAAACGTATGTCTTTTTTTTTTTTTTTTTTTTTTTAAGAGTGAGGTACAATAATATACATTCAGTGTATCAAATCTGTCTTTTTTTCCAAGCTCTCTTTTTATAAATATAGAAGGGTTTTAGTTGCGCAAATGGTATATGACAATAAAGCATTAAAAATATATTCTGCATACCTTTTTGACTCCTTATAGTGTTGGGCCCTCTGCTGGTTAACAAAAACATTGACTGTTTAAAATGCTCTGTCTGATCTATACTGTATATATTGTGATCACAGGTGTACGAGTTAATGACTCGGTATGTAGCAGTGCATTACAGAAGTATAAAACATTTTTTTACAAGTTCTGTAAGAATTGTTGCTTTAATAAAAAAAGCTGTAAAGAGTTATTTACATATATATATTACTATATGGTATAAATTAGTGGTCCTTCATGATAAACCATTGTCAACACATTGTGTTAATTTTAATTTTCCATCCTCCAACATCTGTCAGATTGTTGATCAGCAAGAAAAAAAAAAGAAAACTTTAAATATTAGAAATCTCAATTGGCTTTTTATCAAGCAAATGAAAGTCTAATTTGCCATTGAGTGGGATTTGCACTTCAAGATTTTCATTGATTCTGTGAGCTTTTTTGCCTCTCCTTAGGCAGATGTACATTGCCATTAGAGTGACTAAGATGATGGAGGCAAAGCAGAAAATGGACAGGGTGACCAGTGTCGGGACACAGGAATCCGCCTCCATCTTTTTCTGAGTGGGCTCAATTGCTATCTGGGGCTCTTTTTCTTCTATGTTAATGTCGGGATCTTTTTTAAGCAAACTTTCTATGTAGCTTTCATTGCTGACAGTGTCATTCACAAACAGGTTGACCATCACTGTGGAGAACAGTGGTTCTGGATAGCCATGATCACTAACTTTCACTAACAACCTGTATAAACCATAGTCATTCCTCATCAGGGCCTCTTCTAAAGTTATATTTCCTGTCTTGGGATCTATCTTAAATGACTCTGGCCTGGGACCCCTCCTTCCTATTATGCTGTAAGCAATAACTGCATTCATCCCTGTGTCTTTATCCACAGCATAAACCTCGGTGACAGGGGAGCCAGGTAGAGTTGAAGGCAGGACTAGAAGATAGGACATGTTTGATTGAGGGAATAACACCAGTGGTGGGTTGTCATTAACATCCAGAAGCAGTATAGTAATTTTAGCCGTAGAAGACAAGGTTGGGTCACCACCATCTGACGCTTCGACCCAGAGACTATAAGAACTCTGTTGTTCTCTGTCCAGTGATACCTTTGCTCTCAAGAGTCCTTTGCCAGTGTCAATGACAAAAATGTCACTTCCATTCACTATAGAAAGAGCAACCCATCCATTCTGTCCAGAGTCAGCATCTGTGACACTGATTACTCCAATTTCACCAAAGCCTGGAAAGTTCTCAGGAACAAAAAAGCTGAAATCTTTGTTGATGAAACGAGGGCTGTTGTCATTTTTGTCCAGCACGGTAATATGAACAGTGGCTACTGACTCCTTTGGAGGTGTGCCAAAGTCTCTGGCTTTTACAGTGAACCTGTATCTCTCCTTCTCCTCTCGGTCTAGCAATGTGGAAACTGTAAGAATTCCGGTTTGTTTGTCTAGAGCAAAATAAGAAGGTGCATCCGCTCCTAAATAATAGGAAACCTGTCCTCTTTCACCACTGTCAACATCTGTAGCATGCAATTTGGCCAGAAAAGCATTGGCTGGATTGTTTTCTTCTATGCTCACTTCTATTGTAGACTGAGTGAAAACGGGAGCATTATCGTTCTCATCCAGGATCTGAACTTGTAATGACGTCTTAACATGAGCCCCATGTATGCCAACTGCAACCACTGCTATATTATAGACCCTCTTCACCTCATAATCTAGAGCATTTGTAGTTTCAAGCAAATATTCATTTGTATAAGGCTTGTATGCAGTCAGACGAAATGGTCCTTCTCCCTCCAAGTAGCAATTTACTTTGTACTTGCCATCTGGGTCTTTGATAGTAAAAAAAGCAATTGGAGAGTGGATAGGTTCTAGCTCTTTTAAATACACAATCCCATTTTCTTCACTGGCAATATAACGTGGTATGACTTCTGGTGGGCGGAACGTAACTTTTACAATAGAAATGATGACAGTTATCACAGCTGGGATGCACCCAGGACCATTGGCAAGTACAGTTAGCTTATGTTGTTTGATGGTACCACCATCTATCTTCTTGGAAAGTTTTATTACTCCTGTTGATTCATCCAATTCAAAAAGTTCTTTTGATGAATGTGGAACCCGTTCACTAAAGGCATAAGTGATCAGGGCATTATTCCCCAAATCCTTGTCCTCAGCTTGCACTGAAGTTACCTTTACCCCAGTGCTCGTATTCCCAGGAAGCATCACATTAATCAAAGACTCGTTGAACTGAGGACAGTTGTCATTGACATCACTTATAAGAATGGAAAGGGTGGCAGAGCCAACAAGAGGTGGATTGCCTCCATCTTCTGCAATTATAATTGTTTTATACTCAGATTTGACCTCTCTGTCCAGGGGCCCCATGATAATTAGGTAAGGCGTCCTTTCCCCACTTTCATTTTCTTCTACATCTAATGTAAACACACCATAGTTGTCCACTAACCTGTAGGTCTGGACCCCATTCATTCCCCCATCAGGGTCATTAGCAGGATGTTCTATAACCAGCCTTGTGTTAACAGGTGCATTCTCCGGAACTGTAATGTAAATCTGTCCCACAGGAAACACAGGAGCATTATCATTCACATCAACGATAGCGATCTTTACTTTGATGAGCCGGAAGTATTCCTGTGGCAGAATGATAATATCAAGCAGAAGGGCACAATCCTGGATGCCAGAGTTCTGCGGGCAGAGGGCTTCTCTGTCCAACTCCTCTGCTGATGTGTACAGCTCCCCTGTGCTGTCATTGAGTGTCACATATTTCCCACTAAGCCCTTTAGATGCCAAGCTGAACAAAAGAGGGGGGTCAGTCCCCAGCTGCAGATCATGCACAATGTTTCCAATGAGATACCCCTTAGGAAATCCTTCTTGCAGCGTGTACAACAATTCCGAAGCTGTGCTGTAACTTGCTAAGCTGAGCCTGGGTCCGGCGTAGAGCGCGATTAGATACAGAAACAAGTAGGGCTGTTCAAAAATAAGTACAAATAGATATTAGTATGCAAGTAAAATAATTATGACTGCTGTCTAATTTATTTGCGGTTATACGATAATGTATTTACTTGCTATTTATAAGGCTATTAAAAGTCTATATTTTACATTTAAATGACATTGCTTTCTACATAATAAAATAAAAATAAAAAATACATCAACGTTGTATTTAAAAATGACATTACGGCATAACACTCTCTGGAAACTGGCACAGCATCGCTGTCACGCTTCCAAATCCAATTAGCTTAATGTTTTTTTTCCCTCTCTTACAGTCATATAATAATTGTTTTTTTTCAAGTGTCATTTTATTTTAATCTATGCAGTACTGTCACGTTACCGAACACATTTCAAACTTCACATGCCAACACTTCAACATTCCTTTCATTTTTTTTTTTTAAAAAAGATCATGCATAGTTATTTTTTTAACATCAATATAGCTACTAGTTGCATCGCTGCTTGTTCTGTTGAACTAACAAATCACCTACCTGTGCATGGGTAAGTGTGATCCTGGTTGGATTGGCTTGCTGCCCCATATCCAGGTTGAACGGCTTTAGAAGCCAGCTCTGTCCTCCTGTGTGCTGCGTGATCCTTTCATTCCCTTGGTAGTTTAATCCCAATGAAACTGCAGTCATTTAGTGCCTGGTGTTAAAGATACAGACACTCCCTCTCTGCTCATGCAAATCTCTGGACAGCCTCAGCCAATAGCCACACACATGCATCAATTAACAAAGGATACGAATGGGATGGACTGCTGCTAACAAATTCAATATAATACTTTTTTTTTGTGTGTGGCTAAAGAAAAACTCATAGAAACTTTATAGAGGGCAAAGTGATGGTTGAAAATATAGAAAGGTGATAAAATGAGCCATTAAATGTGATGGAGGTCACTATACTTTAATGGTAAGTTGCAAAGCAGTTGTGCGCATAGTAAATGTGCAGAATGTAGCAGCTGGAATGGAATATCTAGTAATGGGATAAAGTCTCACCTGCTGATTTAAGGCTGTGTGTCTGAGACTGAGTGATCAGCTAGAGCTGCTTCTCCAACACAGCCCCCTCCCTCCCATTCCCAGTATGCTGACTTGTATGGTCATTCCACATTTCATTCCTGCCTTGCTCGCCTTGTGCTTTGGCTTGGAAAGAAGGGATGCTCCCGCCCCCCCCCCCCCCTCCGGATGCTGCTAGTTGAAATGTTCTCTTCAGACGTGAGACCAGATTTATCACATTTTCTGCTATGTGTGCTGGCTGGTAAGGGGAGGCTGGGCAGCATGCAGCTGTGGCAGCGGACTTAACCATGGCAGTGCTGACATACAATGCCTAGAACCTGCTCCCTTAGTGCAGAGCATAGTTTAATTAGGTTGGAAAAAAAGTTATGGCTGTTAAGTTTAACCACTAAATCATTTTACAGTTCCTGCCACATTAAAAGTGTTTGCCTATATATATATATATATATATATATATATATATATATATATATATATATATATATATATATATTAGTGCTGTCAAACGATTAAAATTTTTAATCGCGATTAATCGCATTAATGTCATAGTTAACTCACGATTAATCGCTCTAATTTATGACGAATTTCCCCACAAATATCGCACAATTCTGCAAGTGATTATAATTTATTATCGCTGTTTTCTAGCTGATCTAAAACCATTTTTGACATAAAGGGACACTTTTGGACAATCTACAGTTTTTCAGGCAGAAAGAATAGTTTTTATTTTATAAAAGAACATGTAGGGCACTGGGCAGACCACTAGGGACAAGGGGGGTGTGTATTTTTTACATACAGTACTGTAATCTATAAGATTACAGTATACTGTATGCATTGTGTTTGTTTACTTTTTTAAATTTGGCGCCGTTCTCCGCTCCCGTGCGCCGTAACGTCGCAGGGAACGGAGCTCGGCGTCACACAGGCACTGTGAATCGAGCGAGGACCCGCCAAGCAAGGAGGACCCGCCAAGCAAGGAGGACCCGCCAAGCAAGGAGGAACCGCCAAGCAAGGAGGACCCGCCAAGCAAGGAGGAACCGCCAAGCAAGGAGGACCCGCTCGATCACACAGCGGGGTGGCATCGCTGGATCCAGGGACAAGGTGAGTAACTTGTCTGTGAATCCAGTGAAAAGGTAAGCCGCGCCGCGCCGCTGCACACTCTGCATGTCCACCCGAGGGCTCCTGCGTTAATCGCGCGACAAAAATATTGACGGCGTTAACATGGGTTTGCGTTAACGCCGTTAATATCGCGTTTAACGCACAGCCCTAATATATATATATATATATATATATATACAGAGCTTTTTTTTCTCAGAAAATAGGTGCAGGAACTCAACCACGACCCCGTTCAGATTGCAAAAACAGACTTCTGTGTTTACAAGTGATTGTGGTGAGCAGGCACCAAAGGGTCTGTGCCAGAGGTGGCGGAACTGAGTTCCCCCAAGTTCCCCCTGAAAAAAAGCCATATATAGGCAATCTAAAAGACATGCTGGTAGGTTAATCGTATCCTGTCTAAATTGGCCCTAGTATATGTATGAATGTGAGTGAGGGACCTTAGGTTGTAAGCACCTTGAGGGTAGGGACTGATGTGAATGTACAATGTATATGTAAAGCGCTGCGTAAATTGATGGTGCTATATAAATACCTGAAATGAATAAATAAATACATAAATAATATGTACGGTATATACACCTTTGATTGTAAGCACCTTGAGAGCAGGAACTGCTGTACAATATATATGTAAAGCGTTGCGTAAGTTGACGGCGCTATACAAGTACCTGAAATAAATATATAAAAATTATATATATATATATATATATATATATATATATATATATATATATATATATATATATATATACCTTTGATTGTAAGCTCCTTGAGAGCAGGAACTGCTGTACAATATATATGTAAAGCGTTGCGTAAGTTGACGGCGCTATACAAGTACCTGAAATAAATATATAAAAATTATATATATA
Organism: Rana temporaria; assembly: GCF_905171775.1. Taxonomy (NCBI): domain Eukaryota; kingdom Metazoa; phylum Chordata; class Amphibia; order Anura; family Ranidae; genus Rana; species Rana temporaria. Next base: position 159,644,199 of record NC_053490.1, read on the forward strand.
TATATATATATATATATATATATATATATATATATATATATATATATATATATATATATATATATATATACCTTTGATTGTAAGCTCCTTGAGAGCAGGAACTGCTGTAAAATATATATGTAAAGCACTGCGTAAATTGACAGCGCTATATAAGTACCTGAAATAAATAAAATAGAAAAATATATATTAGTATTAAAAATGTTTGGGAAAGGAAAGGGGGGATAATTTACGGTGCATTTAGATTGGTGGAAATGATGAGAAAGAACAATGGGCCAGATTCACGTAGGGCAGTGGTGGCGTAACGTATCGTAGATACGTTACACCGCCGCAATTTTTCATCGCAAATGCCTGATTCACCAAGCACTTGCGATGAAAACCTACGCCGGTGGCCTCCGGCGCAAGGCGGGCCAATTTAAATAGGCGTGTGCCATTTAAATTAGGCGCGCTCCCGCGCCGGACCTACCGCGCATGCTCCGTTTCCGAACTCCCGCCGTGCCGTCATTTTTTCGAACGGCGACGCGCATAGCATAATTCCGTATTCCCGGACAGCTTACGCAAACGACGTTTTTCTTTAAATTTCGACGCGGGAACGACGGCCATACTTTATACAGCAATACGATTGCTGTGTAAAGTTAAGGCACCAAAACAAACGTCTAACTTTACGACGGGAAACTAGACTAGCGGCGACGTAGCGAACGCGAAAAAACTTTGGGAATCGCCATAACTCCTAATTTGCATACCCGACCCTGGTTTACGACACAAACTCCCCCCAGCGGCGGCCGCGGTATTGCATCTTAAGATCCGACAGTGTAAAACAATTACACCTGTCGGATCTTATGGCTAACTATTCGTAACTGATTCTATGAATCAGTCGCATAGATAGAAACAGGGATACGATGGTGTATCAGGAGAAACGCCGTTGTATCCCTTTTGTGAATCTGGCCCAATGTCTTTGTTATAAAAATACAAAATACGTTTAATTAAATATATAAAGATCTATATAAAACTAATGTTCAATCGATTTCACAAATCTGAATGGTCATCAGCAGACTGGATTGTGGTGAGTTTAACAGGAAAATATTTGCAGAGTTCCGCTTCCTCAAGGGAAAACGATATCCGATTTATTCTAATGACTAGATAAAAAACATACATACATTAGCCATATAAAATACAATCCTGCTGAGGCAACATGATCGTTTAAGGATATGACATTAACATGAAACAATACTGGCATAGTAACGAATAATAGCAGTTGGTCCGAGAGTTCAACAAAATTACACAGCAAAATGTTGCTTACCCACATACATCCACCAAAATCAAGGCTGAACAACCCTCCGGGCGTGAGCTGACGTGTGCACACCCCTGCAAAATTGCAGGGGAATTTTCAAGGTAGGTCCCAATAGAACAATCTAAAAGGGTGAAGGCATATGACGGTGGGTTAGGGGTTAAAAGTAAAAGAAAAGGAAAAGATAATAGAATGCACATGTTCCTATTGAGGGAATGATTAATATGCAGAAATATGCGAAACATGTAGGGATATGCGATTTTCCTGTTAAACTCACCACAATCCAGTCTGCTGATGACCATTCAGATTTGTGAAATCGATTGAACATCAGATTTTACTATATAGTTTCTTTTTGTAATTCTTTATGTATTTAATAACACGTATTTTGTATTTTTATAACAAAGACATTGTTCTTTCTCATCATTTCCACCAATCTAAATGCACGGTAAATTATCCCCCCTTTCCTTTCCCAAAATTTTACAATTAATTGGGATTAGGTGCCTTCTCATATGGGTGACTCTATGGCTGTCGGACTACAAAAATCATATATTAGTATTAGTATTATTTTATATTTTTTTTTGCAGCAGATACTAAAATAGAGTTAAAGTGATAATAAATCAAAAATATGCATGGCACATTACCAGATGTGGTGGTTGCATTAGTTTCCCTTTTTAGGCTTTTCCCCTTTGTTTTCACCTGGTGATCTGGCAAGTAAGACACCTCCTGTATAAGTGCCCCCACTCTGGAGAAGGCCTCACAAAGACAACGCCCCCCCTAACACCTCCGCCACCCTCCCTATCCATGTGCCTGGCCCCTTTCAGTTGCAGACGTGTGGATGCTGGACACATGAACTACTATATCGGGGATAGGCGGGGGTGTGTATTTTGAAGCATGTGATTAGAGCCAGAGGCTCTAATAGGCTTCAAAATAGGGTGGGCGCAGAGTCCCGATCCCAGCCTGTTTGTGACGATGTCGAATACATTTTCGCTATGGTCACACTACAGTTCCCCTCCTCCAATCAGGAGGAAAGTCTGTGAGACCTTTTTCCCGATTGGTCAAAGCGCCAGGCGACCTTATTGGACGCCTAGCGCTTTGGCGGGAAGAGGAGACACACATGGGAGGAAGCATGAGGAGCACTGGAGGAGAGGAGGAGGACAACCCTGCCACTGCAGGAGAGGAGGAGGACAACCCTGCCACTGCAGGAGAGGAGGAGGACATCCCCGCCACTGCAGGAGAGAAGGAGGACAGCCCTGCCACTGCAGGAGAGGAGGAGGACAGCCCCGCCACTGCAGGAGAGGAGGAGGACAGCCCCACCACTGCAAGAGAGGAGGAGGACATCCCCACCACTGCAGGAGAGGAGGAGGACAGCCCCACCACTGCAGGAGAGAAGGAGGACAGCCCCGCCACTGCAGGAGAGGAGGAGGACAGCCCCACCACTGCAGGAGAGGAGGAGGAGGACAGCCCCCCCACTGCAAGAGAGAAGGAGGAGAGTCCCACCACTGCAGGAGAGGAGCAGGACAGCCCTGCCACTGCAGGAGAGGAGGAGGACAGCCCCACCACTGCAGGAGAGGAGGACAGCACCACCCCTGCAGGAGAGGAGAAGGACATCCCTGCCACTGCAGAAGAGGAGGAGGAAATCCCTGCCACTGCAGGAGAGGAGGAGGACATCCCCCCACTGCAGGAGAGGAGGAGGACAGCCCTGCCACTGCAGGAGAGGAGGAGGACAGTCCCACCACTGCAGGAGAGGAGAAGGACAGCCCCACCACTGCAGGAGAGGAGGAGGACAGCCCTGCCACTGCAGGAGAGGAGGAGGACATCCCCGCCACTGCAGGAGAGGAGGAGGACATCCCCGCCACTGCAGGAGAGGAGAAGGACAGCCCCACCACTGCAGAAGAGGAGGAGGACATCCCCCCACTGCAGGAGAGGAGGAGGACAGCCCCCCCACTGCAGGAGAGAGGGAGGACAGCCCCGCCACTGCAGGAGAGGAGGAGGACAGCCCCGCCACTGCAAGAGAGAAGGAGGAGAGTCTCACCACTGCAGGAGAGGAGCAGGACAGTCCTGCCACTGCAGGAGAGGAGGAGGACAGCCCCACCACTGCAGGAGAGGAGGAGGAAATCCCTGCCACTGCAGGAGAGGAGGAGGACATCCCCCCACTGCAGGAGAGGAGAAGGACAGCCCCGCCACTGCAGAAGAGGAGGAGGACATCCCTTCCACTGCAGGAGAGGAGGAGGACAGCCCCGCCACTGCAGAAGAGGAGGAGGACATCCCTGCCACTGCAGGAGAGGAGGAGGACAGCCCCACCACTGCAGGAGAGGAGGAGGACAACCTCACCACTGCAGGAGAGGCGAAGGACAGCCCCACCACTGCAGGAGAGGAGAAGGACAGCCCCGCCACTGCAGAAGAGGAGGAGGACATCCCTGCCACTGCAGGAGAGGAGGAGGACATCCCTGCCACTGCAGGAGAGGAGGAGGACAGCCCTGTCACTGCAGGAGAGGAGGAGGACAGTCCCGCCACTGCAGGAGAGGAGGACAGCCCTGCCACTGCAGGAGAGGAGGAGGACAGCCCCGCCACTGCAGGAGAGGAGGAGGACAGCCCCACCACTGCAAGAGAGGAGGAGGACATCCCCACCACTGCAGGAGAGGAGGAGGACAGCCCCACCACTGCAGGAGAGAAGGAGGACAGCCCCGCCACTGCAGGAGAGGAGGAGGACAGCCCCACCACTGCAGGAGAGGAGGAGGACAGCCCCACCACTGCAGGAGAGGAGGAGGACAGCCCCACCACTGCAGGAGAGGAGGACAGCACCACCCCTGCAGGAGAGGAGAAGGACATCCCTGCCACTGCAGAAGAGGAGGAGGAAATCCCTGCCACTGCAGGAGAGGAGGAGGACATCCCCCCACTGCAGGAGAGGAGGAGGACAGCCCTGCCACTGCAGGAGAGGAGGAGGACAGCCCCACCACTGCAGGAGAGGAGAAGGACAGCCCCGCCACTGCAGAAGAGGAGGAGGACATCCCTGCCACTGCAGGAGAGGAGGAGGACATCCCTGCCACTGCAGGAGAGGAGGAGGACAGCCCCGTCACTGCAGGAGAGGAGGAGGACAGTCCCGCCACTGCAGGAGAGGAGAAGGACAGCCCCGTCACTGCAGGAGAGGAGGAGGAAAGCCCTGCCACTGCAGGAGAGGAGGAGTACAGTCCCACCACTGCAGGAGAGGAGGAGGACTGCCCCGCCAATGCAGGAGAGGAGGACAGCCTCGCCACTGCAGGAGAGGAGGAAGACAGCCTGGCCAATGCCAGAGAGGAGGAGAGCCCCACCACTTAGCGGGTAAGTGCTGCCGACTGGTGGTCAGTGCTGTGGGTGGTCAGTGCCATGGGTGATTCGGCGGGTGCCGATGTGGTCAGCGCCGCGCCGCCTGGTGGCGGGGAGGTTGGTGCATGTTTGCCACCCCCCCCCAAAAGTAGAACCCACCACTGTTTTGGAATAAAGATTTTCCATAAATAAACAAAAGTTGACCATTGTAAGCACCCCTGTCAGTGGTAAATGGCCTGTCTCGACCATCTAACTTCTATGTCTTCATAGACGTATTGAAATTCAGTCAGTTTCTGCTGAACCAACCAAATTTTGATCCATCTATAAGCAGGCTGGTTGTACTGAAGTCAATCAATTCAATCAACTTCTTTAAACATAAGCTGTCGTTGTTTTTTTTTTTCTGTGTGATCACTGCCATCGTCAAAAGCCACCAGCACTGATCAATGTATTTTGACAGCCAGTGTTGATGTGGGAATCAAGCAATTTTCTTTCCTTTTATCTATGGTTGAAGAAAAGAAAACTGCATAATGTATGGCCTGTTTTAGATACACTAACAAATTGAAGCCAAACTCCAGCTAATACTTCATAAGCAGTTATAACAATTGTTTTGTTCCCTTTGGAATAAAGGTGTTATGCAAATAAATAAAGATGACCATTGTAAACACCCTTGCCAGTGGTAAATGGTTTGCCTCAACCCTCTAACTGCTACATCTGCAGGACAGCTTGATCTGTTTGAAAAAAACAGCAGACTTACTGGCCAGATCACCAGTTGAAAATAAAAGAAAAACGCAGCCACCACATCTAAGAATTGGTAAGCGGCAATATAATAAATGTTTTCTTTTGAGTTTAATGCCATTTTAAGCACTTAAGCCCCGGACCATTTGGCTGGCCAAAGACCAAACCCCTTTTTGCGATTTGGCACTGCATCGCTTTAACGGACAATTGCGTGGTCGTGCGACGTGGCTCCCTTTACAAAGGCATCCCCCTGTTTTGCGCTTGCGACCGCAATTGCGGGCCGTCTGGGAAAATCGAATTCCCGGGACCCGCGAGCGCACTCATGAGGCACGCGCCAGGCGTGCATGTGTGCCTCCGGCGCACACGCTGGGCGGCAAATTTAAAGGGTTGTACAGGTACGCCCATTTGCCTGCCCATGCCATTGTGTCGACGGAAAAGTGCGTGTGGTGATCACTATGTGGTTAAACACTATTTTTTTTGTTACAGATTTACTTTACATTTTTGATGGGTAATGATAATTATTTTTTAGGGGCAAACCCATTCACACTTCTTCAATGTTGTACATTGTGGTAATGCATTTGTTCGCACCTCACATGCATGCAATGCCACCACCTTATATCAGAGTCCACTGCATTCCCCTTTACATCAGGGTTCCTACTTACATCAGGGTCTGCAGCATTGCCCTCTACATCAGAGTTTGCCTTTACATTAGTGTCCACAGAGTTCCCCCTTGCACTGTAAGTAGGAATCCTGCAGACTCTGATGTAAAGGGGTATAATGTGCAGGACTCATTCAATCAGCTCCAGCTTGGGGGCTCTGGTTTTATCCTATAGTCTCCTCTCCACAGTCCACACATGTCTGACTCCTCCTGTGACCTCATTCCCGGCGGCGCTCCCACTCTTGATTTCTCTCCAGACTCCCCCTCAGAGACTGCAGACACGATAAAAGATGAGATGGTCAGAGATTTCGAACAGGAGATACAGGAGATAGTTAGAGGCTGTGGCCACGATACAGGAGGTGGTTAGGAGGTGGTCAGAGGCTGCGAACATGGTACAGGAGGTGGCCAGAGGATGTGCGGACATGGCGGTACAGGAGGTGGTTAGAGGCTGTGCAGACATGGTACAGGAGGTGGTCAGAGGCTGTGTGGACATGGTACAGTAGGTGGTTAGAGTCTGTCTGGACATGGTACAGAAGGTGGTCAGAGGCTGTTTGGACATGGTACAGAAGGTGGTCAAAGGCTGTGCGAACATGGTACATGAAGTGGTCAGAGGCTTTGCAGACATGGTACCGGAGGTCAGAGGCTCTGCAGATATGGAACAGGAGGTGGTCAGAGGCTGTGCGGAAAAGGTACAGGAGGTGGTCAGAGGCAGTGCGGACATGGTACAGGAGGTGGTCAGAGGCTGTGCAGACTCGGCACAGGAGGTGGTCAGAGGCTGGGTGGACATGGTACAGGAGGTGGTCAGAGGCTCTGCAGATATGCAACAAGGGTAGCCTTGTATTTTTATGAATAAATGCAAGGATTCCTTTGATTAGCTGAGGTGTAAAGATGGGCAGATGACATCACAATCTCTACTTCAGCCAATCAGAGGAAGCCTTGTATTCTTTTAAAAAAATACAAGGCTGCCTGTGAATGGCTGAGCAGTGCTCATGGCAGACACAATTTTTAGTAAAGGAAATAGTTTGTTTGGGCCAGCTTGACCAAAACAAGTCAAGTAATGTAAAATGATAGCAAAGTTCGGCTTTAATGCAAAGAATACAATGTGAGCCAATGTAGAATTTTTTTGAAGTATGTAAAATAAAAACTCTCAAAAAACTCTGGGAGCAAAATGGTTCAATTCCAATTCTGGGCAATACCATTGTAATAGCCTTTTTAATGACTTAAAGTAATTCTAAAGTTTTTTTTCTTCATAACAAACAAGTTATACTTATCTACTCTTTGCAGTGATTTTACACAGAGCTGCCCAGATCCTCTTCTTCTTGGGTCCCGCGACGCTGCTCCTAGCTCCTCCCCTTGACCAGTGCCCCCAATAGCAAGTTCCCCCCCATAAGACACAGAGCTGCAGGTTGGCCCTGCCCCTGCTCTCTCACTGGTTGTGATTGACAGCAGTGAGAGCTAATGGCTCACGCTGCTGTGTCTCAGCCAATGAGCTGAAAGAGACACAGGAAAGCCAAAGCTCTTGTGAACATCACTGGATCGAGAGGGGGGCTCCGATGAGTATCAGGGGGGAGGTAGGGGGCTCAGCACACAGTATTTTTTTTTTTACTCTCATGCAAAGAAGGTAAAAAACCCTTTAGGCCCCGTACATACGAGCTAGCAGTCCGATGAAAACCGTCCACCGGACCGTTTTCATCGGACATGTCCGCTGGGAGATTTCGGTCTGATGGCTGTACACACCATCAAACCGAAATCCGCGCGGACAGAGAACGCGGTGACGTAGACGACACCGACGTTCTCTATCGCGCGAGTTCAATGCTTCCATGCATGCGTCAAATCAATTCGACGCATGCACAGGATTTCTGTCCGCTGGTTAGACGTACTAACCAGCGGACATGTCCGCCGGACAGCTTCCCAGCGGACATGTTTCTTAGCATGCTAAGAAACATTTGTCCGCTGGAAATCTGTCCGCTAGCCTGTACACATGATCGGATCTGTCCGCTGACACTGGTCGGCGGACCAGTTTCAGCGGACATGTCCGGTCGTGTGTACGAGGCCTTACCCTATATAACCGCTTTAATATACTGTATGTTGGGGGTGTGGTGACAGAGCACCAATATGGCCGCATAGTGCAGGAACTCCGCTCGACCACCAGGGGAAATAACAACAGCAGGAGCCATCCATACGAGTGACCCACCTGCACCTCACGTACCTAGGCTCCGGAACGGACCGCCATGATCAGGCATCCAAGGAGCCCCAGCAGATGCGGAAAATGCAGGGATTTTTCCCCGCAATGCAGAAGAATTCACAACAAAATGGCAGTGGCTCCCACGCCGTGCAGCATGAGAACAAAGCCTCAGTAAAAGCCATGGATCACGGAGCTCACCCAGCCAAAACACCCCACAGAGGGACATCATCAGGCAGCTCTAGTCTCTCCACCCAAAGCCCAGCAAAGTCTAAACCCTGCAGGGATTCTCCCCCCAGGTATCACAGGGATCCAGACATGGAAATTAGCAGGTCACAGACATCAAGCAGGGACGATATAGGAACACTCACTGAAGATCCCATTGAGGCCTTCCCCAAAACAGGCCAACCCATATCAGACACCATCAGAAGGACATGATGCTGTCACTCAGGGCATCACTGTTCTCAGACGAATAGGGAAAGGGAGTCACTGCTCCAGGTGGGTCTGCTAAGCAATTAAGAACTTCTCAGGAAACCAAGGGTGCTGGCAATGCACTAGGCAAATGGTAGACATTTCAAAAGGATGGTCAGCCGCACTCCAAAAAAACTCTTAAGTTGTCTTTTATTGGTAAAATCAATAGAAAATGCACCACAGGAAAACAGCAAAAATCAGGAAAAGAACAGCCTACGCGTTTCACACTGGTTCAGTGCTTAGTCATGGCTAGTTAGCCACTGTGCCCATCATATGCAGCCTCCCTGTGCCCATCAATTGCAGCCACTTTGCCCATCAATTGCAACCACTGTGCACATTAATTGCAACCTCATTGTGTTCATCAATTGCAGGGAATGTGACCCCCGGCGACACCTAACCAGCACAAACCCCCCCCCCACGGCACTTAACCAGCACAACCCTAAACCCCCCCGGCGGCATTTAACAAGCACCTCCCCGCCCACTCCCTCGTTGTCTACCCAGCACTTACCCCATGTTAGTGACGGGTCAGGCAGTGGGTGGCAGCGGCAAGCTGTGGGACGGACGTCGGGACGGGCGGTGGGTCATGAAGCGCATCGGATAGAGGGTCAGGCAGCGGCGAGCTGTGGTACGGGCGGCGGGTCAGGCCGCGACTCTTGTGTCCTCCATGCTTTCGCTGTGCATCCCTTCTTTCCTCCTGTTAGGCGTTCAATAGGATCACCTATCCTTTCAGCCAATCAGGTGACGGGTATCAGACCCGCACTTCTTGATTGGCGGAGAGACGTATCAGTGTTAGAAAGGTGAATATTTGTTTGCTTTTCTAACACAGCTGGATGGGCTCTGAGCACAATGCTCTGCGCCACGAGTCCACCCTATTTTGAAGCCTATTAGATAATCAGGTGCTTCAAAAAAACACCCCGCTGCTGTAATTCATGCGCCCGACATCCTGAAACGGACCGGATGCATGAATATATCCATTATTCATATAGGGGGTGGCGTGGATAGAGGGGGAATACGCCCGTGCACATTTAATGAATGGGCTGCCCCTGATGTCAAGTCCCTCAAGTGCCCTCAAGCTTACTTAGTTCCACATAGGTCAGTAGGAGGAGCTTACGGGACATACTGGACTACTACATGGACCAGCTTAAATTCTGGCTCTGTGATACAAATCTCCCTCTGTGAACGGAAATTGAACTAGCTCTAGCTCCTACCCCCAGTCAATTCTGCCTCCTCATCTGTGATTCCTGGAACCCATGGGACATCCCCAAACTCCCTCTACCATCCCAAACGTCAATACTAGCATGGAGATCTCTGAATAGCCTTTCCTCTAGTAAAGAATACAAGGGACCATCAAACTACCCTTTTCATATTCTAGCAAGCATAATCCCATCACTCTCTACCAAACCCCCATGCCACAAGGGTATGAACTCAATGCATGACTTCATGCAGGGTAACAAACCCAAATCGGTAAACACCCTCATGGCAGATTTCAAGCTCCCTAGGGTGACCTACTTTACATGCATGCGTATTACACACTTTCTGACCAAACACCCCATTCCCAATGTCCAAATACCCTCCAATCTTTGGGACTTTTACTCCTCACAAAACAAGACGGCCAAGGGGATATCCCTTTTCTATAACGCCCTGCAAAACAAAACTGTTTTTAAAAAAAAACAATACCATGCTGAAATGGGAAGCAGACCTCCAATCCCGCTTTACCCCCCCGCTTTACCCCCCATCAATGGTGTACTGCGCTGAACATGATATATAGGACATTGCACTGTGTAGCCCACTGGGAAATGGCCATACAGATGGTACTGCACCCCATACGGAGTAGAAAAATTCTCATCATCCACATCTTCCTTCTTACTGCTGGTGTAACTGTGGCCTTTGGGATTGTCCTAGCTTGATGAGCTATTGGATACAGGTCTTTAAGTACCGTATTTATCGGGGTATTTCGCGCTCCGGCGTATAGCGCGCACCCCTAATGTGGACCCGCAATTCCTGTAAAAAAACATTTTAGTACTTAGTTTTGGTGTCTTGCGCGGCGTCCATCGGCGGCCTCTTCGGGTCCGGCGTCCGTCTGCGGCTTTGGTGGTGTCCTCCCGGCTTCTCCCGCGCTGTCTCCTCGTCGAATCGCCGCTTCCCGCGCTCAGTTTGAACGCCCTCGCCGACGTATACCGAGTGCAGTACACTCGGCTACATTCGGCCAGGCTCGTCTTCGCTCGTGCTCACGCTCTGTGACGTTTATGCGTGAGCATGAGCGAAGCTGAGCCTGGTCGAATGTAGCCAAGTGTACTGCACTCGGTATACATCGGCGCAGGCATTCAAACACAGTGCGGGAAGCGGGAAGCGGCGTATATCGCGCACCCACGATGTTCCTCTTATTTTAAGGGAAAAAAAGTGCGCGGTATACGCCGATAAATACGGTATATAGCATAGATTACCAGAATACTCCACCCTCCATGTCCAAATCTAGCACTCATTGAGATCAACCTTTACCTGCATTCTTCCAGGACAGTGGTTACACATATTTCACTAGCGGCACGTCTAGTAGTACTTAGGAAAAATGGAGATCTGGTGCATCCCCAAATGTCACTGAAGTGACATGAACACCTCCTAGCTATTGGTTACGCCTTTTCTGGAACATGTAGGAAAGTTCATAAACAGTATCAATGATATTCTTTAGAATTCTGACATGCTACCACATAACAAATGTTGGCACAGAGTGTCCCTCCTGCTGCTGCAGCTGCCACTCAGACAGCACACTACGGGGGTAGTTTTAAATCTGGATGGGCAGAGCCTAATGGAGATTTACAGGCTCCTCATCGGGTATTATCCCCTTGTGATTGATAGCAGGGGTGAATCCTTAGCCAATAGACAGCCTGCTATTGGTTACAGAATCCACCCAATGCCTGCTGCCAATCACAAGGAGAGAGTGGGCCTGATGGGAAGCTAGTGTCTCAGATTCTCCATCAGGCTCTACCCACTTTCAGCATCCCTGGTTGCTAGAATGCGGTCTGCTGTGAAGCCTGTTCTTAGCAACCAGTGACAGTCAGCAAGGATAGGGGTAGCAGCAACAAATATGCTGCTCTGCTACACAGCATACAGAGAGGGGCACTCTGCTTGTTTCTGTATGCCAACTTACAGTTGGTCCTAATTACTTCCAGTGTCATTATCTATGGACTGGAAGTAATCATTTTTTTTAATTTTGTGCAATAATAAAGTCACTTTTGTAAACTTGTTGCTATTAAGAACTACTATTCTAAAGGGTCATACTGCCAGAAAAGTCTTATTAGTGATTTATTGGAATTCCCGATGATCACAGCATTATTATAGCATTATCACAGCTTGTATTTCGCGAATGCCCACACTTAGACCATTAATACTATGCTTTGAAAAGCTGGTAAAATGGTGATTCCGAATGTTGTGCTTGAAGCTGAACTCTAGGTAGAAATGAATGACACATATTAATCTCTAGTTTCTTTAATACATCATTAAATGTTTTTTTTTCTTTAACCGCTTAAGGACTTCCGCACGATAATTTATTTTGACAGAATAGCACGGCTGGGCAAAAGGATGTCCAGGTACATCCCCTTTAATTTGCCGCTGTGTGGTCCCGTGATCATGTCACAGAGCTGAAAAGCGGGGAGATGTCAGTGTAAACACAAGATCACTCGTTCTTCCTAGTGACATGTCACTGAACGAATGCTCCCTCTCATCGGGCGAAGCGATCAGTGACGTTTTACTCGTAGCCAGGCCCCCTAACAGTTAGAATCACTCCCTAGGACACACCAAACCCCTTCAGTGCCCCCTACAGGTTAACCCCTTCACTGCCAGTGTCATTTTTACAATAATCAGTGCATTTTTATAGCACGGATCGCTGTAAAAATTACAATGGACCCAAAATGGTGTCAAAAGTGTCCGATGTGTCCGCCATAATGTCGCAGTCATGATAAAAAACGCTGATCACCGCCATTACTAGTAAAAAAAAATATTAATAAAAATGCCATAAAACTATCCCCTATTTTGTAGACGCTTTAACTTTTGCGTAAACCGATCAATAAACACTTATTGTGATTTTTTTTTACCAAAAATATGTAGAAGAATACGTATCGGCCTAAACTATGTTTTTTTTATATATTTTTGGGGGATATTTATTATAGCAAAAAGTAAAAAATAGTGGGCTAGATTCAGAAATAATTTACGTCGGCGTATCTATTGATACGCCGCGTAAATTCAAAGCTGCGCCGGCATATCTTCTTTCTGTATTCAGAAAGCAAGATACGCCGAAATTAGGCTAAGATCCGACTGGCGTAAGTCTCTTACGCCGTCGTATCTTAGTTGCATATTTACGCTGGCCGCTAGGTGCCTCTTCCGTCGATTTACGCAAGGAATATGCTAATTAGGTAGATACGCCGATTCAGAAACGTACGCCCGGCGCATTTTTTTTACGTCGTTTACGTTAGGCTTTTTCCGGCGTAAAGTTACCCCTGCTATATGAGGCGTACGCAATGTTAAGTATGGACGTCGTTTCCGCGTCGAATTTTGAAAATTTTACGTTGTTTGCGTAAGTCGTTCGCGAATAGGGCTGTACGTAAGTTACGTTCACGTCTAAAGCATTGACGATTTGCGGCGTAATTTCGAGCATGCGCACTGGGATTCTTTCACGAACGGTGAATGCCGTAAAAAACGTCAAATACGTGGGGTCACACTAAATTTAAGTAAAACACACCCACATCATCCACATTTGAATTAGGCGGGCTAACACCAGACCTCATACGCTACGCCGCCGTAACTTAGGGCGCAAGTTCTTTATGAATACGGAACTTGCGCCCTAAGTTATGGCGGCGTTACGTATCTGACATACGTTACGCCAGCAGAAAAATACGCCGGGCTTTCTGAATCTAGCCCATTGTTTTTTTTTTCAAAATTGTCGCTCTATTTTTGTATATAGTGCAAAACATAATAACCACAGAGGTGATCAAATACCACCAAAATAAAGCTCTATTTGTGGGAAAAAAGGAATTACATTTTGTTTGGGAGCCACATCGCACGACCGCGCAATTGTCAGTTAAAGCAACGCAGTCCTGAATCGCAAAAAGCGGCCTGGTCTTTGGCCAGCCAAATGGTCCGGGGCTTAAGTGGTTAACTACAAGCAGTGTAAATACCTGAATTCAACTTGGTCCCTGTAGAAGAGCTACAGTAAATGAAGAGCTAAATCATAGAGGTTATATATAACATTTGTTTCCAATGGGCTGAAAAATTGTCCAAATGTGGAGAAGCCTCCACCTTATCAAAGTTTTGTGAGATGAAGGTTCCCTGACATTTGATTTCATTTTGGTCATCCTCAATACGATGTATCATGTAAGATAAATACTGTATGATGTAATTATGAGAAACATAGTTATCTGTATACACATTTATGTGGCTGGTATGCTATGGTGATTGTTTTTTGTGTTTTCTATGTTGGTTTAGTTTCACAGAACCTGAAGTAGTGGATTCATTGGTCCTTGAAGCATGTCGTCTTTTACCCAAAAAATAAAATAAAAAAATATTTGACCAGGTTGTAAGATATCTGGATGTAAATATTGAATGCAGAAATGCTGAATGATGAGGGTAATTAGGGCATACTTTGAAGCCATAATTGTATGTGTAGTAAAATTTGTCTTGTTGATAATATAATATATTAGTAACAACCTTGTGAAGGCTCCATGACTATTGTAGTCTGATATTGCAACCCTGTTATTAACCTTCCCCCTTTTTAACCCAACCCCCCTTTTCCCTTCTCTTGACCCTCTTACCCAGTAAGGACACTGACACAGTAAATTGGAGTAAATTGGCCACAACAGCCATTTTTATTTTGTAACCAAATTAAATTATATTTTTAACCAAACGTGAAATAGGAATTTCCAACAATTCCAACTTTATTATTAACAAATATTTTATCAAAACTCTTTTATTATTTACACCAGTCCCAATTGGTCTTTGACGGTAAACCCCAATTAACCTTTTTCTTCACCACCACCACTGCGTTCCATTACCATAACCGGCCTCCAGCCGACCCAGCTCTGAGACACCCCTTTAACCTGCAGTGTACCATCACCGTATTACAGCGGACACCATTCCACTGTAATAACCCCGTAAGGGGGGAGCCATCCCACCGATGAGCCCCCCAACCATTTCCATTCCATCCGTTAACTGCCACCATCAAAGACCAAGGACACCGCCACAGCCCGAAAGGGAAACCCCCTTTCCCTTACGGGCCCCTCCACACCCGCAGGGCCCTCTGAATTCCCTCCTGCACTCCCAGGACCCACAAGTCCGTACCCACGTCGGTTAGGTGAACACCATCCCTGAGCAGGTACAGCCCCAAATTAAGCTCCAATTCTCTGTGTCTCACCACTAACCCCCCATGTTTGGCCACAAACCGCCCTAGCACCTTATTTACCTTTATTCTCCCTTTGTTGACCCGGTCCACTGACCTTGCCATACGCCAGGTAGTTCGCGTGACAATGTCCGACCATACTATCAGCATTCTCGGGAAAGATGCCCGCAACGTCAAGACGTCCGCCTTGACTGCCGTCATCAAATCCCCTATCGGCCGGATCCCCAAGTCGTTTCCCCCGACGTGCAACAGTAGCACATCAGGAGGTCGGTCGAGCCGAGCATAGCGCTGCACTTCAGACAGCACCCTGCTCCAACCCATCCCAGGGATCCCCAACCACCTGACCGTTGCCTCCCGCCTGGAAATCCCCAACTGCCTACCTTCTGGCCTAGCATCTGCTCTCCTGGCCCCCCTACAAACATATGAATGCCCCATTATCCACACGAGGCCTGGCTTTACTCCACCTGTAAAACAAAATAAACAATGATCATCCACACCCTAAACATATTGCAATAAACCGGCCTTTTCACCCTGATCCCACACCTCTCACAAATCCAACGCCAAGTGTGGGCGCACGTAAGAGCGAAATCTCCTAGATTCCCATCTCCCGATTCGTTTTACTGCTGCCTCATCCAACCCGCACCGGGCCGCCTCGGTCGCCGCCCCAATGCGGAAGGAGTGCGAGGCAAACAGCCGCTCGTCCAACCCCGCCTTTTTCAAACATTTTCTAAACAGGGCCGTAAATTGAAACCGTGAAACAAAAGACCCGTCCCCATGCATCAAAAATGGGCCCCCCAACTTGGGGCGTACCTTAAAAAATTCCCTTACCACCCCTACCGGACAAGCCTCTGAACCCGGCAGCGAATACAACGATACGTCCACCCCTTTTCCCCCTTGATCCGTTTTTGAGCGCTTAAGGCGAAAAACCACTTTGCCCTCTGCTAAATGAACGTCGTTGACCAATAAACCCCCGGGAACCCGCCTGGAGGGACTTACTAGCTCCCCCACCCGAAACGCACCGAAAAAAGCAATCCGCGCATCACTGCTCTGACGTCCCTTCTTGTATCCTTTTACCGCTTGCCTTACCCAAAAAGTCTTCGTGAAATCCTCCCGACCCTCCAGTTTAAACAAAAAGGCCAGGGCCGCCAGCTTATTTTCCAACGCAGAGACTGACCCCACCTTTTCCATGTGTCTAGACACAAAATACACCACTAACCAGCCCATCTCCATGTCTCCCCGCTCCACCTCCGCCAATCGCTTAAAACCAGCCCATTCCGCCCATACCTTAGTATATGCAGTCCACGTCGGCCCACTCACCGACCTCCTGAGCCAGTCTGCTGCGACTCCAAAGCAAGTCCCCACATCCACCCTGGGCAAGGAACCCCTTCTGCGTCGGCCCCTGGAGCCAGTTCCCTGAACCTGTCCCACTGGAATCGAGACAGGGCGTCAGCAAGCCTATTATCCACCCCCGGAATGTGTACCGCATACAGGAAAATATTCCACTGAAGACAACGTAACACCAGGTGCCGTAGCAACCGCACCACCGGAACCGATGAACCGGAGATACGATTGATGACCTGTACCACCCCCATGTTGTCGCAGTTCAACCTGATCTTCAAATCCCTGCATTCTGCCCCCCATAGCTCAATCGCCACCACCACTGGGAATAGCTCCAGCAGCACCAGGTTCTTTTCAAAACCCGCCGCCACCCAGGACTCCGGCCATGCCTCCGCGCTCCACCTTCCTTTAAAGAAGGCCCCGTAACCTGTGGACCCAGCCGCGTCCGTGACCAGGTCCAAATCAAAATTGCTGAAGGGGCCGGACATCCAAATGGCCCTCCCATTGTATGTCTCTAGAAATGTGTCCCACACCTGTAGATCCGCCTTTAGATCCCTTGTCAACCTGATATAGTGCTTTGGTGCCCGAACACCCGCGGTTGCTGCCGACAGCCGTCGGCAAAAAACCCTGCCCATAGGGATGATGCGGCAGGCGAAGTTCAATTTTCCCAATAAAGACTGCAACGTCCGCAACTGAACTTTATCCTGCCCCACCATCCCCCGAATCTCCATCCGGAGATTCTCAACCTTGTCCCTCGGAAGCCTACACTCCATCTTTTCTGAATCAATCATGATACCCAGAAACATCAATTCTGTGCTCGGGCCCTCCGTCTTGTCGGCCGCCAACGGCACTCCGAACCTGTCCGCAATGTGCTGCAATGTCGCCAGCAAAACTGCGCACACTTTGGATGACGGGGGTCCCACGCACAGAAAGTCATCAAGATAGTGGATAACTGAATCCACCCCTGCCACGTCCCTGACCACCCACTCCAAGAAGGAACTAAACGTCTCAAACAGTGCGCAGGAAATCGAGCATCCCATAGGCAAACACTGATCCACGTAAAACCCCTCTTGCCATCGGCAACCCAACAGCCTAAAACTGTCCGGGTGAACCGGCAGCAAGCGGAACGCAGCCTCAATGTCCGACTTCGCCATCAGGGCGCCCCTCCCGTAACGCCGCACCCACCGCACCGCCGCGTCAAATGACGCGTACGACACGGAGCATGCTTCTGGATCTATTGCGTCATTCACCGACCCCCCTTTTGGATAAGACAAGTGGTGAATGAGGCGATACTTGTTTGGTTCCTTCTTGGGCACCACCCCCAGAGGTGACACTACCAAATCCGGCAGTGGCATCTCCGTGAACGGCCCAGCCATCCTGCCCAGTTCCACTTCTTTTGCTAGTTTTGCCGATACCACTGCCGGATTCTCCAAGGCAGACCGCAGATTCTTCGCCAAGGGTGGCACCTTCGACAAAGAACTGGGAATGATGAATCCCTCGGAGAACCCCGACGCGAGCAGCCGAGCTGCCGCCCTATCCGGGTACCTATCTAGAAAAGGTCCCATCTTTTCCACCCTCACTGGCATTGCCCCCTTTGCTAGCAGCGTCCCCCCCCCGCTTGCCCTTCTTAAAACACCGTGACAGGGGGTGAGCACCCCCGCATCCGGAGCACTCGTGCTTAAAACGACAGGTTCCCCCAAACTTGCAGGAACCTTCGTTGAACTGCCAACACACCCCCCATTTTTTCCCGGCCGGCGATCCCGAGGTGGGTGTACCCCCGGCCCCCCCCTGAAAAAACGGTGTATTAGTCCTGGGCGCGGAAATCATCCGCATCCACAAGCTAATGTCCTTATGGTCCCAACGCAGCAAAGGGCGAACCGCCCGCCGCTGCCGAAACTGCTCGTCGTACCGCAGCCATCCCGTTCCCCCATAAACCCGCTGTGCTTCCCCTATGGCGTCCATGTAGCAGAAAAGCGCCGAACAATGCTCCGGGCTTTTCTCTCCAATGACGCTGGCCATGATTGCAAACGCTTGCAGCCAGTTGCTAAACGTACGGGGAATCAATCCATACCTCCTCTTTTCCTCATTGTCCTTTTTTATACCATCCGGTTTAACCCTGTCAAGATTGAATTTTTCTAAAGGCAACAGGGAAAAAATTTCAACATACTCACCCTTTTCTATCTTATCCTTGACCTCCTGTTTCAAATGGGACCCCAGTGGACCCTCAAAGCATACATACATTTCCCCTCTCGCCGCATCTTCCAGCCTGACCTCATCCCCCTTTCCCCCCCCCCCCCCCCCGGGCTTCCCACCCCCTGCGGCGTCTCCTGACCCACCCTCGGGTGCCGCCCCCTTTTCCCCACCAACCAGGACTGGTGCCCCCACCACTACGGGGACCCCCCCCCAGCATTAGCCCCCAACCAGGGCGCAGCCTGCGGCGGCGTCACCACCCCGCCCCCCCCCCAGCAAAACGTTGCATTAGCTCCCCCATACCCCTCAACAACTCTTGCAGCCCACCAGGAGAACCCTGGGCGGCAGGCATTACCCCCGCCACCCCGGGGCCCCCCGGAAGGCGGCAGAACATTGCTCCCCACATTCCCCCCTGTTACCTGAGGCCCGCCCCCCCAACCCCCAACAATGAGCATAACAAAGCAGCCACATCCCCAGAAGTAAAATTAGTTAACTTACCAGGCTGACCAGGAGCATCCCTCACAGCCGACACCGGAAGCTCCACCGCTGGCGAATCCTCCACCCGATCTTCCTCATCCGATCCCGATGACTCCACCTCAGATCGACATTCCAAGACCGGCGTTGCCGACGACGTCAGCCCCCCAGGCCCGGTAAGCCTGGTGGCCGAAGACCCCAGCCTCCCGGCGGGTCGTCCTCTCCCCCTCAACCCGGTCGTGGACGCATCAAAATGGCCGCTCTGTCCCTGGGATCTACCGGACACCTCCCTCCGCCTCTCAAGTGAATCTGGCCTCCCCGCTGACCTGGAGCCGGTGGTCCCGATCCGTGAGGACCCCCCGGCCGTTCCATTGCTTGTCTCTGGTTGGGGTCCCCCCCTTTTGTTCCTGTCTGCTCCTGAGGGACCCGCTCCTGCTGCTGTATTCTTTTTGGGCAAGACACGGGCGCCATTACGGCCCGATGCCCCGCCCACAGGGCCCAAAATGAGTGGCGTATTGCGTCTACCAGCACCCCCGGCCGAAGCATGAGAGCGCTTGGCCGGTGGGGGTGACGGGTCCTCCAGAGGGCTCCTATTATGCCGCTGGGTCCTGGCAGTTGGTGTGGGGGAATAACGATCCGGCGCTCGCGACCGCCGAGCACGTGGGGTGGCTACCTCCGCGGCCCGCGACCCCCCCCCCCTTCTTCTGGAATAAGGGCCCCCATCTGCTCCTCGAGCCATCCTGGTTCTCTATTCGCTGCTGCCGCGCGCAGTTTTGCTAAAAATAAGTCTATTTTCTGCATTTTCTTAGGGTAAAAAACGCTGCTGTGGAGATGGGAGAAAAAACTGTCCTCCTTGTCTGCTTCCTTCCCGGGGCTGTCAAAAACTGTCCTCCTTGTCTGCTTCCTTCCCGGGGCTGTGCACGTGGGCCGCCCCCGCCCCCCTTATATACCACTCCTCCCCCTTTTTCCAATTGGTCCCTAGCCTCCTCCCTTGCTACCACCTCTTCCTTAACCCCTTGGTTGCCTGCATCCACCACCAGTCATGCCCGGCCCTGCATTATTTTTCTTTTGTGTTTGTCATTCCGGGCCTCACTAAATGGTCTGTTTTGAGATTTAAGAGATCATATTTTTAAATAATGACAATAAAATGTATTAAGATTTTTCACTTTATATGTTGTCGGCAATATAAATCAATGCTGCCACCCTAAAAATCCCACTCTCATTTTTTGTTCTATTTGCAGTAGTAGATGTTGGTTTATCATAGTTTTGCGGTAAACTGTCTGAAACATTTAATTTTGCTGCCATTCACACAGAAGAAAATGTACATGCAGCTTTGCAGGGCAAATACAGTTGTTCTTTCCATTTTTTGTTATATATATTTATATAAATACACTCGTAAGTGTTGTTATTTTATTTTAGGAGATTGTAGCTTTTCAGCAATTTGAACGTTTCAGAATATTTCTATGGGCACACAAATATTTTTCATGTCTGCATTAGTTATAGCGAGGTGGCAGACATTTTTTTGTTCTATAAAAAAAAAATTCTACCCATGTATGTTTCTGTACTTTTGTTCTGTCACTTTACCACTTTAACCATAGTAACTAATGGGAGCTAGATGCTTTTTCTTTTTCGGCATCTCTGCAGGATTTCTTTCTCTTTTTTTTTTTTTTCTAATAAGCATTTTAGAAAGTGTTTTATGAAGGTGTGCTTATACAGTATAGGGCTACATTTAATCTCTTGCTACTGGGAAATGTTGGCACCACTGTTGTACATTGCGATAACGCACAGTAAAAAGCATATACTACAATGTACATTATTGCACAGAATTATGTGTATTGCGGTGCTATTCATTTTAAATGCACATTTTCATTATCTGTCAATGCAGCTGTGCTACAGTGCACCACAACCACGTTGCTAAAAATATCACAAGTGCAACTTTTGTGCATTTAAGTGTGCTACTAGCCCTGAACAAAAACACACATACAAGTGTGATAGGGTCCTAAAACAATTGCTGGTTGTCACCTATTTAGGTTAGAAGTACACAGCATTAGCAGCTCAGTTGTGGTACTAAAATACATAGGGCCAGATTCACGTACTTGCGCTGCGGCGTAACGAATGTCATTTACGTTGATTCACAAAGCACTTGCCTGTAAACTTGCGGCGGCGTAACGTAAATCCGTCCGGCGTAAGCCCGCCTAATTCAAATGGGGCGTGTACCATTTAAATTAGGCGCGTTCCCACGGCGAACGTTCTGCGCATGCTCCGTTAGGAAATTTCCCGCCGTGCTTTGCGCAAAATTACGGTGCCCCGACGTGTTTTTTTGAACTGCGACGTGCGTTACGTCCTTTCGTATTCCCGGACGTCTTACGCAAAAAAAAATAAAAAATTGAAATTCAACGCGGGAACGACGGCCATACTTTAACATGGGCTGTCTAATATTACACCATCTAACTAGCAATCACAACTTTACGATGGGAAAAGCCGACTAGCGACGACGTAAGAGAATGCGACGAACACGCGTACCTTCGTGGATCGCCGTAAACAGCTAATTTGCATACCTGACGCGGAAAACGACGCGAACTCCACCCAGCGGTCACCGAAGTATTGCATCCTAAGATCCGAAGGCGTACGAAGCCGTACGCCTGTCGGATCTTAGCCAAATGCCGTTGTGTCTTTGTTTGTGAATTACAAATAAAGATACGACGCGGCAAATTTGAAAGTACGCCGGAGTATCAGCAGATACTCCGGCGTACTTTTTCTGTGAATCTGGCCCATAGGGCTTAATCCCTAGAATTACTAATTGATCACTAAACAGTTGCAACACATGCCTCTCTAAAGCCCTGTACACATGATCGGAATTTCCGATGGAAAAAGTCAGACTGACATTTTCCATAGGAAATTAGGCCCCTGTGTATGCCATGGAGAAATTCCATCGGAAATTCCGATAAATTCCATCGGAGTTTAAATATAGAACATGTTCTTTTGTACCAATGTGCTTTTGGCCGGGCAAATGCCGACCGTGTGTACAAGGCATAAGAGTTATTCAACAAGTTTTTTATATTTTTTTTACAAGGTGTCATCTTGTAGTGATCAATCATACATTTACAAAGCAGTGGTATGCCCCTACCCACCAAAAACAAGCACAGTGGAGCTTTTTAAATATGCTTTTTTTTTTTTATTATTACAAAGTAAATTCCCATTGCTTTTAATGAATGGGATACTGCAAGGAAAAGGAGCCACCATTAAACAGGAAACCTGGGCCAGTAGTCAGAAAGGACCCCTGTAAGGATTTTGGCACATTTAAATGTGGTAATTGTACTTACTGTAACTATCTACACCCTGAGAAGTGTCCAGTTTTACCCAACAGGAGAAAATATCAACCCAAGCATTTTTCATTTTTTTCAATTGCAATTTTGCATGTGCGATCTATATTGTGTTGTGTCCATGTGGTGCATGCTATGTGGGTACAATGAAATGTTAGATCTGAAAAGGGATCTATGATCACAGTCATTCCACTCGAATCGGAAACATATATCTATCTATAAGCAAATATGTGGCTGAAATAAGGGGGGGGGGTGTGATTGAAACAATAGGATTCTACAAAAAGTAGTAAATGGATGACTTCCTGGCTCACCTGCCATCTTGTTTCATACAGTAAAGAAGCCAGTGGGGATCATGATCATGGATTGTGAGAATCTTGCAAGCTACCTAGTGGAAATATAAAAAAATAGAAATAAATTAAATAAAAAGGTGATCAACAAGTGAAAGTAAAAGTGACAGCTGCTAGCACTAATCACGTCTCATATACCGCGTGAAGCCAATTAAATTAATGTGCTGAGCTATCTCACCCAAAATCTTCCCAGATTAAAATGAATTAAATATATTTTATCTGTAAATTATACTGTGATATACAGTTTTGCTCATAAGTTTACATACCCTGGCAGATATTTATGATTTCTTGCCCATTTTTCAGAGAATATGAATGATAACACAAAAACTTTTCTTTCACTCATGGTTAGTGTATGGCTGAATCCATTTATTATCAATCAACTGTGTTTACTCTTTTTAAATCCTAATAACAACAGAAACTACCCAAATGACCCTGATCAAATAAATTGGTGATCTTGGCCTGATAACATGCACACAAGTTGACACAAAGGGATTTGAGTTATTAAAGGAATTAAAGGTAATCATCCTCACCTGTGATCTGTTTGCTTGTAATCAGTGTGTGTGTGTGTATAAAAGGTCAATGAGTTTCTGGACTCCTGACCGACCCTTGCATCTTTCATCCAGTGCTACACTGACATTTCTGGATTCTGAGTCATGAGGAAAGCAAAAGAATTGTCAAAGGATCTGCAGGAAAGGGTAGTTGAACTGTATAAAACAGGAAAGGGATATAAAAAGATATCCAAGGAATTGAGAATGCCAATCAGAAGTGTTCAAACTCTAATCAAGAAGTGGAAAATGAGGGGTTCTGTTGAAACCAAACCACAGCCAGGTAGACCTACTAACATTTCAGCCACAACTGCCAGGAAAATTGTTCTGGATGCAAAGAAAAACCCACAAATAACTTTAGGTGAGATACAGTTCTCTCTGAAAACATGTAGTGCGGCTGTTTCAAGATGCACAATAAGGAGGCAGTTGGTTGAGTTGCCAGAAGAAATCCATTACTATGCAAATGCCACAAAGTATCCCACTTACAATACGCCAAACAGCACAGAGACAAGCCTCTAACCTTCTGGGACAAAGTCATTTAGAGTGATGAGACCAAAATTTAGCTTTTTTGCCACAACCATAAACGCTACATTTGGAGAGGAGTCAACAAGGCCTATGATGAAATGTACACCATTCCTACTGTGAAACCCCGCCGTGGATCGCTGATGCTTTGGGGATGTGTGAGCTACAAAGGCACAGGAAATTTGGTCAATATTTATGACAACTTGAATGCAGTATGTGATCAAAAAATACTGGAGGAACATTTGCATTCATCAGCCAGGAAGCTGCACATGGGACATACTTAGACATTCCAACATGACAATGATCCAAAACACAAGGCCAAGTCAACCTGTCATTGGCTACAGCAGAATAAAGTGAAGGTTCTGGAGTGGCCATCTCTGTCTCCTGACCTCAATATCATTGAGCCACTCTGGGGAGATCACAAACGTGCAGTTCATGCAAAACAGCCCAAGAATTTACAGGAACTGGAGGCGTTTTGCCAAGAGGAATAGGCAGCTTTACCATCTGAGAAGATAAAGAGCCTTATATACAAATACCACAAAAGACTTCAAGCTGTCATTGATGTTAAAGTGGTTGTAAACCCACTTTTTTGACTTTTGCCTACAGGTAAGCCTATAATAAGGCTTACCTGTAATAAGGCTTACCTGTAGGTATAAAGAATATCTCCTAAACCTGTACAGTTTAGGAGATATTCCCCTCGCAATGCGCCGCTGATTGCAGCGGCGCATGCGCAGGGGGGATCCTCGGCTAAAGGGCATGCGCGGAAGTGACGTCATCGCCGCTCCAGCCAATCACAGCGCTGGAGCGGCGATACCCGGAAGACACGCTCGGCATGGACCAGGTAAGTTCCCTACCTCATTCCGAGGTAAGTATTTCATAATGAGCTAATATGCGGTGCATACTAGCTCATTATGGCTTTTGCCTTGCAGGTGTAAAAAAAAAAAATAATTATATGTGGGTTTACAACCGCTTTAAAGGGGCAATACGCGGTATTAGGAACTGGGGTATGTAAACTTTTGATCAGGGTCATTTGGGTAGTTTCTGTTGTCATTATGATTTAAAAAGAGTAAATACAGTTGATTGATAATAAATGGCTTCAGCAAAACACTAACAATGAGTGAAATAAACGTTTTTGTGTTATCATTCATATTCTCTGAAGAATGGCCAAGAAATCAAAACTTCTGCCAGGGTATGTAAACTTATGAGCACAACTGTATGTCACACACCACTGTAAATATATATTAATGTGAATTATTATACTATATGAAAACATGCAAAAAAATAGTGCCACACAGTAGGATATAATAAATAGATAATTCATAAAATTATAGTGTCACAAACGTGAATCATAAAGTGCTGTAGTGCATAAAACAGTGATATTCTAATTCAAGATGAAAAATCCACCCAATGTAGTTGATATAAAGTTCTTTTGATATATATTTAGTAACTTCAAAAGAATGTGACAAACAGCTTGCTACGGTGTTCACACTCTGGTGCTCCCCACCCTCAGGTAATGGCTGCTCACCTCTGAGCGTGTGTGTGCGTGTATATGTGTATGTGTGTGTGTGTTTATATATATATATATATATATATATATATATATATATATATATATATATATACACAAACGCAGAAATGCTGTAAAATAAAAATGCTTTAAAAAATGTAATTGCATATTTTCTATCAATTTACAAAACACTAGTGAATGAACAGAAGAAAATCAAAATCAAATCAATATTTGGTGTGGCTACCCTTTGGCTTAAACCAGCATCAAATCTTAGACCCCATTAGATTTTCTGCAGATTTTTGTCTTCAGATTTACCAAAACCATATGATAAGAGGTTAAGGGTCCTTTCACACGGAGCAGATTGTTTCTGTGTCCGCTCCGTGTGTCCGCCAAAGCTCAGCGGGGATCCCCGCTGAGCTGTCGGTGGATAGGGCGGTCCCCACACACAGTGCAGAGACCGCCCTGTCTCTGCTCCGCTCTCCCCTATGGGGAATCGGATGCAGACGGACCGTCAGTCCATCTGCATCCGATCCGTTCCGCCGAACGGAAGAAAAATAGGGTTTCTTCCGTTCGCAAAAGCTGATCCCGACGGACGCGGACGCTAGCGGATGCTCCATCCGCTAACGGACGCGATCCCATAGGGATTCATTACAAGTCCGTTAACGGACTTGTAATGAACGGACAAAAGGTCCGCTCGTGTGAAAGGACCCTAAAACTTAAGAGTTTTATGTTTAAGGAACATATACAGATGCATTTTACTTGTATAACTGTATAGTCATGCTGTGCTTGTATATGCTGTGTTTGTACATCTTGTGTGTGTATTTATATAATTCCTCTATTAGAGCTTTGAATTGATTGTATGTTCATGTACATATTTAATAAACCTTTTTACTTATAATACAGCTTATTGCTCAAATTTCGCTGCTTAAAAATCCCACTTGGGGGCCTTTCCTTTGCAACCTTAAGGCCGCGTACACACGGTCGGACAAAACCGATGAGAATGGACCGAGGTTCAGTTTTATCGGTCCAAACCGACCGTGTGTATAGCCCATCGGTCTATTTTCCTTCGGTCCAAAATTTTAAAACATGCTTTAAAATCGACCCGATGGACCGCTGCCCGATCGGTCCAAACCGATGGTTAGTACAAAAAGGAGAGAGAAGATCACCGCTCAAGGTAGGTCTATTGTAGGGTCATTTCAAAAATATAGGACTCCAAGGGTGCAGGCAATGCACTAAGGCAAATATTGGTAAAAAGATGAGGGATGGACAGCCGCACTCCAAACCAAACAGGTTGTCTTTATTCAAATCAACAGCAAGAACACAGCAGATCACAGCAATAGGAACAGGAGAATACCGACGTTTCGCACTGGCTTCAGTGCTTATTCATGGCGGAAAAAAAGCATTGGTTCAAAACCCGCGCATGCTCAGAATCAAGTCGACGCATGCTTGGCAGCATTGAACTTCGTTTTATTCAGCACGTCGTGTGTTTGACGTCACCGCGTTCTGACCCGATCGGTTTTTGGAATGATGGTGTGTACGCACATCAGACCATAAGGCCACTTTAGCGGTGAACCGATGGAAATGGCCCGTCGAACCATTCTCATCGGTTTGGAATGACTGTGTGTACGCGGCCTAATGCCGCGTACACACCATCACTTTATGTGATGAAAAAAAATGACGTTTTTAAAAACGGCACTTTAATTGACTGTGTGTGGGGGAAAACGTTGTTTTATGTCTTGTAAAAAACGACCAAAAAAAATTGAAGCATGCTTCAATTTTATGTGTCGTTTTTCAAAAGTGCACTTTTTACTTCACAGAAATTGACCGTGTGTAGCAAAAAACGTCGTTTTGTAAGACGTTTTTTCATCCACGCATGCCCAGAAGCTACTTCAATGGTAAAACGTGGTGGAACATAACCTCACTTTGCAAGAACATTGTGAGAAAAACGATGGTGTGTAGGCAACTTCGTCTTTGAAAATTGAAGTTTCAAAAACGTCATTTTTTACTTCACAGAAAGTGTCGTTTTTTTTCATCACATAAAGTGATGGTGTGTATGCGGCATAAGAGTTTCAATTTGTATGCAATCAGGTAGGCCCTTGTACTACATGGTTTTGGCAAATCTGAAGACAAAAATCTTCAGAAAATCTAATAGTGTATATGGGACCTAAAGCTGGCCATACATTATACAATTTTCTTATACAATTTCCTTTAGATTTACCTTCAAATGTTTAGTGCAAGGGCCTGCCTGACTGCATACAAATTGAATGTGTTTGACCTCATATGGTTTTGGTAAATCTAAAGGAAAATTGTACCAGAAAATTGTATAATGTATGGCCAGCTTTACACTTGCACACTTTGTGCACTTGTGCAAAGTCAGGGATTTTGTAGGATTAGAATCAGGTGTATGAGTAATCAATTATACAAAGCAGATCATCAATTTCATATGTAGGTTAAAACGTCATTAAAAGAAATGGAAACAGCTGTGTAGAAGGCTTAAAACTGGGTAAGGAACAACCAAACCCTGCTACAAAGGCGGGGTTGTGGAAGACAGTTTCATGTCACAGGTCATGAATAAGCACTAAGGTTTGGTGTGAAACATGTCAGCTTTTACCCCGTTTGCTGTGGCATGCATTTTGTGTGTTTTTTGATTTTACAATAAAAGCAATGCATTTTTGTAGTGCGGCTGTCCAGAACGTCTTCCCTTCATTTTGCAAGACATAGGGTGGATTTACTAAAACTGGAGTGTGCAGAAAAATAGCCAATAAACTTCCAACTACAGCTTGTTCAACTTGTTATACTGCATCAGCAACATCTCTCCCAAATATTTTAAAGGAGACTAGGGTTTCAAGCCCTTTTGAACAAGCACAATGAACTAGGCAACGCTGGGAACCATAGGTGCAGTGGTTAGCCAAGCAAAATTAATGCAGCAGAGGAAAGGCACATTATGCTTACTTCCCTTCAACATCAGAAGATGTCCAGCAGTGCCATCAGCACAGAACTGTCAGAAACCAGTTGGACTCAGGTACACCCATCTACTGTCCAGAGAAGTGTGGCCAGAAGTGGCCAGAAATTGCAGTCAAAAAGCTATACCTCTGACATTGAAACAAAGCTAAGAGACTCAACAATGCACAAAAACATGGGAACTGGGGTGCAAAGAAATGGCAGCAGGTGCTCTGGACAAATGAGTCAAACTTTCATCGAAGGGCTTGAGAGCGATACAATGATGAGTGTCTGCAAGGAACAGTGAAGCATGATGGGGGTTCCTTGCAAGTTTGGGGTTGCATTTCTGCAAATAGAGTTTGGTCAGAAGTAAGGATGAGCTCCAGCGTGTTCGCATAGTACACATGCAGAGCCCGCCAGGAAGTCTGCATGGTGCTGTGCTAATCACAGCCAGGGAGACATTTCCCGATCTCTGCAGCCGAGCATCGGGTCAATGTCTCCCTGCGCTATAAACAAATATAATAAATGTGACGGTATCGGTATGATATCCCCGCCAAGCATTCCCTCCTCTCCATACAAGAACATCACAGGATTCCCCACACATGAGTCAAGACTGGATGCTGGAACCAAGACACTTTATTGACACAAAAACTCAGCTTATATGTGGTTACAGCCTGTTAGGAACGCCCCCCTCACACAGTGGGGTTTCCCATACAGATTATAGGAGACAAGTCGGAGCCGACCATGCAGACACGTTTCTTTAGATAAAGACATCACTGGAGTTAATTACTACACTGAAGCAATCAGAATAATTAACATACTACTTCTCTAATCATTTAGCCTGATGATACAATACACATCTTTTAAGGGTAAACACAGATCTTCTTTACACAACACAATAGATCAATTAACGTTTAGAATAGTGAGGGGACATTAGCACGTCAATAACCGGTCAGAGCAATGAATCACACATGAAATTCCTTTCTACCTCTAACCCATATGGCTAGCAGGGAGCAGTACACTGAGACATATAGGCAAATGTATCACAATAAATATCCCCCAAAAATGTATAAAAAATAATATTTTTTTTCCTCAGTTTAGGCTGATACGTATTCTTCTACATAATTTTGGTAAAAAGAAAAAAAAACACAATTAGCGTTTATTGATTGGTTTGCGCAAAAGTTATAGCGTCTTCAAAATAGGGGATAGTTTTATGGCATTTTTATTAATATTTTTTTTAATGGCGGTGATCAGCGATTTTTATCATGACTGCAACATTATGGTGGACACATTGGACACTTTTGACCCCATTTTGGACCATTGTCATTTTTACAGCGATCAGTGCTATAAAAATGCACTGATTACTGTAAAAATGGCACTGACAGTGAAGGGGTTAACCAGTAGGAGGCGTTGAAGGGGTTAAGTGTGTCCTAGGTAGGTGGTATGTGTCAAAGTGACATCCATATGAATGCCAAGACCAATGGCAAGAATATTTTCTGAAGCATCAAATTGCCTCTGCAGGCTTGCGTTTTTCCCATACTACATACTGCATCCTGATGGCAACTCTTCCCCAGGTAAGCGACGACAAGCACCTGGCCAATCCACATGAGGTAAAAGAAAACATGATACATCACACCAGGCCACCTTTTTCCATTGCTTCTTAGTCCAGTTCTGATATTCATGTGCCTACAATGGCACTTTTGGCTGTGGATATGGGTCAGCATGGGCACCCTAACCGTTCTATGGCTACGCAGCCCCATACACAAAAAACTGCAATGTCTATCTTTTATGCTTTCAACACAGCAGCTTCATGGACAACATGTTTACTTTCTGTCTAATATATCCCACCAACTCTCAGAATCCATTGTAATCCTTTTTACCTGTCTGGTATTTGGTGAAATAGCATCATAAATTAAATGAATCTATTGCATTGTTTTTCTATCTGAAATGGCAATAAAAAATGTATTTAAAAAAATGAATAAAGTTAAATCAATTGTTTAATTGGTGGCCTGGAAACATCTTGAATGCTTATTTGTATGTACTGTAGTAAGCATATTTTAAGTTGTGTTTCATGCACTTTTTTTTTATTATAATTATTTGCCTGTACCAAAAATTTCAATTCTTTGAAATGTTTACATATGGTGTGTATATCTCTAATGTATATCTCTAATACACACCATCATTTTCCGGGTTGTAAAAAACAAAGTTTTTTAAAAATGTATTTTAAAACGATCGTGTGGGGGCTTTAGAGGATTTTTCGGGTTCTGAAAAATGAGAAAAAAATGGAACATGCTCTATTTTTTAACAACGTTTTAAACAATGTAGATTTTCGGTTGTAAAAAAATGATCGTGTTTGGGCTTTAATGACGTGAAAAATCCGTGCATGCTCAGAAGCAAGTTATGAGACGGGAGCGCTCGTTCTGGTAAAGCTACTGTTCGTAATGGAGTAAGCACATTCATCACACTGTAACAGACAGAAAAGCACAAATCGTCTTTTACTAACAGGAAATCAGCTAAAGCAGCCCCAAGGGACGGCGTCATCCGCATGGAACTTCCCCTTTATAGTGCCGTCGTACGTGTTGTACGTCACCGCGCTTTGCTAGAGCATTTTTTTTTCACGATCGTGTGTGGGAAACGTCGTTTTAATGATGAAGTTGAAAAAAACTTCGTTTTTTCTAGAGGCTGAAAAAATTTGTTTTTTACAACCCGAAAAATTATCGTGTGTATCAGTGTTGTGGCTAAAAGTCCTACCATTTAAAATGGTTATGCAGGCATTATTGTTGGCCGGTCCATGCCATTTCCACAGAACAGTATTTACATGCACCTCAATTTCTTTTTCTAGAATGTACTGCATGAACAGGTTGAATGGGGTGACACAAGAAAGCGTTTTTTTCGGTCATGCTTACATATTTGCCACACCCACTACCATTTGCTGGCATTTACCTCCATCAGAAGAGTTACTTCAAATGTTTTGGAATGTTTCTAGATATGACAGAGCCTTGGCTGACTTCCACCCTACCTTTGACCTAAGCACCAACCTACAGTATCATTTAGAAATTCAAACATCAGAGTCTTCTCTGGCTGGGTCCTGTCCTTACTCATTACTTTTTGCATATTTTTGAGGTCAGTAAACTAGAAAGTATTAAAGCAATTCCACACATACATATCTCAGGACAGGTTTCTTTTAGGACCTTATAAGCAGCATGTGTACACATTGGAACCGGGTGTTACTGTAGGTAAACAGTAGTTTACAGGTAGTACTTGTGGAACTGTTTTTTTTTTTGTTTTTTTTTTTTTTACTTTAACAGACCAAGCTGCCCAGCAAAAGTGTTAGTTACAGGGTTAAGGAAAACAATCAAATGTGTAATGCTTACAGGGGTGCTTACAGTGGTCACCTGATATTCAAAAATATTTCCCCCTCCCTACCCCCCAAATTTTTTTTTTTAGAAGATACAGTGGAGCAATGAGTGTAATTACACTAAGACAGGAAGTGTATTACTAGTAGGATCACAAAGTGAAAATAACAGAAGAGCGCCTATAAAAAGAAAGCCAATACAGCCACTACATGTAAGAATTGGTAAGCTGTAATTTACCATTATATTATCGTATACAATATTTATATATGCTTTAACAGATATATATAGTTGTATAGTTGCAGAATTTATGATTTCTTGGCCATTTTTCAGAGAATGTGAATGATAACACAAAAACTTTTCTTTCACTCATGGTTAGTGTTTGGCTGAAGCCATTTATTATCAATCAGCTGTGTTTACTCTTTTTAAATCATAATGACAACAGAAACTACCCAAATGACCCTGATCAAAAGTTTACACACCCCAGTTCTTAATACCGTGTATTGCCCCCTTTAACATCAATGACAGCTTTAAGTCTTTTGTGGTATTTGTGGATAAGGCTCTTTATCTTCTCAGATGGTAAAGCTGCCTATTCCTTGTGGCAAAACGCCTCCAGTTCCTGTAAATTATTGGGCTGTCTTGCATGAACTGCACGTTTGCGATCTCCCCAGAGTGGCTCAATGATATTGAGGTCAGGAGACTGAGATGGCCACTCCAGAACCTTCACTTTATTCTGCTGTAGCCAATGACAGGTCGACTTGGCCTTGTGTTTTGGATCATTGTCATGTTGGAATGTCCACGTCCCATGTGCAGCTTTCTGGCTGATGAATGCTAATGTTCCTCCGGTATTTTTTGATAACATACTGCATTCATCTTGCCAACAATTTTGACCACATTTTCTGTGCCTTTGTAGCTCACACATTCCCAAAACATCAGCAATCCACCTCCATGTTTCACTGTAGGAATGATGTACCTTTCATCATAGGCCTTGTTGACTCCTCTCCAAATGTAGCATTTTATGGTTGTGAACAAAAAGCTACATTTTAGTCTCATCACTCCAAATGACTTTGTGCCACAAGGTTAGAGGCTCATCTCTGTACTGTGTGGTGTATTATAAGCAGGATATTGACACATACCTTGGAGATGAGCCTGACGTGCAGAGGGAGACCTCTCATACAGCCATGGTTCCAGGGTCACTGGAGTTGGGACAGTGACTGTAGAAGCACAGTGAGGTATGAGTGCCTGCTGGGTACTTTAAGACCGGAGACGATGACCACTGTGAGAGACTGCAGCTGGCTGGAGTGCAGAGGATGCAGGTCTGCTGGACGCAGGTCAGGGGATGCAGGTTAGCAGGATGCAGGTCAGCTGGATGCAGATCAGCTGGATGCAGGTCAGCTGGATGCAGGTCAGCTGGATGCTGGTGCATCAGAGAACAGCAGGTGCGCACAGGTGCAAACGGCAGGCAGGAGCGGGGTCAGACAAGCCAGGTCATACACAGAGGATCAGTTCAGGCAGGAGCAGCAGGCAGAGGATGGTCAGAGTTCAGGCTAGTTTTGGCAATGGAAGATTAGGCAGACAGGTAAACAGAGCAGGGTCAAGAAAGCCAAAGGTCAGGACTGAAGACAGCAGCGAGGTCAGAGAGCCGGGTCAGTATCAGATCAGGCCAAGGCAGCATTACTGTGCGCATGCATGCACGCTTTCGGCGCATTTCTGTTTATCATTGGAATCCTGCTGGCTGGGATGCGCCTGAGCCCTGTTACAGGTCTAAGAGGCGTGCGTCCATGACAAATACGTTGTGACATTTGCGTAGTAATGGCTTTCTTCTGACGATTCGACCATGCAGTTCATCTTTCTTCAAGTGCCTCCTTATTGTGCATCTTGAAACAGCCACATCACATGTTTTCAGAGAGTCCTGTATTTCACCTGAAGTTATTTGTGGGTTTTTCTTTGCAATTTTCTTGGCAGTTGTGGCTGAAATTCTTGTTGGTCTACCTGACCGTGGTTTGATTTCAACAGAACCCCTCATTTTCCACTTCTTGATTAGAGTTTGGACTCTACTGATTGGCATTCTTAATTTCTTGGATATGTTTTTATATTCCTTTCCCGTTTTATGCAGTTCAACTACCTTTTCCCCGCAGATCCTTTGGCAATTCTTTTGCTTTAACCATGACTCAGAATCCAGAAACGTCAGTGCAGCACTGGATAAAAGATGCAAGGGTCAGTCAGGAGTCCATAAACTCACTAACCTTTTATATACACACTAATTACAAGCAAACAGATCATAGGTGAGGATGGCTACTTTTAATAGACATTCAAGCCCCTTTGTGTCAACTTGTGTGCATGTTATCAGGCCCAAATCACCAGGGTATGTAAACTTTTGATCAGGGTCATTTGGGTATTTTTTTTTGTGATTATGATATAAAAAGAGTAAACACAGTTGATTGATAATAAATGGCTCCAGCCAAACACTAACCATGAGTGAAAGAAATGTTTCTGTGTTATCATTCATATTCTCTGAAAAATGGCCAAGAAATCATAAATTCTGCCAGGGTATGTAAACTTATGGGCACAACTGTATATACAATGCTGTGAAAAAGTATTTGCCCCCTTTCTGTTTTTTTTTTTTTTTGCATATTTGTCACACTTAAAAATGTTATTATCACACAAAGATAACCCGCGTAAATATAAAATGCAGTTTTTAAATGATGGTTTCATTTATTAAGGCAAAAAAGTTGTCCAAACCTGCCTGGCTTTATGTGAAAAAGTAATTTCCCCCTAAACCTAATAACTGGTTGTGGCACCCTTGGCGGGAACCAGCAATCAAGTGTTTGCTATAACTGGCAACTGGCATTGCTGTGGAAAAATTCTGGCCCACTCTTCTTTGCAGAATAGTTTTAATTCAGCCACATTGGAGGGTTTTCCAGCATGAACGGCCTGTGTAAGGTCATGATACAGTACATTCATCTGGATTTAAATCCGGGCTTTGACTAGGCCACGGGAAGGACAAGGACGACTCCGGACATAAGCGCCTTGAGGCAATTTAGTTTGCATTTGTTAGCGCTATATAAGTTACTCATTCCAAAACCTACATTTTGCTTTGTTTGAACCATTTGGAGGTGGACTTGCTGTTGTGTTTTGGATTATTGTCCTGCTGCATAATGCAAGTGCACTTGAGCTTGAGGTCACAAACTGATAGCCGCACATTCTCCTTTAGGATTTTCCGGTAGAGCTCAGAATTCATGGTTCCATCAATTATGGCAAGTCGTCCAGGTCCTGAAGCTGCAAAGCAGCCCTAGACCATCACGCTACCACCACCATGTCTGACTGTTGGTATGATGTTCTTGTTATGAATGCTGTATTTGTTTTATGCCAGATGTATGGGTCCACAGATTATTTGCCTAAAAGTCTTGGGGATAATCAAGATGTTTTTTGGTTAATGTGAAATGAGCCTTTGTGTTCTTTTTGGTCAGGAGTGCCTTTGGCCTTGGAACTCTCCCATGGATGCCATTTTTGCCAGATCTCTTTTTTATTGTTGAATAATGAACACTGATCTTACCTGAGGAAAGTGAGGCCTGCAGTTCTTTAGATGTTGTTCTGGGTTATTTTATGACCTCATTGTTATGCTTGGATTCACTTTGGTTGACCGGCCACTCCTGGTGAGGTACACAAGTTTTCTCCATTTGTAGATAATGGCTCTTACCGTGGTTCGCTGGCGTCCCACAGCCTTAGAAATGGCTTTGCAATCCTTTCCAAACTGATACATGTCAATGACTTTGTTTCTTATCTGTTTTTGAATTTCTTTAGATCACGGCATTATGTGCTGCTTTTTTAGATCATTTAGCGTGCTTCACTTTTTCCGACAGCTTCTATTTAACCACTTGACCACCGGCCTATTTTGGCACTTCTCTCCTTCATGTAAAAATCACAATTTTTTTGCTAGAAAATTAATCAGAACCCCCAAACATTATATATATTTTTTAGCAGACATCCTAGGGAATAAAATTGCAGTCATTGCAACTTTTTTTCTCGCATGGTAATGCAATAATTTTTCAAACACCTTTTTTTGGGGAAAAAAAATGGTTTCATGAATTAAAAAATAACAAAACAGTAAAGTTAGCCCAATTTTTTTGTATAATGTGAAAGATGATGTTACGCCGAGTAAATAGATACCTAACATGTCACGCTTTAAAATTGCGCACACTCATGGAATGGCGCCAAACTTCGGTACTTCAAAATCCCCATAGGCGACGCTTTAAATTTTCTGGCAGTAATCAGGCCTGGGTGTGGCAAGGGAAATTTAACTTAGCTTTTCAACATTTTTTTGTTAATCACAGTTCATTCATGATTCAGCATGGGGGGCGGGCAATTACTTTTTCACACAGGGCCATGCAGGTTTGAACAGCTTTTTTCCCTTAATAAATGAAATCATAATTAAAAAAACGGCCAACGCAGTACAGATACGCCGTTTACATAAGGCTTTTCCCGGCGTAAAGTTACCCCTGCTATATGAGGCGTACATACGGTGTACCAATGTTAAGTATGGACGTCGTTCCCGCAGCGAATTTTGGAAATTTTACGTTGTTTGCGTAAGTCGTCCGTGAATGGGGCTGGACGTAATTTACGTTCACGTCAAAACCAATACGTCCTTGCGGCGTATTTGGAGCAATGCACACTGGGATATGTCCACGGACGGCGCATGCGCCGTTCGTTAAAACATCAATCACGTCACGTCAGGTCACATAACATAAAATACGCCCCCCTGTTCCACATTTGAATTAGGCCGGCTTACGCCGGCCTATTTACGCTACGCCGCCGCAACTTACGAAGAAAGTGCTTTGAGAATACTGCACTTACCCGTCTAAGTTGCAGAGGCGTAACGTAAATAGGATACATTACGCCCGATCAAAGATACGCCGCTGTACGTGAATCTGGGCCACAGTGTGTGTATATATATATATATATATATATATATATATATATATATATATATAGTATATACAATAACAATAATACATACAAAAAAAAGAAGAAATTCAGCTGCTTCATTCTTTGGCAGTTCAAAGGGGTTGCAAACCCTCATGGTTCTTCACCTAAGGTGAAAAAACTTCTGCCACTGACTGCCCCCCCCCCCCCGTTTTACTTACCTAAGCCCCGTAATCCCCACGCCAGTGACACGCTTTTCCCCCTCTGCCGTTGTCTTGGCTCTTGATTGGATAAATTGATAGCAGCGCAGCTTGGCTCCAGCTGCTGTCAATCAAATCCAATGACGTTGGTGACGGGGGGCAGGGCTGAGTCCGGCATTCTGCGTTTATGGACGCAAATGCTGGACTCGGTAGCGTGCCCACAAGGTAACCCCCCTGAGAGAGCGCTTCTCCTAGGGGATTACACGGTGCGGGGAGGAGCTACAGGGCTGCCGGGGGATCCCAGAAGTCGAGGATCAGGGCCACTCTGTGCAAAACAGACTGCACAGTGGAGGCAAGTATGATATGTGTGTTATTTAAAAAAACAAAGCTTTACAATCACTTTAAGTTGCATACATTGCATATACTAGGGCCATATATCTATTTTTCAGAGTGTTGTACATGTCTGATCTGATGGCTACGGTTGTATGGCAAATGTCAATATACAATAAGTGCGGCATTGTCCAAACTAAACATGAAAATATTTAAATGAGTAAGAAACTTGCAAAAAAAAAATAACAACAGTACGGTTTACAAGTTCATAATTATTGCAAATGCTATAAATTGCATTCCACATGCTTTTTATTTTTTATATCATGTGTTTTTTCAGGGTACTGATTAAAGCTGCATATGATAATGTATGTTTCTTATATCCAATGTGTATTGCTTTTTGGAATCACAAGTTTTTTTCACTATTTTCTTTGCACACTTATGTAAGTATATCATACCACTATGATTTAACCCCCCTGACGGTAAACCCGAGCGTGACTCGGGGTTGGTTTTTCATGTTAGGATCGGTAAACCCGAGTCACGCTCGGGCTGGACGGGCTTACCTTTTGCTGGATCCACAGGCTTGGTTTACTTACCTTGTCCCTGGATCCAGCGATGCCACCCGCTGTGTGAGCGAGCGGGTCCTCCTCGCTCGATTCACAGTCCCCGTGTGCCGCCGATCTCCGTTCCCTGCGACGTTACGACGCACGGGGACGGAGAACGGCGCCAAATTCAAAAAAGTAAACAAACACTTTACATACAGTATATTGTAATCTTATAGATTACAGTACTGTATGTAAAAAATACACACCCCCCTTGTCCCTAGTGGTCTGCCCAGTGCCCTGCATGTACTTTTATATAATAAAAAATGTAATTTCTGCCTAAAAACTGTAGATTGTCCAAAAGTGTCCCTTTATGTCAAAAATGGTTTTAGATCAGCTAGAAAACAGCGATAATAAATTATAATCACTTGCAGAAATGTGCGATAGCGATTTGCGGGGAAATTCGTCATAAAAAAAATAAAATAATGACAGCGACAATTCTGCAACTGCAAATTTCAGTGATTTTGAGGTGATTACATTATTTAATAATTTTTATTATAATTATATTATTATTTGTTATAATTATTTATAATTATTTATTATATTATAATTTATAATTTTGTTTTAAAAAAAAAAAATCATACCCGGGATGCCTACAAGACTCTTGCTTGGTCAGATTTAAGTGAGTTATTTCTAAAAATTACAGGCCTACAGTATAAAACGCCAATTTCCTTGCAAAATAATTGTACCGCTTTTGGTACGTAATTCCAGACAGAATCATACCGCCAGGGAGGTTAATATAGATATATGTAATGTTCTATGTATACCTATAGGATTAAAACTGAATGCTGCTGAAATTAATTTAACTTTGCCTGTAACCTACATGTAGCTTGTGATTATTTTTAACACATTTTGCTATTGAGTCCCTTGAGGGTTTTAAATGAATGGCATTCTTCGGAGACTGCTTACTGACATTTATGCTTAATGCCATTGCTGTTAGTATTTAAGAAAACACAAAGCAATACATTATGACGTAGTTTGCATTTCAGTCATTCCAGCAAAGATGATTTAACTGATATGATTACTAACATAATGTAAATATTCGATTTTACCTTCTTTGCATAGATGTTCGCTACAGGTAAATGCCCTGAGGTCTGATATTAATCAGATTTAACTGCAGTTTTCTGAAGAGGAACCATCTTAAGATGGCTGTACATGTATATAGTTTAGTATATGTGAAAAGTTTGTGGTGCATGCACTTTGGGGAAACAAATCTTACATTCTGAAGTTTTTTAAGACCATTCTTATTTCTTAGCAAAATCATTATATTTCTAAATATATTCATCAACATATGTTTATATCATCACAACAAATACACATTTAAATGGGAAAAGGAAGAATCTAACAATTCATGCAATAAAGTGGATGCGATCGATGGTACAGGACAGCATGCACAACATGTTATTTACTCATTTCACTGAAATAACTTATTTAGAAAAGATGGAAGTTGCAAAGGCATTTTAGCAATTATGCAATTTACAGTACTAAGGACGGTGTTACATATAAATGCACACATTTTAAATGTGACATAATATCCATGGATATACTATAATTCTCAGCAATACCCAAGCAGATGAATGAGTTTGCAGTATAGTCAGCCTGCCACCCCACTTAATCTTTGCAACCGTCTCACTCGGACCTGAGTCTAATGCCGCCTACACACGATCGGTTTGTTGATGAAAACGGTCTGATGGACCGTTTTCATCAGACGAACCGATCGTGTGTGGGCCCCATCAGTTTTTTTTCCCATCGGTAAAAAAAACTTAGAACCTGTTTTAAAATGATCTGATGATTAAAAAACCAATAGAAAAAAACGATCGTCTGTGGGGAAAACCATTGGTTAAAAATCAACGCATGCTCAGAATCAAGTCGACGCATGCTCTGAAGCATTGAATTTAATTTTTCACAGCACGTTGTTGTGTTTTACGTCACTGCGTTCTGACACGATCGTTTTTGTAACTGATGGTGTGTAGGTAAGACTGATGAAAGTCAGCTTCATCCGATATCTGATGAAAAAATCCATCAGACCATTTTCATCGGATGAACTGATCGTGTGTACGCGCCATTACAGCCTGTGCGCACAACAAACCCTGGGAAACTGTAGGATTAAATAAAACCCTACAGACAAAAGAAAGCTAAACAGAACTTTAAAGGTACCAAACCAATAACATGTATAAAAATATTTCTCAGACATTTTTTATTCAATTGTAAAACAGGTAAAATCCCAAAGAGTGGCTGAACA
The DNA here is from genome assembly GCF_905171775.1 of Rana temporaria. Taxonomy (NCBI): domain Eukaryota; kingdom Metazoa; phylum Chordata; class Amphibia; order Anura; family Ranidae; genus Rana; species Rana temporaria. The sequence continues at coordinate 159,684,051 of NC_053490.1, forward strand.
AGTTATTCACAGCATCATATGCACATAAATATATCACAGTGGCGCAATATATGTATCGGTCTTGACATAGAGTCAATAACCCCAAGATGGCATGTCAAAATGGGGTCATTTTATTAATTTGATGCAATTCACAGGGCAAGGTCTGCTTCTTCAGCTTCTTCGGGAAAATCATAACTCCATAAGCATATGTTATGAGGATTGACAACATGTGCAACTAGTTAAAATCAATGTTAAACAAAATAGGGAACTCCGTAGGTAGTGAGCTAGAGATCAGTCGCCTCAAAAGGGAGAAAAGGGGTAGAAAAGGAAATCCTTTGATCACTGCATCAATAACCAATAATAGCTGGTGACACTCATTACTTCAATCCTCTGTTCAAACATGTCCAGTGCTGCTGCAGGAGCCCTAGCTGCAAACATGACCATGTGTAGAACGTAAAGCTAAACAAGGGAAGCTGTGCTGCTTCATAAAAGGATAGCTAAATCGAAGAACTAAAATATAATATATTGCAGCTTAGCAGTCTTCAGAATTGGTGGGTACATTCATTTTCATTATACAGGCAAGGAACATTTTCAGAAAATGCAGGCAATTTGATCTTGCCAGAAATGCAGTATCCTAGTCACCTCCCTGTGATCTGAACTGAAAGCACACAGAATGTTATCTTCCACTTTTCAATTTTTACCCCCCACTCGCCACATGTAGAGATGATGGATTTATTAAGACATATTTAAAGTCCAATCTGGGGGCAACCATAACTTACTCCCATGCATACCATAAATTAAGTGAGTGCATCTACTCCAGGATAGGAAGTGTGTGTTTTGTAGGGTTACCAGGTGGAAAAAAAAGGAACAAAAAAGAAAACCAGTGTGGGCACCCCATCTAATGACTGGGGAGCTGCAATATATATATATATATATATATATATATATATATATATATATATATATATATATATATACTGTATATATATATATTTATTTTGGCTTTAGATACACAAGGAAAAACAGAATATCAGACAATGCATTCAGATGACACCATATGTGCCTCCTGGAAGAAGGGTAATTTAGTAGTATATTTTTATTGTTCAATATTTGTATTTAGTTTTAAGGGATCACATTAGATACAGTACAGTATACACATACAATATGTTGTGGGGAATGCTCCCACAGTACGTTTGCATATTGTAGAAATTTCAAGTAATAACACAAAGTTTAAGAGACTAGATCCATAATTTTGAGGGCTAAAAGCCCAAAATGTGAAAAATTGGCACAAAAGCCAATAATGAGCAACAACGGTGCAATCAAATAATAAAGCCAAAAATTATTGAATTTAGTGTTGCCAGGGCTGGGCTCAGCCCTTCCTTCTCTGAGCTGGCCGCTCAGCTGTCGAATAATTGACAGCTCCTATCTCGCCACAGTGACTCACCTGTTGATAATCCTGCTCGTCAGTCCTGCCTTCTTAAGCCTTCCAGTTCAGTTGCTCTCTGCCTTCGCCTTGGTCAACATCATAGAGACTATCTCCTGCGTTCCTGTTGAAGACTTGCTTGGCTGACGTTCCTTCTGGCTCCTGATCCTGCTTGCTGTTCTACACGTTATTCTCTGGCTCTCTGGCATTTGGCTTGGCTGACTATCCGATCCGGTTCCTGAACTCTGGCTATGTTTTGACTATGCTTACTCTGTTTATCTTTTTATAATTATTATTATTATTAAACAAGTGTGATTTAACTGTACTTCTGTCTCAGTCTGATTCATGTTTTCTGACAAGTGTAGAGGAGAGAGAAGTAAAGAAAGGGAAAGATACTAGAAGTGGGGCAGGTCTTCTGTGGGCACTCAGCAGGATTAAATTAACAAAATTAACAGTACAGGCAGTCCCTAAGTTACCGAACACCTGAGTTGCGAACGACTCCTACTTACGAACGGCCTCAAATGCCGGTTACTTGTGCTCCACTGTGGATCTGGATACCTCCGAGCACCTCCGGACACATCCCTCACTGCAGTACTACATGTACTGCATTGCCCCAGATAACATAGCAAGTGCCTGGAACATCCAACATCCATGCACTGCCGGAAGTTACACTTACACATGCAGTGTTCTGACCGGAAGTTACAGACTTATGAACAAATTCCACTTACGAACAAACCTACAGTCCTTATTGTGTTTGTAACTCAGGGACTGTCTGTATCACTGCTCAGGGTTCTAAGCCAGAGACATCAAATCCAGAAGGCAGACTAGTGTTTTCCCAGTGTTGCAATATTTTTAAATGTTTGGGTACTCTGTCCTATTACTATTTTTTTTTCTAGTGAACAGTCCATAAACACAGCCACAATGTGTATATCAAATGTATGTAATTCATTAAAGGCTTTATTAGGAACAGCTTTTACGAGAGGGTATGTGTTTCAACTACCTGTGTTCAGTGCTGAAATAGTAAAATAATACATTTCTTGACTCTTTCCCCTTTGTTGCTATTCATCTTCAAAACTAACAGGTTATGAAACATCTACACAACTGACTTCAACTGATTGTGGGAGCTTTAGGACTATTCGGTTAGGAGGCAAGAAGGAATGAGCCAATGAACACCTGAACGTTAACCCGTTGGGCCCCTTATTCAGTAGGAGCCATGCATTGTTCATAGAAGATGGATTTTTACTACTTCTATACAGTATATGACAGCTTCCTGGTTCTTAAGAAAGCCACGGGTGCTCACACCTGCAGAGTCCCTAGCAACCACTGACATCATGGGGAATCCCTGCTCATTTTAAGCAAAAGAATGGAGATAGCACAGACATCACTGCCCAAATATATCCACCACTACCCCTGACACCTTCCCCTTTTGTAGGTAGTTGTTTTGAGAGTGGCGGGCATCATGATTGCCAATGGATTTACAATGAGGGACATTTTTGGGGGATTTTTATATTTTTAGTAAAGAACTTGTAAAACATTGGGGTGTCCTAATTTTTTTGAATGAGTAGGGGTAATATGTATCCCATACTCATTCATGTAGGCAGGTCGATATCTGGGGCCTACTTATTATTATGTTTGGCTTCCAAAATCATAATTACCCCCTGACCACAGACCCCAACAACCACTGGACAAGGGGTGTGGGGAAAGGGGCCCTTGACCTCATTAACATGAGAACAAGGGGTCTCTGGCAAGGCAACCCCCTCATGTTGAGGGAATGTGGCCTGGTATGGTTCAGGGGGGGCACATGCCCCCTGTTTCCTGGCCAGCCAGGCTGCATGATTGGATTTAGGGACAGTTAGGTATTTTAAGGGGACCTCACTTTTTTGTGGAGCCCCCCCCCCAAAAAAATCCACACCAGACTTAAAGGGTCTGTTGTGTATTATGAAAGGGGAGGGGGGTTAGCATGTGCTACAGAAAAAATAAAATTTACAAAGAAAAGAATGATACAGTTTAATTTTTTGGCACGTTATACATTGCCAGCTTCTTGGAAGAAAAAAAGACAGACAAACCTCTCTAATTTTCCCCAAAATACATAACAAACCATTGTTCTTTATTTAAGAAACTGTCAAAGTCTTTTGCAATTTAAAACTTTTCTCCTTTGTAAATGTTAGTGTACAGCATTTTCTGTACATCATCGTGGATGTGCTTCTTCTCAGCCAGGATTAGGACACCTAATTTCTAGTGTTTCACTTTAAGCATTCACTGCTCCTGGCCGAAAGGATTTTTGAAAATTTGTTTTGGATTGGTATATGTTCCCCAGGGCAGTGCCCCTCACATGATTTCAGTGGGATTAAGGTTTGGCATCTGAACTCCTTTGAAGTTCGCTGAGCCCTGCTTGAACTGAACCCAGGGAAATTTGGCTCATCACTAGTGGCAAAGATGTTACTTGGTGGTTGGCCAAATAGTTACTGGTCTTGTACAGTTAAGAAAGACTGAATTTAGCCAAGTGTATGCTGCCATGATGCCCCAGAAACAGTAGTTAGAAAGATTTATTGGCCAAATAACATGGTTACTAGTGTTGAGTGAACTGTTCGGACCGAGCAAGGTTTTGCCCGTTTGGTTGTTCGCCGAACATCATAATTTCCTGTGCGTTCGGCGGGCTATTTACCCACCGAGTGCACAGTCAATATGTTATTAAGGAGGGGGGTGCCGGGAATCTGACCACCATGTCCTTAACAATAAAAAAGTCATCAGCTGTCAGCAGACATGGAGTCCCCCCCAAGTCCATACCAGGCCTTCGGGTCTGGTATGAATTTTAAGGGGAACCCCACATCAAAATAAAAAAAATGGCATGGGCCCCCCCCCACAATCCACCAATATTCTGTTTGCTTTGTTAGCAGAAGCTTAATATTGCATGCCTTTGCTGAGCCTATCTACTAGGACACCCAGGCCACTTTCCCCCAGAGGTTCTCCCCTCCGTGTATAGATTGCATTCATATTTTTGCCACCCAAATGCATTATTTTAAATTTTTCTACATTAAACCTCATTTGCCATGTAGTTGCCCACCCCATTAAACTGTTCAGAACTTTTTGCAAGGTTTCCACATCCTGCGGAGAAGTTATAGCGTAGTTTTGTCTACAAATACAGAGATTGAACGGTTTACCCCATCCTCCAGGTCGTTTATTTTTTTTTATAATTCTTTATTTTATATATGTTTTTCTTTTTCCTTACATATACAGAAAAATAAATACAGCAATTTCAATATCTTCTGTATCATAACATTCATTTGAAACATCAACTAAACATCTCATAATCTTTATTTTAAATTTCTACGGCCTGTTCCGTGTCTGTTCTCCCTTTCACTGGCTATAATGTCACCTTCTAAATGGTCTTACACCCTTCGACTACGACCATCGGAGGAGCCTCTTAACCTCAGAGGGAGTGATAGTTCCCTCATTACTCTCCCCCCCCCCCAAAAAAAAGAAAAAGAATTGTATATCTCTCTTCCTCTCTTCCCCCCCCCCCCTAGGGATTTTGTTCCCTGTATTCTATGTATGGAGTCCAAGTCCTCCAATACTCCTCCTCTCGCTCCCGCATTCCCATAGTGAGATTTTCCATCAACTGGATCTCAGTTATTCTACTGAGCCAATGTGACCTTGTTGGGAGAGCCGTACTCTTCCATAGGATTGGTATACAAGCCTTTGCAGCTGTTATCAAATGTCGCAGCAAAGATTGCTTATAATTTTCCAGAGATAATGGGATGTCAAATAACAAAAAAGCTGCAGGTCTATCTCCAAGATTCACCCCGGTGATTTCCAGAATTGTATCCGAGACCATCTTTCAAAACTCTCTTATCTTTTGACAACCCCAAAAAATGTGTATCATGGTGCCCTCTTCTTTCTGACATCTCCAGCAAACTTTTGATATATTAGGAAAGATCCGATTTAATAATGCTGGTGTCCTATACCACCTAGTCAATACTTTATATCCCCCCTCCTGATACCTAGATGCAATTGATGCTTTGTGTGTGAATGAGAAGATCTTATTTTTCTGTGTCTCTGAGAACTTTATACCCAAATCCTTTTCCCAGGCCTGTATGAAAACCAGTTCTTGTGGTGCGTTTGATTCGATCAGTAAATTATACATATATGATAGCATGTGTCTCATTGGTTCTTTTTTTAAACAGATTTCCTCAAATTTCGAGGGTACCCCTATATCTTCCAATCTGAGTTTCAAAGAGCCTATGAAAGTTCTCAACTGATTTTGTCTCCATAAATCTATATCCTCCCAGTATGCCTGCTCCAACTCCTCACTATGCATCACATGATTGTCTCTCATAAAATGAGTCAGCCTGCTGAATCCTTTCCATCTCAAATTGTTAAAACATCGGTCTTTTAGACCTGGCTCAAAACTCGGATTACCCAGAATAGGTGTCATAGGGCCGATACATTTCAGCAACTTCGTTTTCTTACCGATCCTTCTGATAACTCTAAGTGTTGCATTCATCATTGGATGTTTTTTTACACTCTGAGGTTTATTATTCTCTGCTAACCATGCCAGTCCTTCTAAGGGGATATTGCTCGCCTCCCGTTCCAGATTGACCCACGGTTTATCTGCCTGATGTGTACACCAGTCCGCTATACATGCTAAATGTGAGGCATCATAATAACACATTGGGTCTGGGAGTCCAGCTCCTCCTCTTTCTTTCGGTAGGGTCAATATATTTCTCCTCACCCTTGCAGGTTTTCCTGCCCATATGAACTTCATGAGCCTTGCTCTCAAGTCTCTCAGAAATCCTGACGGTATATTTATGGGTAGAGTCTGAAACAGATAGAGTATTCTTGACATCACATTCATTTTTACTATGTTAATTCTACCGAACCATGAGAAAATTTCTTTGTCCCACTTTTGTAAATATAGTTTAATTTGTTTTATCAGGGGTGCAAAATTTAGCTCAAAGACTCTACTTAGTTTCTTTGGTATCTTAGTCCCTAGATATCCTACGTGGGAGTCTGTCCATCTAAAAGGAAAGTTAGAAGCTAATTGCTGCTGCATCCGAATGTCTACCTCCACTCCCATAGCCTCCGACTTGTTATGATTCACTTTAAAATTGGATATTTCTCCATATCTTTTTATTTCCGCTAATAAGCATGGTAACGATGTTGCTGGGGAAGTTATTGTAAACAATAGGTCATCCGCGTAAGCAGCCACCTTATACTCATCCCCCTTACCCCGGATACCCCTTATGTCTGAATTTGCTCTTATAGTTCTCAAAAACGGCTCCAGCGTGAGGATGAATATAATAGGGGAGAGAGGGCATCCCTGCCGCGTACCGTTCTGAATATGGAAAGGTGACTGATGACTCAGCAAAAAAAATAACTGCCAAAAAATAACTGCCAATTTACGGTTTATATTGGCTCAGCCGATGACATCACAGGTCATGTGACTTGTTGTTGTTGTTTTTGAAATCTCATGATGACTCAGCAAAAAAAATAACTGCCAATTTACGGTTTATATTGGCTCAGCCGATGACATCACAGGTCATGTGACTTGTTGTTGTTGTTTTTGAAATCTCATGATGACTCAGCAAAAAAAATAACTGCCAATTTATGGTTTATATTGGCTCAGCCGATGACATCACAGGTCATGTGACTTGTTATTGTTGTTTTTGAAATCTCATCATGACTCAGCAAAAAAAATAACTGCCAAAAAATAACTGCCAATTTACGGTTTATATTGGCTCAGCCGATGACATCACAGGTCATGTGACTTGTTGTTGTTTTTGAAATCTCATGATGACTCAGCAAAAAAATAACTGCCAAAAAATAACTGCCAATTTACGGTTTATATTGGCTCAGCCGATGACATCACAGGTCATGTGACTTGTTGTTGTTGTTTTTGAAATCTCATGATGACTCAGCAAAAAAAATAACTGCCAAAAAATAACTGCAAATTTACGGTTTATATTGGCTCAGCCGATGACATCACAGGTCATGTGACTTGTTGTTGTTGTTTTTGAAATATCATCATGACTCAGCAAAAAAATAACTGCCAATTTACGGTTTATATTGGCTCAGCCGATGACATCACAGGTCATGTGACTTGTTGTTGTTGTTTTTGAAATCTCATCATGACTCAGCAAAAAAAATAACTGCCAATTTACGGTTTATATTGGCTCAGCCGATGACATCACAGGTCATGTGACTTGTTGTTGTTGTTTTTGAAATCTCATCATGACACAGCAAAAAAAATAACTGCCAAAAAATAACTGCCAATTTACGGTTTATATTGGCTCAGCCGATGACATCACAGGTCATGTGACTTGTTGTTGTTGTTTTTGAAATCTCATGATGACTCAGCAAAAAAAATAACTGCCAATTTACGGTTTATATTGGCTCAGCCGATGACATCACAGGTCATGTGACTTGTTGTTGTTGTTTTTGAAATCTCATGATGACTCAGCAAAAAAATAACTGCCAAAAAATAACTGCCAATTTACGGTTTATATTGGCTCAGCCGATGACATCACAGGTCATGTGACTTGTTGTTGTTGTTTTTGAAATCTCATGATGACTCAGCAAAAAAAATAACTGCCAAAAAATAACTGCAAATTTACGGTTTATATTGGCTCAGCCGATGACATCACAGGTCATGTGACTTGTTGTTGTTGTTTTTGAAATATCATCATGACTCAGCAAAAAAATAACTGCCAATTTACGGTTTATATTGGCTCAGCCGATGACATCACAGGTCATGTGACTTGTTGTTGTTGTTTTTGAAATCTCATCATGACTCAGCAAAAAAAATAACTGCCAATTTACGGTTTATATTGGCTCAGCCGATGACATCACAGGTCATGTGACTTGTTGTTGTTGTTTTTGAAATCTCATCATGACACAGCAAAAAAAATAACTGCCAAAAAATAACTGCCAATTTACGGTTTATATTGGCTCAGCCGATGACATCACAGGTCATGTGACTTGTTGTTGTTGTTTTTGAAATCTCATGATGACTCAGCAAAAAAAATAACTGCCAATTTACGGTTTATATTGGCTCAGACGATGACATCACAGGTCATGTGACTTGTTGTTGTTGTTTTTGAAATCTCATGATGACTCAGCAAAAAAAATAACTGCCAATTTACGGTTTATATTGACTCAGCCGATGACATCACAGGTCATGTGACTTGTTGTTGTTGTTTTTGAAATCTCATCATGACTCAGCAAAAAAAATAACTGCCAAAAAATAACTGCCAATTTACGGTTTATATTGGCTCAGCCGATGACATCACAGGTCATGTGACTTGTTGTTGTTGTTTTTGAAATCTCATCATGACTCAGCAAAAAAAATAACTGCCAAAAAATAACTGCCAATTTACGGTTTATATTGGCTCAGCCGATGACATCACAGGTCATGTGACTTGTTGTTGTTGTTTTTGAAATCTCATGATGACTCAGCAAAAAAAAAAACTGCCATTTTACGGTTTATATTGGCGCAGCCGATGACATCACAGGTCATGTGACTTGTTGTTGTTGTTTTTGAAATCTCATCATGACTCAGCAAAAAAAATAACTGCCAAAAAATAACTGCCAATTTACGATTTATATTGGCTCAGCCGATGACATCACAGGTCATGTGACTTGTTGTTGTTTTTGAAATCTCATGATGACTCAGCAAAAAAATAACTGCCAATTTACGGTTTATATTGGCTCAGCCGATGACATCACAGGTCATGTGACTTGTTGTTGTTGTTTTTGAAATCTCATGATGACTCAGCAAAAAAAATAACTGCCAATTTACGGTTTATATTGGCTCAGCCGATGACATCACAGGTCATGTGACTTGTTGTTGTTGTTTTTGAAATCTCATCATGACTCAGCAAAAAAAATAACTGCCAAAAAATAACTGCCAATTTACGATTTATATTGGCTCAGCCGATGACATCACAGGTCATGTGACTTGTTGTTGTTTTTGAAATCTCATGATGACTCAGCAAAAAAAATAACTGCCAATTTACGGTTTATATTGGCTCAGCCGATGACATCACAGGTCATGTGACTTGTTGTTGTTGTTTTTGAAATCTCATCATGACTCAGCAAAAAAAATAACTGCCAAAAAATAACTGCCAATTTACGATTTATATTGGCTCAGCCGATGACATCACAGGTCATGTGACTTGTTGTTGTTTTTGAAATCTCATGATGACTCAGCAAAGAAATAACTGCCAAAAAATAACTGCCAATTTACGGTTTATATTGGCTCAGCCGATGACATCACAGGTCATGTGACTTGTTGTTGTTGTTTTTGAAATCTCATGATGACTCAGCAAAAAAAATAACTGCCAATTTACGGTTTATATTGGCTCAGCCGATGACATCACAGGTCATGTGACTTGTTGTTGTTGTTTTTGAAATCTCATGATGACTCAGCAAAAAAAATAACTGCCAATTTACGGTTTATATTGGCTCAGCCGATGACATCACAGGTCATGTGACTTGTTGTTGTTGTTTTTGAAATCTCATGATGACTCAGCAAAAAAATAACTGCCAAAAAATAACTGCCAATTTACGGTTTATATTGGCTCAGCCGATGACATCACAGGTCATGTGACTTGTTGTTGTTGTTTTTGAAATCTCATGATGACTCAGCAAAAAAAATAACTGCCAAAAAATAACTGCAAATTTACGGTTTATATTGGCTCAGCCGATGACATCACAGGTCATGTGACTTGTTGTTGTTGTTTTTGAAATATCATCATGACTCAGCAAAAAAATAACTGCCAATTTACGGTTTATATTGGCTCAGCCGATGACATCACAGGTCATGTGACTTGTTGTTGTTGTTTTTGAAATCTCATCATGACTCAGCAAAAAAAATTACTGCCAATTTACGGTTTATATTGGCTCAGCCGATGACATCACAGGTCATGTGACTTGTTGTTGTTGTTTTTGAAATCTCATCATGACACAGCAAAAAAAATAACTGCCAAAAAATAACTGCCAATTTACGGTTTATATTGGCTCAGCCGATGACATCACAGGTCATGTGACTTGTTGTTGTTGTTTTTGAAATCTCATGATGACTCAGCAAAAAAAATAACTGCCAATTTACGGTTTATATTGGCTCAGACGATGACATCACAGGTCATGTGACTTGTTGTTGTTGTTTTTGAAATCTCATGATGACTCAGCAAAAAAAATAACTGCCAATTTACGGTTTATATTGGCTCAGACGATGACATCACAGGTCATGTGACTTGTTGTTGTTGTTTTTGAAATCTCATCATGACTCAGCAAAAAAAATAACTGCCAAAAAATAACTGCCAATTTACGGTTTATATTGGCTCAGCCGATGACATCACAGGTCATGTGACTTGTTGTTGTTGTTTTTGAAATCTCATCATGACTCAGCAAAAAAAATAACTGCCAAAAAATAACTGCCAATTTACGGTTTATATTGGCTCAGCCGATGACATCACAGGTCATGTGACTTGTTGTTGTTGTTTTTGAAATCTCATGATGACTCAGCAAAAAAAAAAACTGCCATTTTACGGTTTATATTGGCGCAGCCGATGACATCACAGGTCATGTGACTTGTTGTTGTTGTTTTTGAAATCTCATCATGACTCAGCAAAAAAAATAACTGCCAAAAAATAACTGCCAATTTACGATTTATATTGGCTCAGCCGATGACATCACAGGTCATGTGACTTGTTGTTGTTGTTTTTGAAATCTCATGATGACTCAGCAAAAAAATAACTGCCAATTTACGGTTTATATTGGCTCAGCCGATGACATCACAGGTCATGTGACTTGTTGTTGTTGTTTTTGAAATCTCATGATGACTCAGCAAAAAAAATAACTGCCAATTTACGGTTTATATTGGCTCAGCCGATGACATCACAGGTCATGTGACTTGTTGTTGTTGTTTTTGAAATCTCATCATGACTCAGCAAAAAAAATAACTGCCAAAAAATAACTGCCAATTTACGGTTTATATTGGCTCAGCCGATGACATCACAGGTCATGTGACTTGTTGTTGTTTTTGAAATCTCATGATGACTCAGCAAAAAAAATAACTGCCAATTTACGGTTTATATTGGCTCAGCCGATGACATCACAGGTCATGTGACTTGTTGTTGTTGTTTTTGAAATCTCATCATGACTCAGCAAAAAAAATAACTGCCAAAAAATAACTGCCAATTTACGATTTATATTGGCTCAGCCGATGACATCACAGGTCATGTGACTTGTTGTTGTTTTTGAAATCTCATGATGACTCAGCAAAAAAATAACTGCCAAAAAATAACTGCCAATTTACGGTTTATATTGGCTCAGCCAATGACATCACAGGTCATGTGACTTGTTGTTGTTGTTTTTGAAATCTCATGATGACTCAGCAAAAAAAATAACTGCCAATTTACGGTTTATATTGGCTCAGCCGATGACATCACAGGTCATGTGACTTGTTGTTGTTGTTTTTGAAATCTCATGATGACTCAGCAAAAAAAATAACTGCCAATTTACGGTTTATATTGGCTCAGCCGATGACATCACAGGGCATGTGACTTGTTGTTGTTGTTTTTGAAATCTCATGATGACTCAGCAAAAAAAATAACTGCCAATTTACGGTTTATATTGGCTCAGCCGATGACATCACAGGTCATGTGACTTGTTGTTGTTGTTTTTGAAATCTCATGATGACTCAGCAAAAAAAATAACTGCCAATTTACGGTTTATATTGGCTCAGCCGATGACATCACAGGTCATGTGACTTGTTGTTTTTTGAAATCTCACGATGACTCAGCAAAAAAAATAACTGCCAATTTACGGTTTATATTGGCTCAGCCGATGACATCACAGGTCATGTGACTTGTTGTTGTTGTTTTTGAAATCTCATGATGACTCAGCAAAAAAAATAACTGCCAAAAAATAACTGCCAATTTACGGTTTATATTGGCTCAGCCGATGACATCACAGGTCATGTGACTTGTTGTTGTTGTTTTTGAAATCTCATGATGACTCAGCAAAAAAAAAACTGCCAAAAAATAACTGCCAATTTACGGTTTATATTGGCTCAGCCGATGACATCACAGGTCATGTGACTTGTTGTTGTTTTTGAAATCTCATGATGACTCAGCAAAAAAAATAACTGCCAATTTACGGTTTATATTTGCTCAGCCGATGACATCACAGGTCATGTGACTTGTTGTTGTTGTTTTTGAAATCTCATCATGACTCAGCAAAAAAAATAACTGCCAATTTACGGTTTATATTGGCTCAGCCGATGACATCACAGGTCATGTGACTTGTTGTTGTTGTTTTTGAAATCTCATGATGACTCAGCAAAAAAAATAACTGCCAATTTACGGTTTATATTGGCTCAGCTGATGACATCACAGGTCATGTGACTTGTTGTTTTTGAAATCTCATGATGACTCAGCAAAAAAAATAACTGCCAATTTACGGTTTATATTGGCTCAGCCGATGACATCACAGGTCATGTGACTTGTTGTTTTTTGAAATCTCACGATGACTCAGCAAAAAAAATAACTGCCAATTTACGGTTTATATTGGCTCAGCCGATGACATCACAGGTCATGTGACTTGTTGTTGTTGTTTTTGAAATCTCATGATGACTCAGCAAAAAAAATAACTGCCAAAAAATAACTGCCAATTTACGGTTTATATTGGCTCAGCCGATGACATCACAGGTCATGTGACTTGTTGTTGTTGTTTTTGAAATCTCATGATGACTCAGCAAAAAAAATAATTGCCAAAAAATAACTGCCAATTTACGGTTTATATTGGCTCAGCCGATGACATCACAGGTCATGTGACTTGTTGTTGTTTTTGAAATCTCATGATGACTCAGCAAAAAAAATAACTGCCAATTTACGGTTTATATTTGCTCAGCCGATGACATTACAGGTCATGTGACTTGTTGTTGTTGTTTTTGAAATCTCATCATGACTCAGCAAAAAAAATAACTGCCAATTTACGGTTTATATTGGCTCAGCCGATGACATCACAGGTCATGTGACTTGTTGTTGTTGTTTTTGAAATCTCATGATGACTCAGCAAAAAAAATAACTGCCAATTTACGGTTTATATTGGCTCAGCCGATGACATCACAGGTCATGTGACTTGTTGTTTTTGAAATCTCATGATGACTCAGCAAAAAAAATAACTGCCAATTTACGGTTTATATTGGCTCAGCCGATGACATCACAGGTCATGTGACTTGTTGTTTTTTGAAATCTCATGATGACTCAGCAAAAAAAATAACTGCCAATTTACGGTTTATATTGGCTCAGCCGATGACATCACAGGTCATGTGACTTGTTGTTGTTGTTTTTGAAATCTCATGATGACTCAGCAAAAAAAATAATTGCCAAAAAATAACTGCCAATTTACGGTTTATATTGGCTCAGCCGATGACATCACAGGTCATGTTACTTGTTGTTGTTTTTGAAATCTCATGATGACTCAGCAAAAAAAATAACTGCCAATTTACGGTTTATATTGGCTCAGCCGATGAAATCACAGGTCATGTGACTTGTTGTTGTTTTTGAAATCTCATGATGACTCAGCAAAAAAAATAACTGCCAATTTACGGTTTATATTGGCTCAGCCGATGACATCACAGGTCATGTGACTTGTTGTTGTTGTTTTTGAAATCTCATGATGACTCAGCAAAAAAAATAACTGCCAATTTACGGTTTATATTGGCTCAGCCGATGACATCACAGGTCATGTGACTTGTTGTTGTTGTTTTTGAAATCTCATCATGACTCAGCAAAAAAAATAACTGCCAATTTACGGTTTATATTGGCTCAGCCGATGACATCACAGGTCATGTGACTTGTTGTTGTTGTTTTTGAAATCTCATGATGACTCAGCAAAAAAAATAACTGCCAATTTACGGTTTATATTGGCTCAGCCGATGACATCACAGGTCATGTGACTTGTTGTTGTTGTTTTTGAAATCTCATGATGACTCAGCAAAAAAAATAACTGCCAATTTACGGTTTATATTGGCTCAGCCGATGACATCACAGGTCATGTGACTTGTTGTTGTTGTTTTTGAAATCTCATGATGACTCAGCAAAAAAAATAACTGCCAAAAAATAACTGCCAATTTACGGTTTATATTGGCTCAGCCGATGACATCACAGGTCATGTGACTTGTTGTTGTTGTTTTTGAAATCTCATGATGACTCAGCAAAAAAAAAAATTGCCAAAAAATAACTGCCAATTTACGGTTTATATTGGCTCAGCCGATGACATCACAGGTCATGTTACTTGTTGTTGTTTTTGAAATCTCATGATGACTCAGCAAAAAAAATAACTGCCAATTTACGGTTTATATTGGCTCAGCCGATGACATCACAGGTCATGTGACTTGTTGTTGTTGTTTTTGAAATCTCATGATGACTCAGCAAAAAAAATAACTGCCAAAAAATAACTGCCAATTTACGGTTTATATTGGCTCAGCCGATGACATCACAGGTCATGTGACTTGTTGTTGTTGTTTTTGAAATCTCATGATGACTCAGCAAAAAAAAAAATTGCCAAAAAATAACTGCCAATTTACGGTTTATATTGGCTCAGCCGATGACATCACAGGTCATGTTACTTGTTGTTGTTTTTGAAATCTCATGATGACTCAGCAAAAAAAATAACTGCCAATTTACGGTTTATATTGGCTCAGCCGATGACATCACAGGTCATGTGACTTGTTGTTGTTGTTTTTGAAATCTCATGATGACTCAGCAAAAAAAATAACTGCCAATTTACGGTTTATATTTGCTCAGCCGATGACATCACAGGTCATGTGACTTGTTGTTGTTGTTTTTGAATTCTCATCATGACTCAGCAAAAAAAATAACTGCCAATTTACGGTTTATATTGGCTCAGCCGATGACATCACAGGTCATGTGACTTGTTGTTGTTGTTTTTGAAATCTCATGATGACTCAGCAAAAAAAATAACTGCCAATTTACGGTTTATATTGGCTCAGCCGATGACATCACAGGTCATGTGACTTGTTGTTGTTTTTGAAATCTCATGATGACTCAGCAAAAAAAATAACTGCCAATTTACGGTTTATATTGGCTCAGCCGATGACATCACAGGTCATGTGACTTGTTGTTGTTGTTTTTGAAATCTCATGATGACTCAGCAAAAAAAATAACTGCCAATTTACGGTTTATATTGGCTCAGCCGATGACATCACAGGTCATGTGACTTGTTGTTGTTGTTTTTGAAATCTCATGATGACTCAGCAAAAAAATAACTGCCAATTTACGGTTTATATTGGCTCAGCCGATGACATCACAGGTCATGTGACTTGTTGTTGTTGTTTTTGAAATCTCATCATGACTCAGCAAAAAAAATAACTGCCAAAAAATAACTGCCAATTTATGGTTTATATTGGCTCAGCCGATGACATCACAGGTCATGTGATTTGTTGTTGTTGTTTTTGAAATCTCATGATGACTCAGCAAAAAAAATAATTGCCAAAAAATAACTGCCAATTTACAGTTTATATTGGCTCAGCCGATGACATCACAGGTCATGTGACTTGTTGTTGTTGTTTTTGAAATCTCATCATGACTCAGCAAAAAAAATAACTGCCAAAAAATAACTGCCAATTTACGGTTTATATTGGCTCAGCCGATGACATCACAGGTCATGTGACTTGTTGTTGTTGTTTTTGACATCTCATGATGACTCAGTAAAAAAAATAACTGCCAATTTACGATTTATTTTGGCTCAGCCGATGACATCACAGGTCATGTTACTTGTTGTTGTTTTTGAAATCTCATGATGACTCAGCAAAAAAAATAACTGCCAATTTACGGTTTATATTGGCTCAGCCGATGACATCACAGGTCATGTGACTTGTTGTTGTTTTTGAAATCTCATGATGACTCAGCAAAAAAAATAACTGCCAATTTACGGTTTATATTTGCTCAGCCGATGACATCACAGGTCATGTGACTTGTTGTTGTTGTTTTTGAAATCTCATCATGACTCAGCAAAAAAAATAACTGCCAATTTACGGTTTATATTGGCTCAGCCGATGACATCACAGGTCATGTGACTTGTTGTTGTTGTTTTTGAAATCTCATGATGACTCAGCAAAAAAAATAACTGCCAATTTACGGTTTATATTGGCTCAGCCGATGACATCACAGGTCATGTGACTTGTTGTTGTTTTTGAAATCTCATGATGACTCAGCAAAAAAAATAACTGCCAATTTACGGTTTATATTGGCTCAGCCGATGACATCACAGGTCATGTGACTTGTTGTTGTTGTTTTTGAAATCTCATGATGACTCAGCAAAAAAAATAACTGCCAATTTACGGTTTATATTGGCTCAGCCGATGACATCACAGGTCATGTGACTTGTTGTTGTTGTTTTTGAAATCTCATGATGACTCAGCAAAAAAAATAACTGCCAATTTACGGTTTATATTGGCTCAGCCGATGACATCACAGGTCATGTGACTTGTTGTTGTTTTTGAAATCTCATGATGACTCAGCAAAAAAAATAACTGCCAAAAAATAACTGCCAATTTACGGTTTATATTGGCTCAGCCGATGACATCACAGGTCATGTGACTTGTTGTTGTTGTTTTTGAAATCTCATGATGACTCAGCAAAAAAAATAACTGCCAATTTATGGTTTATATTGGCTCAGCCGATGACATCACAGGTCATGTGACTTGTTGTTGTTGTTTTTGAAATCTCATGATGATTCAGCAAAAAAAATAACTGCCAATTTACGGTTTATATTGGCTCAGCCGATGACATCACAGGTCATGTGACTTGTTGTTGTTTTTGAAATCTCATGATGACTCAGCAAAAAAAAATAACTGCCAATTTACGGTTTATATTGGCTCAGCCGATGACATCACAGGTCATGTGACTTGTTGTTGTTGTTTTTGAAATCTCATGATGACTCAGCAAAAAAAATAACTGCCAAAAAATAACTGCCAATTTACGGTTTATATTGGCTCAGCCGATGACATCACAGGTCATGTGACTTGTTGTTGTTGTTTTTGAAATCTCATGATGACTCAGCAAAAAAAATAACTGCCAATTTACGGTTTATATTGGCTCAGCCGATGACATCACAGGTCATGTGACTTGTTGTTGTTGTTTTTGAAATCTCATCATGACTCAGCAAAAAAAATAACTGCCAATTTACGGTTTATATTGGCTCAGCCGATGACATCACAGGTCATGTGACTTGTTGTTTTTTTGAAATCTCATGATGACTCAGCAAAAAAAATAACTGCCAATTTACGGTTTATATTGGCTCAGCCGATGACATCACAGGTCATGTGACTTGTTGTTGTTGTTTTTGAAATCTAATCATGACTCAGCAAAAAAAATAACTGCCAAAAAATAACTGCCAATTTACGGTTTATATTGGCTCAGCCGATGACATCACAGGTCATGTGACTTGTTGTTGTTGTTTTTGAAATCTCATGATGACTCAGCAAAAAAATAACTGCCAAAAAATAACTGCCAATTTACGGTTTATATTGGCTCAGCCGATGACATCACAGGTCATGTGACTTGTTGTTGTTGTTTTTGAAATCTCATGATGACTCAGCAAAAAAAATAACTGCCAAAAAATAACTGCAAATTTACGGTTTATATTGGCTCAGCCGATGACATCACAGGTCATGTGACTTGTTGTTGTTGTTTTTGAAATCTCATCATGACTCAGCAAAAAAATAACTGCCAATTTACGGTTTATATTGGCTCAGCCGATGACATCACAGGTCATGTGACTTGTTGTTGTTGTTTTTGAAATCTCATCATGACTCAGCAAAAAAAATAACTGCCAATTTACGGTTTATATTGGCTCAGCCGATGACATCACAGGTCATGTGACTTGTTTTTTTTTAAATCTCATCATGACTCAGCAAAAAAAATAACTGCCAAAAAATAACTGCCAATTTACGGTTTATATTGGCTCAGCCGATGACATCACAGGTCATGTGACTTGTTGTTGTTGTTTTTGAAATCTCATGATGACTCAGCAAAAAAAATAACTGCCAATTTACGGTTTATATTGGCTCAGCCGATGACATCACAGGTCATGTGACTTGTTGTTGTTGTTTTTGAAATCTCATGATGACTCAGCAAAAAAAATAACTGCCAATTTACGGTTTATATTGGCTCAGCCGATGACATCACAGGTCATGTGACTTGTTGTTGTTGTTTTTGAAATCTCATCATGACTCAGCAAAAAAAATAACTGCCAAAAAATAACTGCCAATTTACGGTTTATATTGGCTCAGCCGATGACATCACAGGTCATGTGACTTGTTGTTGTTGTTTTTGAAATCTCATCATGACTCAGCAAAAAAAATAACTGCCAAAAAATAACTGCCAATTTACGGTTTATATTGGCTCAGCCGATGACATCACAGGTCATGTGACTTGTTGTTGTTGTTTTTGAAATCTCATGATGACTCAGCAAAAAAAAAAACTGCCATTTTACGGTTTATATTGGCGCAGCCGATGACATCACAGGTCATGTGACTTGTTGTTGTTGTTTTTGAAATCTCATCATGACTCAGCAAAAAAAATAACTGCCAAAAAATAACTGCCAATTTACGATTTATATTGGCTCAGCCAATGACATCACAGGTCATGTGACTTGTTGTTGTTTTTGAAATCTCATGATGACTCAGCAAAAAAAATAACTGCCAATTTACGGTTTATATTGGCTCAGCCGATGACATCACAGGTCATGTGACTTGTTGTTGTTGTTTTTGAAATCTCATGATGACTCAGCAAAAAAAATAACTGCCAATTTACGGTTTATATTGGCTCAGCCGATGACATCACAGGTCATGTGACTTGTTGTTGTTGTTTTTGAAATCTCATCATGACTCAGCAAAAAAAATAACTGCCAAAAAATAACTGCCAATTTACGATTTATATTGGCTCAGCCGATGACATCACAGGTCATGTGACTTGTTGTTGTTTTTGAAATCTCATGATGACTCAGCAAAAAAAATAACTGCCAATTTACGGTTTATATTGGCTCAGCCGATGACATCACAGGTCATGTGACTTGTTGTTGTTGTTTTTGAAATCTCATGATGACTCAGCAAAAAAAATAACTGCCAATTTACGGTTTATATTGGCTCAGCCGATGACATCACAGGTCATGTGACTTGTTGTTGTTGTTTTTGAAATCTCATGATGACTCAGCAAAAAAAATAACTGCCAATTTACGGTTTATATTGGCTCAGCCGATGACATCACAGGTCATGTGACTTGTTGTTGTTGTTTTTGAAATCTCATGATGACTCAGCAAAAAAAATAACTGCCAAAAAATAACTGCCAATTTACGGTTTATATTGGCTCAGCCGATGACATCACAGGTCATGTGACTTGTTGTTGTTGTTTTTGAAATCTCATGATGACTCAGCAAAAAAAATAACTGCCAAAAAATAACTGCCAATTTACGGTTTATATTGGCTCAGCCGATGACATCACAGGTCATGTGACTTGTTGTTGTTGTTTTTGAAATCTCATCATGACTCAGCAAAAAAAATAACTGCCAATTTACGGTTTATATTGGCTCAGCCGATGACATCACAGGTCATGTGACTTGTTGTTGTTGTTTTTGAAATCTCATCATGACTCAGCAAAAAAAATAACTGCCAATTTACGGTTTATATTGGCTCAGCCGATGACATCACAGGTCATGTGACTTGTTGTTGTTGTTTTTGAAATCTCATCATGACTCAGCAAAAAAAATAACTGCCAAAAAATAACTGCCAATTTACGGTTTATATTGGCTCAGCCGATGACATCACAGGTCATGTGACTTGTTGTTGTTGTTTTTGAAATCTCATGATGACTCAGCAAAAAAAATAACTGCCAATTTACGGTTTATATTGGCTCAGCCGATGACATCACAGGTCATGTGACTTGTTGTTGTTGTTTTTGAAATCTCATGATGACTCAGCAAAAAAAATAACTGCCAATTTACGGTTTATATTGGCTCAGCCGATGACATCACAGGTCATGTGACTTGTTGTTGTTGTTTTTGAAATCTCATCATGACTCAGCAAAAAAAATAACTGCCAATTTACGGTTTATATTGGCTCAGCCGATGACATCACAGGTCATGTGACTTGTTGTTGTTGTTTTTGAAATCTCATCATGACTCAGCAAAAAAAATAACTGCCAAAAAATAACTGCCAATTTACGGTTTATATTGGCTCAGCCGATGACATCACAGGTCATGTGACTTGTTGTTGTTGTTTTTGAAATCTCATGATGACTCAGCAAAAAAAATAACTGCCATTTTACGGTTTATATTGGCTCAGCCGATGACATCACAGGTCATGTGACTTGTTGTTGTTGTTTTTGAAATCTCATCATGACTCAGCAAAAAAAATAACTGCCAAAAAATAACTGCCAATTTACGATTTATATTGGCTCAGCCGATGACATCACAGGTCATGTGACTTGTTGTTGTTTTTGAAATCTCATGATGACTCAGCAAAAAAAATAACTGCCAATTTACGGTTTATATTGGCTCAGCCGATGACATCACAGGTCATGTGACTTGTTGTTGTTGTTTTTGAAATCTCATGATGACTCAGCAAAAAAAATAACTGCCAATTTACGGTTTATATTGGCTCAGCCGATGACATCACAGGTCATGTGACTTGTTGTTGTTGTTTTTGAAATCTCATCATGACTCAGCAAAAAAAATAACTGCCAAAAAATAACTGCCAATTTACGGTTTATATTGGCTCAGCCGATGACATCACAGGTCATGTGACTTGTTGTTGTTTTTGAAATCTCATGATGACTCAGCAAAAAAAATAACTGCCAATTTACGGTTTATATTGGCTCAGCCGATGACATCACAGGTCATGTGACTTGTTGTTGTTGTTTTTGAAATCTCATCATGACTCAGCAAAAAAAATAACTGCCAAAAAATAACTGCCAATTTACGGTTTATATTGGCTCAGCCGATGACATCACAGGTCATGTGACTTGTTGTTGTTTTTGAAATCTCATGATGACTCAGCAAAAAAATAACTGCCAAAAAATAACTGCCAATTTACGGTTTATATTGGCTCAGCCGATGACATCACAGGTCATGTGACTTGTTGTTGTTGTTTTTGAAATCTCATGATGACTCAGCAAAAAAAATAACTGCCAATTTACGGTTTATATTGGCTCAGCCGATGACATCACAGGTCATGTGACTTGTTGTTGTTGTTTTTGAAATCTCATGATGACTCAGCAAAAAAAATAACTGCCAATTTACGGTTTATATTGGCTCAGCCGATGACATCACAGGTCATGTGACTTGTTGTTGTTGTTTTTGAAATCTCATGATGACTCAGCAAAAAAATAACTGCCAAAAAATAACTGCCAATTTACGGTTTATATTGGCTCAGCCGATGACATCACAGGTCATGTGACTTGTTGTTGTTTTTGAAATCTCATGATGACTCAGCAAAAAAAATAACTGCCAAAAAATAACTGCCAATTTACGGTTTATATTGGCTCAGCCGATGACATCACAGGTCATGTGACTTGTTGTTGTTGTTTTTGAAATCTCATCATGACTCAGCAAAAAAATAACTGCCAATTTACGGTTTATATTGGCTCAGCCGATGACATCACAGGTCATGTGACTTGTTGTTGTTGTTTTTGAAATCTCATCATGACTCAGCAAAAAAAATAACTGCCAATTTACGGTTTATATTGGCTCAGCCGATGACATCACAGGTCATGTGACTTGTTGTTGTTGTTTTTGAAATCTCATCATGACTCAGCAAAAAAAATAACTGCCAAAAAATAACTGCCAATTTACGGTTTATATTGGCTCAGCCGATGACATCACAGGTCATGTGACTTGTTGTTGTTGTTTTTGAAATCTCATGATGACTCAGCAAAAAAAATAACTGCCAATTTACGGTTTATATTGGCTCAGCCGATGACATCACAGGTCATGTGACTTGTTGTTGTTGTTTTTGAAATCTCATGATGACTCAGCAAAAAAAATAACTGCCATTTTACGGTTTATATTGGCTCAGCCGATGACATCACAGGTCATGTGACTTGTTGTTGTTGTTTTTGAAATCTCATCATGACTCAGCAAAAAAAATAACTGCCAAAAAATAACTGCCAATTTACGGTTTATATTGGCTCAGCCGATGACATCACAGGTCATGTGACTTGTTGTTGTTGTTTTTGAAATCTCATCATGACTCAGCAAAAAAAAATAACTGCCAATTTACGGTTTATATTGGCTCAGCCGATGACATCACAGGTCATGTGACTTGTTGTTGTTGTTTTTGAAATCTCATGATGACTCAGCAAAAAAAATAACTGCCAATTTACGGTTTATATTGGCTCAGCCGATGACATCACAGGTCATGTGACTTGTTGTTGTTGTTTTTGAAATCTCATCATGACTCAGCAAAAAAAATAACTGCCAAAAAATAACTGCCAATTTACGGTTTATATTGGCTCAGCCGATGACATCACAGGTCATGTGACTTGTTGTTGTTGTTTTTGAAATCTCATGATGACTCAGCAAAAAAAATAACTGCCAATTTACGGTTTATATTGGCTCAGCCGATGACATCACAGGTCATGTGACTTGTTGTTGTTGTTTTTGAAATCTCATGATGACTCAGCAAAAAAAATAACTGCCAATTTACGGTTTATATTGGCTCAGCCGATGACATCACAGGTCATGTGACTTGTTGTTGTTGTTTTTGAAATCTCATCATGACTCAGCAAAAAAAAATAACTGCCAATTTACGGTTTATATTGGCTCAGCCGATGACATCACAGGTCATGTGACTTGTTGTTGTTTTTGAAATCTCATGATGACTCAGCAAAAAAAATAACTGCCAATTTACGGTTTATATTGGCTCAGCCGATGACATCACAGGTCATGTGACTTGTTGTTGTTGTTTTTGAAATCTCATCATGACTCAGCAAAAAATAACTGCCAAAAATAACTGCCAATTTACGGTTTATATTGGCTCAGCCGATGACATCACAGGTCATGTGACTTGTTGTTGTTGTTTTTGAAATCTCATGATGACTCAGCAAAAAAAAATAACTGCCAATTTACGGTTTATATTGGCTCAGCCGATGACATCACAGGTCATGTGACTTGTTGTTGTTGTTTTTGAAATCTCATCATGACTCAGCAAAAAAAATAACTGCCAAAAAATAACTGCCAATTTACGGTTTATATTGGCTCAGCCGATGACATCACAGGTCATGTGACTTGTTGTTGTTTTTTGAAATCTCATGATGACTCAGCAAAAAAATAACTGCCAAAAAATAACTGCCAATTTACGGTTTATATTGGCTCAGCCGATGACATCACAGGTCATGTGACTTGTTGTTGTTGTTTTTGAAATCTCATGATGACTCAGCAAAAAAAATAACTGCCAATTTACGGTTTATATTGGCTCAGCCGATGACATCACAGGTCATGTGACTTGTTGTTGTTGTTTTTGAAATCTCATGATGACTCAGCAAAAAAAATAACTGCCAATTTACGGTTTATATTGGCTCAGCCGATGACATCACAGGTCATGTGACTTGTTGTTGTTGTTTTTGAAATCTCATGATGATTCAGCAAAAAAAATAACTGCCAATTTACGGTTTATATTGGCTCAGCCGATGACATCACAGGTCATGTGACTTGTTGTTGTTTTTGAAATCTCATGATGACTCAGCAAAAAAAATAACTGCCAATTTACGGTTTATATTGGCTCAGCCGATGACATCACAGGTCATGTGACTTGTTGTTGTTGTTTTTGAAATCTCATGATGACTCAGCAAAAAAAATAACTGCCAAAAAATAACTGCCAATTTACGGTTTATATTGGCTCAGCCGATGACATCACAGGTCATGTGACTTGTTGTTGTTGTTTTTGAAATCTCATGATGACTCAGCAAAAAAAATAACTGCCAAAAATAACTGCCAATTTACGGTTTATATTGGCTCAGCCGATGACATCACAGGTCATGTGACTTGTTGTTGTTTTTGAAATCTCATGATGACTCAGCAAAAAAAATAACTGCCAATTTACGGTTTATATTGGCTCAGCCGATGACATCACAGGTCATGTGACTTGTTGTTGTTTTTGAAATCTCATGATGACTCAGCAAAAAAAATAACTGCCAATTTACGGTTTATATTGGCTCAGCCGATGACATCACAGGTCATGTGACTTGTTGTTGTTTTTGAAATCTCATCATGACTCAGCAAAAAAAATAACTGCCAATTTACGGTTTATATTGGCTCAGCCGATGACATCACAGGTCATGTGACTTGTTGTTGTTGTTTTTGAAATCTCATGATGACTCAGCAAAAAAAATAACTGCCAATTTACGGTTTATATTGGCTCAGCCGATGACATCACAGGTCATGTGACTTGTTGTTGTTTTGAAATCTCATGATGA